>NC_067415.1:32178649-32552399 GCF_009764475.1 Pristis pectinata
TTTTCCTGCTGATAATTTGAAAATCATGGACGTTAACCTCATCCATTCTATACTTTTATCAAAACTCTATATTTTAAGTAGCTGACATTAATTGAAATACTATTTTCATCTGATTTACATTATGTTATTGATATAAATACAACGACAGTTCAGGAAAGAACATACCCCAGAAGATGTTTTTAAGTATATTAGTTGGGCAATCAGATGATTCACCCAACCAGATTATATAATCTCATCTATTGCATCAGCTGTAAGGCAATGGGGAGCCATCAAGCACAATCTTCAGCAGCTCGAAATCTTTATGACAACAATAGTTTTCATTCAATACACCTAGCAGGAGATAGAGGGATTAACAAAACATATGTTGTACTTGTCATAGCTCATAGGCAAGTATTTTCATTCAAGAAGGTAACTGTTAGTTGGTTCAGTGAGTTAATCTTCTACACAGACAGCGGAGGAAGAGTGTCAGAGGTTACCTTTTATCTCTTTCTTTATTTCACTGGTGAATTCAATCATCAATTTTGAGTATGGAATAGGAAAAGAAAGAGGTCCCATTTTCCAGGCACTGAACAAGGTTTGTGATTCCAGGCTAAGTTATGTACAGATATATTTTGTAAGACTGAAGATGAGTGCTAATTAGTTCAGGGAGTACTAATTTGTAAAGCAGGATTGGAACATTAATAGAGACAGTGGGGATATATTGGTACTTTCTTGATAAAAGAAGCAATTTTGTTCTTTCATATATTTTGTATGAAATAAACCAGGTTAGTCTAATTTTACCTGAGCATTTTTCAAACCATTTTTTAGCAACAGGATAAAGTGCATTGCTCTATGAGATCATAGAATCCAGTGCACACAATGGTTTATCTTTTATAACCTTTTGGGCTAACTATCATTAATTAGATATTGGGTAGAAAACATGCCCTCCTGCTTGTTGGGGATGCAAGGTTCAGACACGGAAGTGACCAACAGTGGTCCAATGTACCAAATTTGTACCAAATCCAATGGTACATATAGTGTACACATGAAAATTATCATAGTTTTGCACATTACATTCTTGACAAAGGAAGCTAATTTCAATGTAAAAATAATAAAAATATAGCAGATGCTGGAAATCTGAAATAAAAACAGAAAATGCTGGAAACACTCAGCAGGGACCATACCTGGAAATTTTTGTCTTTCCATGTTTCCTGACCTGCTGAGTGTTTCCAGCAATTTCTGGGAAGCAAATTTCCATTTTGAATGCTCTGAAAATAACATGCAAAGGGACAAAATTCAATATCAACAATGGTAAGGAAAATTAAATAGGTCACAACTGCTGCACTAACCAATGAAAACCTTTCTCCTGCCTCTGCCAAAGTTAAACTTTACCTCCACTTTTCCATATTATGGAAAGAAATATCTTTCAATACATTCATGTATACTTTTTCCTCAAAAATGGCAGACAGTAATATTGGGCCAGTAAAGACAAGAATTGTGAAGAGAAAAACAGTTCAGATGCAGAAAGAGGCAAGGACAAAGTCTGTCAAAAAGGTAAATAAGGATTTGTAAACTTAAAATGAAAGGACAGAAAGCCATGAAACAGAAATGCAGGTTAACTGATCTTTGCTGAAAAAAAGATTGAATGAATGAAAAACTGAATTTTCTAGTAAGGCAGTGCGATTTCAAATCCATTATTACCTCTTATTCATCTTTAGATTGTTCAGTATTCATAACAAAATCTGAAAGGATTTTGTGTGATTAATGTAAATATTGAAACCTTTTGAGCAATGCTAGACTGATGTTTTGTTTAGATTTCATTCCATCAACTTGAGATGAAATTGCATGGCTGGTAGGACTTCATTTTAATTTTGTATTACACAAGCAAAACTCTGCAGATTCTGGAAATCTGAAATAAAAACAGAATATCCTAGTTATTGTCAATATCATCTGAAGACTATGTGTGACCATGTTTCAACACTGCGTTTTCATAATTTATTTGTGGGATGCGAGTACCACAGGCAAATTCAGACAAATTGTATCCCTAATTGGACTTGAGAAGATACTAGGGTGTTGCCTTCTTGAACTGCTACATTCCTTGTTGTGAAATAGTTCCCATGTTGTTGCCAGGATGGGTATTTCCAAAAATTTGATTGAGTTTTGATGAAGAATTGACAATATATAGCTGATTCAGAATGGAGTGTGTCTTGGAAGGGAAATTGCAGGTGTTGCTGTCTCATTCAGCAGCTGCACTGGTTGTTCTTGAAGGGAGAGTTGCACATTTGGGAGGGGTTCTCAAATAAAAATGGCAAGTAGATGCAGGATCTTGTAGATCTTACAAACTCCAGCTATGGGAATGAACGTTCAGAGTGAAGGTTGATTTTCCAAACAGGGAAACTGTTTTATCCTAGACGGTGTTGAGCTTCTTAAGTGTAGTTGGAGCTGCACTCATGAAGGCAAGTGGATCCAGGCAACTATTCCATCCAATGCCTTTGTAGATGATAAAAAGGTTTGGGAAGATCAGAAGTAAGTCAGTTACCATAGGATTTGTAGACCCGCTTTGGTAGCTACTTGAGTACATGAATTTCTGCAGGATGTTGATGATAGCTGTTTAGCCAGTCTTAGTGCCATAATATGCCAAGTGGAGTTTGTTAAACTCTCTCATGTTGGAGATGATCAATGTTTGGCATTTCATGTGGCAAATGCTATGTGCCTTTATTAGCTATTGCCTGAATGTTGTTTGGGTCCTTCTGCATCTGGGTAACCACTGCCTAATTATCTAAAGATTTGTGAATGAAATTAAATCCTGAGCAGTGACTGTGCACGTCCTCACTTCATATAATGAAGGGAAGATCATTGGTGAAATACCTGAAGACAGTTGGGCCTAATACACTGCCCTGTAGAATCCTTGCAGCAACACCTTTTACCTCAGTCTGAAACAACACAACCATGATCCTTTATGCTCGGTATGTCCTGCTACTGGATTGATTTCTCTCTAATTCCTATTGGCTTCAGTTTTATTAGAGATGGATAGAGGGGACATGGGGAGGATGCTTCCAGTAGTAAGAGAGTCTAGGATCCGAGGGCACAGCCTCAGAATAAAGGGACGTCCCTTTAAAACTGAGATGAGGAGGAATTTCTTCAGCCAGAGGGTGGTGGATCTGTGGAATTCGTTCCCACAGAGGGTTGTGCAGGAAAGTCATTGGGTATATTTAAGGCAGAGATTGATAGGTTCTTTATTGGTAAAGGGGTTAAGGGTTACAGGGAGAAAGCGGGAGAATGGGGTTGAAAGAAAAAAAATCAGCCATGATTGAATGGTGGAGCAGACTTGATGGGCCAAATGGCCTAATTCTGCTCCTATATCTAATGGCTTTATCTTAGCTCTTTGATTCCACACTCAGTCATTTGCTGCCTTAGTGTCAAGGGCACCCACTCTCACTTCAATTTTGGAATCCAACTCTCTTGTCCATGTATGAACCAAGGCTGTAATGAGGTCAGAAGCTAGATGATCATGGTGCAATGCAAACTGAACATCACTGATTGCCACTTTGATAACAGTAGTGAGAACACCTTCCATCACTGATGATCGAGCTGCAGTTTGTTGGACTGGATGTTCTGCTATTTTGTGGACAGCGCATACCTGGGCAATTTTCTAGCTTATAGCATATATGTAACTGTAATGGAATAACTGGGCTAATTCTAGTGCACTGGAGTGCATCTTGAAAATGATGACCTCTGCCTTGGTGTTTTACACCTATAGGAGGGCTCCACCATTATGGAAAATGGCAATGTTTTTGGAGTCTTCTCCTCAATTGGCTATTTAATTGATGTGGTGGTATCACAGGACATTGATCTGCTCCATTGGTTGTGGGATTGCATAGCTCTGTCTGTAGCAAGCAGTTTCTGCTTTTCAACATGCTTGTTATCAGATGTGGTAACTTTACCAGGTTGGTATCCATTTCAGGTATACACAGTGCTGCTCCAGGCATGCTCTTCTACTCCCCTCATTGGACCAGGAGGGAACCCTGGGTTTGTAGTAACAGAGTAATAGTTATGCCAGGCTGTGAAGTTGTATTTTCGTGATGGAAATCAGTTTGGAAGCTGATGATGCCCCAAAGTGTGTCCTGATGCCCAGTTTGAGCTGCTAAGTCTATTCTGAAAAATACTCCATTTAGTTCAATGGTAATTCCACAAACAAGAGCTGTATTGAGCTGCTTCCTAATAGAAATACAAATTAAATGACAATATATTGGCCTTTGTCAGGTACATCACAGTGAAGTAAATGGAGGGGAATCCTGTAGAGCTGAAGGAAAGCAAGTGCATGACTCATAATACGTTCATACATTCTGGCTCAGGGAAAGCAGATCAATCACAGGAGCACAGTAAAAGGGCATAGCATGAGTGGTCTCTAGAACCAGGGAGTTTATGACTGAGATATGGGGACAGCTGCGATAGATGTCCCCATATCTCAGTCATAATGTGAACTACTTTTATTTACCTTTTGAACCATGTAGAGCTTGATGAGAAATTGACACAGAATTATGGAATAATCATCATAATCTGATGTTGTGCAGTGGTCAAAAGTAACATTGAATAACTCTTTGTAAACAAGAAACACCCACAGGCAACATAATTAAAGACATCAATGATTCCAGGGTAGGTTCGACATGACTCACATAGCTAAATGCAAATGCAGAGTACGATTTATATCAGCTTTCTCTCCAGTTTAAAACAGTGCAGGATTGTAGCAAGTATTATTTCTCACAAAGGGTATAAGGCTCATTTCCTGTTCTGAATCATTACATTTTTAATGTGTGATTGGATTTAGAATTCAATTATAGCACCATTGTATGGATTATTTTTTTCTTGTGTGTTGATATTAGACAATGTACAACATTGGATAACAGCTTTACACTGACTCCTTTAGATAAACCTCAATGACAGTGTAATGATTTCAATCGCTATTATGCCTGAATTCTAAAAGAGAATAGAGAATATGTGGAAGTAATTATTATGTTTTTCATTTTCCTTTGCAGTTTGAATTCTATAGTACACTCCCAGATACCTTAGTCTGATACAAACAACTTTTACTCAAAACATTGTTTCAAATGAATTGTAACCACCATTCATATCTAAATCAACAAACTGGGGATAAGAATAGTCATGAGACACAGCATTTTGTATAATGCCTAAGGCCATAAGAACTTATCATTCCTTTGTTCTGTTAGTCTTCCTGATGAAAGAGACACAAACATTGATCATCCACTCTTTTCAATAAACATAAACCGTGAAGATTAAGATTCAGCTAAGTATTTTATCTAAAATTCACGTCATACAATTTCTAAGAAGCAACTGTGATACTCAGCTATCATAGATTTTCTTCAACTTCTTCCTGGTGTCACTAAAGTCACGTAGAATCCTCATTATCCTAGGAATAAGGAACAAACCTGGGATTTTCCTTATCATTATGTTTCATAACTGCAACACACAGTTGGTCATTAAACATTTAGAAAAACATATTTCATATGATGGAGCACTGACCTCAGAAAGTAGCAGGCTTGAGCTTGCTTGCCATTTATTTCATTTCCTTTGCCTTTATTTGTGAGATTGCACTTGGCATTTCATTGCCATTTTGTATGTATATGATTCCTGTCAACAACAGCATTGAAACACTGAGCTACTAAATTCAGCAACGTGCCAGGTTATAATGTTCTTCACACTTTGACTCTGGAATTAAATTACAATTTCTGGAAGAGATTAAAGAAATGTGCTTTTTTTCAATCCAATAATTCAATAAGGGACTAGGTAAACCAAGAAATTACTAAAGGTGTAATTAAAGTTTAAGCCCCTTTTAAGTAGTTGGTTAAATCAGAGAGCACAGGTAAATATTTTAATTGGCTCCAAGCACCTAAAGCTAGCATGAACTTTCGTGCCAATGTCTCTGGAGAGATTGCTAAAGAAAGCTCAGATCATGAAATAAGAAATCTACTTATCCAACACTGCCTGTTTCCTCTGTCAATGCAATCATAGATATTCAACTTATAATTTATCTGTAGGTTAAGTTTTTTTTCCATTAACATATTCTGTTTACATGTGTGATTACTAAATACAGGAATTTCTAGTCCTCAGTTGATCTATCATGCTACAAATACAGAATATTACTACTGTAGGATTTATGAATATTCTGCATTTTTAAACAGACATTTGAATTATTGGCCACTATGTTTAAAATACTCAATTGTGAAACAGTTATTGGATCGTTTATTTAGAAAGAAATATTCAGTTATCTGGTGTAGCCACCCTTTTTAAATGATTTTGTGCGATGGGGCCAGTCTAATGACTTACTCCTCACAATTTGTAAAATACTCCTGAATGAAAGCACCTAAGAGCCATGTAATGTACTTTAGATAAATTTAGTGCAGATTTTTTTGAATTCATTTTTTTATCATTTGAATACTGAGAAAAATAATGTCCCAGACTTTGCTGAAATAATAATGGCATTCAAATGATGCATGCTATTACTAAAGTGCAAATCAACTAGCAATTTATTGTGAGGAAGCGATGCCCTGTGAATTGTCAATTGCCATAAGTTGCTACCAGTTCTCAATGCTCTGTTGACAGCCTTGCCAAAGCAATATCTCAGACTTAACCTCCCCACGATATTCAAGAAGTTGCAATATTTGCACATTAATTACTGATAAAACTTGCCACAAAAATGCAACTCTGGCAATCAACAGCATAAGTACCTTTTTTTAAAACTGTGATAATTGTTAATAATTGCTAATTAACAACACAGGCCCAGAAAATGAACAATTGGCAGTGCATTGTATCATTTCATCAAACTGTGGATAGCTTGTGGCTTGGGAGAATCTCT
The DNA here is from genome assembly GCF_009764475.1 of Pristis pectinata. Taxonomy (NCBI): domain Eukaryota; kingdom Metazoa; phylum Chordata; class Chondrichthyes; order Rhinopristiformes; family Pristidae; genus Pristis; species Pristis pectinata. The sequence continues at coordinate 32,185,503 of NC_067415.1, forward strand.
GCATCCCAGCTCCTTATGATTGGCCAGCTCCTACACCACGAAATGTACATTCTCCCTCTTTCTGCCATCCCTCCTGACCATAAGTGATTTACACGCTCATCAAAATGACAATCTCCGCACTTCCATTCCCCTGCCCCTCCTTCTCAATTACTGGACTGATTCGTATTGGAAGTCCCAGACACAGACAGCACAATTCAGTCCAACTTTATAATGTGTTGTTCTTGCTATAAAAACACTGAAAACATAACACTTTGTTGTATGAGTTGCAACTGAGTTTTTTTTTCAAGAGAGTACTAAGCCATAATTGCTTCTGAATAACATCTCTGAGCCCACAATCCTTCCCATTTCCCAAATTGCCAGTCATCATCCTCCCCCTTCCAAATCTTCCATCTCTACTGTCACCCACCATCATAATTGACAGTCTAACATCATGCTGCCAATGCCCAGGGGCCAGAATTTCTTGTTGAAATGTTGCAAAACAGGGCTCTGTGTCACTACCCTGCATTTACACACAGTAATCAATAGGTTCCTGTCAGTGACATCCTGCTCTTCAGGTACTGCTATTACACCATTATCTGAACGAGTTTCTACAGATTTGATATTGGGCTGAATCGAGCTGGAACAAACTTGTCTGTGGTCCTCACCAGCCTGGTGTGGAGGGCTAATCTAGCTGACCCCTTCCTTTCCTAGCAGGAGCACAGAAAGGTGTGGTGAGACCTCAGGCAGCACAGTCTTGAGGTCCTAGCCTGGAATACCCTCACAGCTTTTGACAGGAGGCAGTGATTTGGGCACCTCACCTCGCATCAAAGCTAATAGAGAGATATAAAAATCATTAACAATTTTTTTTTAAAAAGCAAAAATAAATAACTATTCCTTTGATCTCCAGGCTGGAGATCCCCTTTCAAATGAACGGGTACAATGTAATACTTGAGAATCCCAGCATGACAGTCAGTACCCTTGGACTCCATATAGATCCCAGTGGTTGTCTTTGGAAGCATCAGGCATAGTTCTTCAACATCTTCTGCACTATTCTTGATGTAAAAAACAATGAGTCAAACACTGTTAAAAACAGCCCTTTTGTCCCACAGCATCCATGCCGGTCAACAAACACTCATTAACACTAATCCTACACTAATCCCACTTTATTCCCCCCACATTCCCATCAATTTCCCTGAGATTCTTACCACACACCTACACTCTAGGGACAATTTCAAGTGGACAATTAACCAACCTACTAAAAACAATGTGGATTTACTGTCATTTGGGAAAGTTAGCATTGTGATAGGTTTCTATGTGTGACCCAGCTAACCCCTGAACATTTTCAACTATGTTGATTTATCTCTTTAAGAGGAACTAGATAACTATTGTGAGGTAAAGATAGGCAAAATGGTCACATGCTCTACTTTGCAAAGTAGCTTGGATTTTACATTTTTAGCTCATTTAGTCATAGAGTTGTACAACCTAGAAACATGCTCTATGGTCCACCATGTCTATGTCGACCATCATACCTGTCTATACCAATCCCACTTGCCTGCATTAATTCCATATTCCTCTATGTTCTGCTCATCCAAGTACCTCTCCAGATGCCTCTGCTTCTAGTCTTAGACACCCCTACCATGGGAATCAAGAGCTCTTTGATCAACAACACTCCTCAGGGTCCTGCCATTCACTATGTATGTCTTGCCCTGGTTTAACTTTCCAAAATGCATCTTTTCTGAGTTAAATTCCATCTGTCATTTCCTTGCCCACTTTCCCAGTTGATCTAGATCCTGCTGTAACCTTAGACAACCTTCTTCACTGTCCATTCTACCACTACAATATCACATCAAAGGAGCAGAAATGTGATGCACTTTTCCACCATGTCAATACCACCTCACCTGCATGGGACCATTCACTTGCACAGAACAGCACATCCAAGTGAGACGTGAGTGAGATCATACCTCACATTTCTTTTATTTCCATTTCGTTTGGGCTGTTGAAAAGTTGTGATAGACCAGAGGACAATTAAAAAGATTAACAAGTGAATTTGTGAAATTTGAAGAAACCTTGAATCCAAAATTCTATGTGGCCATTAGGTTTGCTGTCATACAGGACTTTTTGCCCACTTATTGTTCACTGCCATATAAAAATCATGGATTCAACTCTTTCAAATACACATTTGGCAAAGTTTGAGCAAACTCCAGGGAAGGGAAGGCTAGAAATAGGGATTTTTGCCTTTAAAAGACTTGGAATGATGTAATGTTTTGGCAGCAGGTAAGGAAGAAACAGTTTGAAAGACTGAGATGACTGCCTAGTATTTGTAACAAGTGGCTCATCTGAGATACCTTGGGAAAAAATGCTTTCTAATGGAAGGATCAGCAAGATGTGCAAAGTGTGATACAGAGTATTAGAAGGAGGCAGGAAAGAACAGCTTAAGATTCAGACACTTGGATGAACTTAAGCAAACTGAGGAACACGGAGAAAGGCCACGGAGAAAAAATGGCAGGAAATATTCTCACCCAGCAGTGGATTGAGGTGGCAGGTGACAATGGTATGGAGTGCTTCTCCTCTGACCTCCAAAACTGCAGACCAGTCCCATAAAATCTTCACACAAGAGACTGCAGATGCTGGAATGTGGAGCAACACACAAAGCTCTGGAGAAACTGTGAATCGAGACCCTTCAACTGAACAGGAACGAATGGAACCATAAAATGATCAAGAACCAGATAAAGGTGGGTGAGGATGGCTCCTGACCCTTTTCTTTACTGGGCAATGTAGTCACCAGTTTGGTTTCATAAGTACATGATTGAAGAAAAGAATATTCAAGGACCGTCACGTACCTCTGAGATCAGTTTCTGACAATGTACAACGCTGAGGGATTTAACACTGAAGTCTACAACCATCGTTTGTGGAATAATTGCAGAAACTTTTCCTATTTTTCAGATTTCAATGAAGCATGTAGCACTTTGATTAGAATCTCAACACCCCACTCACTCCCATCTCTTCAATGCCCAGGGCCCATCTATAACTCTCCCTTCTTGAAACAGCCCATAATAAGTGCTGGAGGGGAGGAAATTATATAGTCAGTATCCTGCACACTGGTATTCAGATCTTGGAGTTAGGATGCACGCTGCTCTCTTTCGAGCTTTCAGAATATGTATGATGTTTGATACATAATTGTGTAAATAAGGTATGTAGTCAGGAAATGTAACAGCATCATCATGTGTATGAAGGTAAGCACCTCATGCAGTGACAGTTCTTTGTTGTGAGAGAATAAACAGCTTTGTTCAAAACTCCTACATTCTGCAGTAGGTAGAACTTACCAGAACTCTGGCAGTACCTAAAGTCTATCCTAGGAATCATTACACCGAATTTAGAAGCAGTTGATCAGTGGACAAGTGGTTCATAGGGAGAAGGCAACAGTGGGAGATGACCTGTGGAAAACTGTGCTTAAAGAAAACATGCGCTAAGCATCCCATGTATTTCTAAAATCCTGCACAGCTGGTTTGTAATGTCAAAGGCAGATTGTCCAAGCACATGTTCCTGAGATGAATCCACAAACAGCTCCCTCCAAGGGTTAATCTGCTGTGAGAAGAATCCTATTAGCCTTTGGTGCCACTCAAACAACCTCTCCAAGTACTGCTCTCAGTGCACACTGAAGAGAAGCAATAGAACAGGAGAAAATAGGCAGGTTTAAATGTGCAGGGAAAGCACGTTGTGAAGAAAGAATGGAATGGTTCAAGATTAAATTCCCAATCAAAGTTATTTCAAGTGCTTGGAGATCAGCCACACTATTAAAATAAGGCTGAGTCCAAAAACTGTAACAAGGACAACAATTGGAATATACTGGCTCTCTTCCAGTCAGGCTCCTGTCCAATCAGAAAATTTCCGCTGATGCTTTTATTTCTCTTGGGATCATGATTGTGTTGTCAATGGAACCAACTCTTGTCTGAGTTGAATACTACATACTGCAGCTTTGGACTGAAGTCCTGGAACTTCAGCAGAATCTGTTTTCAGGGCTCCAGAAGGAATTTTGTAGATTTTTATCTGCTTAGAAGTTCTGTCTACATTTATTCACCTCTCGTAATAGAAATCATAAAAAGCCCACAAACTGACAAAGTGTGCACGGAACAAGCAAAACAACTCTTTTTTATTCATTATGTTTTTTATATGTTTTTTTATGTCTGCAGCTGGGAATAAAAAATGAATGTAGTCAAAGTCACAACATGTGCTGGATACTGAATACTGCAGCAAGAGGATTCTTCTTGATTATTAGGTGTTTGAAGATCAAGACCTCAAACCTGGAACAAACTCATGGTTTTCCAGGCAGCAGTGATATTCAACCTATCAAATCCATGTCAGCTCTCAGAGCATGCTCATCAATCCTATCCTCCTGCTTATTTCCCTGCGACCTCCTCTCCCTCAGATCCCCATTAATTGCCCCCCTGATTCTCCTACTACCCTCCTACACCATGGGCAATTTATAATAGCCAATTAACCTACCAGCATATCTTTGGGATGTGGGAGAAAAGCAGAACACTCAGAGAAAATCCAAGCAGTGAGAACTTGTAAGCTCTCCATCAAGAGCATCTGAGGTCAGGATTGATCCCAGGTTGCTGGAGCAATCCAAAAGTGGTGCTGACTGCGACACCACTGCACAATGCATATAAGCCCTCCTGAAAACTTGGACAATCTACAGCAGGCACCTCTAGGCACTGGAGAGATACCGCCGCCATTGTTTCCAAAATATCCTTCAAATCTTCTGGAAGGATAAGCAAACCAATGCTACCATCCTCTGCCAGGCCAGCGTCATCAGCACTGAAGCCCTAGTCACACCCAGACGATCTGTTGGGCAAGCCACGTTGTTCACATGTTGGAGCCAAACACCTGAAGTGGACACTGTGTTCTGAGCTCTGTTACAGGAAGAGATTATCAGATGGATAGAGAGAAAGATTCAAAGATATTCCCAAAGCCTCTTTGACAAAATGTAACATCTCATTGACTCCTTGCCCCATGACTGTGCAAAGTGAGGAAGGAGCATTCAGAATGACACTGAGAACTTTGTGACCACCTGTCAGGAACACACTGAAGCCCACTGTAATGGGCAGAAGGAGTACTCCACATCACAAACTATCCACTCACCTGTCCCATCTGTGGAAGTGTCTGCAGTGCCACATCATGAGGTCCCTCATCAGTCACTGCAGACCCATAGAACTAGAGTGGAAACAAGACTTCAATTCTGAGGTACTGCTTAAGAAAAGACCACAAGATAATTACTGTCTGAACATGTATCTTAATGAGGTGACTCCACACGGTCACTGCATGTGGGAAGTCTGAGGAATTTTAATCTCACCTTTGAAGGGCAGTTGAGGATTGAACAGAAGATTAAATTGACAAAAATATGAACCACGATCCCCATCTGCTGCAAAGAACCTATTTCTGATTTGACAACAAGGTGAAGGTTGGGGATGGGGGGAGGGATCAGATGATTGGCTGAGATACCTTCTCTGGAGGGTCAGGTCAGTGAATTAATGTGCTAATAAAGCTCCACATTCCGCATATTTGGCACCCATTTAATGTTAACTCGGTTGACCTGGGTTAATATATTCTAATATATTTAAATAGTGGAACATGGGTGTTAATGAGGTAGAAGAAACTTATTTATATTTCCACTGAAGTCAATTTGAAGAGTGGTAAAACACTTTACCAACACTCAATTACACAAAGCCAAGATCTACCCAGCTCTAAGCAGTCATTAAGTAGAGGTTACTGAGGTGCAACATCCAATTAAGAAAGCATGAGAATGGTATGAAGAAAAGGAGACTCCAAACCTAAATGTGGCATCAGAAAGTACACATATCAAAAAGAAATCATGAACTTGTATTGCAAATCAGCACACTAGACTCTTTATGCAACCCCAGATTAATTAATTATGTTATCGCTGGTAAATAACGATATTTAGGGAAGCATAAAACAATGTAGTTTAATTAATTTTAGCAAACTTTGTTATTGTATTATTATTTTAGCACAAGTCAACTCCACTTCCTTACTAAATCTCATTAGAATCATTATACTACCAATCATTGCATTCAATGTATTAGAATAGCATGCATCCCAGTACATGGGTCCATTTTAACATAATTTTTCCAGAAAGGAAAATGGCTGTGGCCCCAGTGTTTACAGGGAAAGAGGTTTAGAGAGGAGGAAGTGTTATAGCTCCAAGGTTAAACTCGAGGTGTGAATTTTCCTGAATGTTATGGAATTGTAATGCCAAGTCATATGTGACCTTTTCCCCAACTTTCCTATCTGAGAGCCAGCCTGATTGACAGGTTTAGTTGCTTATTGGGTGAAGGAAAGGTCACAACCAAGAAGCAGGTAGGTTTAATGATGGTGGTGGCAGGGAGGGATGGAGATCACGGGTGATGGAAGACTGGAAGAGGATGGGGTCAGTGGGTCAGTGACCAGCTCGTAGGAAGGGATGCAGCAGTCAGGGAAGATCATGTGGATTAGTGATCATGGGGGAAAGCATGATTGGAAATTCATGGGAGAGTAAATTTTGGAGGGCGGGGAGTAAATAATCACAGGGGGAAAATGAAAATCATAGGAGGATCTGGAGGACCTGGTAGATCAGCACATGGGATGATCATACTGTAACAATCATGGAAATGTGGTGAAGGGAAGGGCAATACTGGCAGCTCAATGTCCTAGAGTAGAGAAGTTTCAGGCATGACAGAAGAAGGGGTACAAAAGGGGAGGTGTTGTTGCACTGCAAATCAGGGAAAGCATTACGACTGTACCCAGGGAGGATATCCTGGAGGGATTGGCCAATTAAGCTTTTTGGGTGGAACTTAGAAATAAGAAAAGGGTGATCACTTTGATGGCATTATACTATAGGCCTCCCAATAGTCAGCAGGAATTAGAAGAGCAGATGTGTAGGAAAATCACAGTAGGGTGTAAAAACAATAGGGTTGTAGTAGTGGGGAGTTTTATGTTTCCCAATATTGACTGGGATTTCCTTAGTGCAAGGAGTTTTGATGGAGTAGAATCCATAAAATGCTTTCATAAAGGGTTTTTAAAGCAGTATGTAATTGGAATTGGTTTATTATTGGAATTGGTTTATTATTGTCACTTGTACCCAGATACAGTGAAAAACTTGTCTTGCATACAGTTCATACAGATCAATTCATTACACAGTGCATTGAGGTAGTACAAGGTAAAACAATACAGAATGAAGAGTAAAGTGTCACAGCTACAGAGAAAGTGCAGTACAGGCAGACAATAAGGTGCAAGGTCATAACGAGGTAGATTGTGAAGTCAACAGTCCATTTTATCGTACTGGGAAACCATTCAATAGTCTTATAACAGCAGGATGGAAGCTGTCCTTGAGCCTGGTGGTACATGTTTTCAGGCTTTTGTATCTTCTGCCTAATGGGAGAGGGGAGAAGAGAGAATGTCCTGGGTGGGTGAGGTCTTTGATTATGCTGGCTGCTTTATCAAGGTAGCGAGAAGTATGGACGGTGAAAGTCCTACAAGGGAAGGGCTGTACTCAACTTTATCTTGAGGAATGAGGATGTGCAAGTGGTGGAAGTGTCTGTGGAGGAAACAACTTTGGAAACAACGACCATAGTTCAGTAAGTTTCAAGGCAGTCATGGAAAAAGATAAGGTTGGTCCTAGAGTAAGTTCTTAAATTGGGGGATGGCTGATTTCAACAGTGTAAGGCAGGACCTGGCAAAAGTAGAATGGAAGCAGCTACTAGAGGGAAAAACAACATCCAATAAGTGGGGGGCATTTAAAGGTGAGGTAGTAAGAGCTCAGAGTTAACATGTCCTGTAAGGGTAAGAAGCAAAGATTGCAAGATTAGGGAACCTTGGTTTACAAAGGAAAGTGAGGGTTTGATCAGAAATAAGGAGAAAGCATATGTCAGGTCTACGCATTTGGTTTCGAGTGAGTCCTTTGAGGTTTATAGAGGATGTAGGAAAGAACTTAAGAAAGAAATTAGGAGGGCAAAAAGAGGACATGAAGGAGAATCCCAAAACCTTTTATATTAGAAGCAAGAGGGTAGCTAGCAAAAGAGAAGGTCCCCTCAGGGACTGAAATCTATATGTGGAGCCAGAGGATGTAATTGGGATCCTAAATGAATACTCATCAGTATTCACCAGGAAGAAAGATGTGGAGGATGGAGAGTTAGGGGAGGGTTACACTGATATTCTGGAACAAGTTTTATTGGCACACATTAAGGTGGACAAATCCCCAGGGCCTGATATGATCTATCCCAGGATGCTATACGAAGCAAGGAAGGAGATTTCTGGGGCTCTGACAGAGATTTTTGCATCTTCGTTAGCCACTGGAGGAACTGATCACTCACGTTTTTGTGGGATCTTTTAGATTTGCATCTATATTTATACATTTAACAACAGTCACTGCAGCTCAACATAATTGAGTACAAGTACAACCATTTAGAGAGATGTCAAGTCCTCCGTTGTGATAGTATTGCTTGTTAGGAATATTGTGTTTACCACAGATAATTATCATAAAGTAATTATATCATACATTATGCATTAGTGCAGAGCAATTTCATTTCTGAATTCCCAAAATTTGAAGCCCATGGCCAAAATCATTGAGTTGTCTTCCATTTACAAGTAACATTAATCCACCTCAAAAAATAGATACATATTCCTTCAGTTTCATGGTAGCATATCATCAAGCTTCATTTATGGCCATCTTAATGTTGGTAAGATAGACTGTTCCAGGGTTTCCATGGTAAGATTAATATTTAATGGAAATTTCAATGCCAGGGACTGAAACTATACACATATGCATGACATGCATCCACTTATTCCTAATGACTTAACATCATTCTAGCTAATAGCAGTGTCAAAGCAATATCCCTGAAACAATTTTACTTTAAAAGCATTCCCATGGGACTTTTCCCATTTTATTTCCATAAGATTAACTACATTGTTCCTTTAAGTGTGCAGTGAAAAGTAGGTAATATAAACATATTTCTAGAACCTCGCTTTTTATTAGAGCCATTAAATTCCATACATGCCAAAAAAATTCAATTGCAAATGAAAACAAGTGTTAAAATGGCACTGCTTGGGGAGGCCCACACCAGTTTGTCCTGGTGGCAGTCTCTCTAGATTTTCACACATGCACCTCATGTTCAGAAAGCAGCCCAATAGCAATTGTTTTTGTATTAGCATAATGTAAGTGTGAGTAATTAGAAGAGTCTCATGCACAGCTGAAACTAATCTGCACAAATGAACATCATCTGTTAACCTCTTAAAGGGAAGATGATCAGTGACTGCATTTTACTGCTGGAAATCCCTGTACAGTTTGGGGTGAACTGTGGAATGGAAACAAGAGCAGGCGCTCTATTTCTCAGGCACTGACCTTGATATCCTGGTAGGATGTGTGTGCCTGGAGAAAGATGATGCACACTTGGGGTCCCAGAAACCCCAGGGCTGAAATGGAGGTGGTTGCTGGTTAATGCCTATGGCTTCAGGACAAGTTAGAAGTCAACGTAATCTCATCCCAATAAGCTCTCCTCTCAATGAAACCTGTAACAAAGCTGCATAAGTAGAGTGCTTCTTTTAGCTCACAGAATCATTTCAGAGAAAGAGGCCATCCAGCTCTGTGTGTGTGTGTGTGTATGCACACACGCATGCACGCACGCTGGGCCTGGTCAGACCTGCTTTCCTGTGCATGACAGACAGGGCATGTTAGCTGCATGGAATGGATAGGTGTCAATTTATATGTTGCATGATGATTGTCATCATCCTTGCATGTTCTGATGGGGGAGATGCAACCAAATTATTCAATATGACTGAGGTGTGCTATAAGGCATCTATTGTGATTCATGGCATCACTTGGAACATGTAGTAGTCTTAAAAACATGCACTAAATGATTGAGTATGTAGGCAATTGAGTTAGAAATTTTAATTTTGGAACAACCATTTATCAGATGATTAAGTACCTATGAATGCTCTTTACAAGGGCCATCATACTTGTTAGGCTACCTTGTACCCACTCAGTTACCAAGTCATTTCCTATGTAGAGTAGGGGGCTAATACCAACTTCAGGCTCATTTCTAAAATTGGTTGGTGGCTGAATGCAACATTCTGCATCCAGCACTTTTATCTATCGGTGATCAGCAAAGCAGATGCTTCAGACTTCATCTTAAAATACATTCACCGGCCCATCATCCCCTGCCACCCACATCTCCACACCACATCCCTCCCTAACTAATCAGTTCCTCATCTAAATGTATTGGAGTTCCAGTATTTTGGCATTAATAACTTGAAAAGGAAAGATTACATCTTCTACAGTAATTTGTGGTCCTCATAGTAACATTTTTTCCATTGTAACACACCACAAAAAAAGATTCATAACTTTACTGTGTTTTCTTGACAACTGTCTTTTAAATTCATTAATATCCATTCAGCTTACAAGTAGAACAGAAACAGGTGAGAAATTGACCTTCAACATTTGCAAAACGGAAAATTAGCAATCTGTTTCATATCCCCACCCCCAATATTTTACTTAATGTCAATGGTAAAGCAAACTAATTAGGAGGAGAGAGAGCTTCAATTCCACTATCACAATTTTGGCATTACTGCTGGTGACCAATTTCACTACAACACTCCCCTGTTTCCATATTTGACTCTATCCAGAACACATTACAGAACAGGATAAAGCTGAGTTTGATAAAAGCAAATCCTAATTTCTTATTATAATGTATCTTAAATCAATATAGTTCTGGGAAGTTATCAATATTTTCATACCCTGAGTGCTTTTCTGAGAACTTGTTCTGATCCTAGGGGAAATTAGCATTGGCTTGCTCCCAATTAACAATTTAATTTTGTTAAGCAATGCTCTGTGGCTCAAATACTACTCTTTGCTGTGCTCCCTGAACTCTTGATTATTAAATGTATTATTCTGGAAGATAGCATTAAAAAATTATGCAGTACAGAAATTGAATCATATTCATCATTTGATTTCTTCTTTAACTTCCTCCCAATTCCTGAAGGACCTTAACAGTTTTTATTCGTTGAGTACTAGTAATGGGTTCAAGACTTTGGCTGTTTCCCTTCCCCTGTAAGGTCCTACAAAAGAGATTCTAACCACCTACCCTTGACATTCAATGACATAACTATCATTAAGTCCCCTGCCAAGAGCAGGATATACTGCGGCAAGTGACACATTCCTTGAGACCCCAAGGCCTTTCCCCCATTTATGAGGCACAAGTCTGTAGTGTGATGGAATATTCTCCACTTGCGTGGATTAATGCATCTCCAACGACTCTCAAGAAGCTCCACACTATCCAAAACACTAGATTGGTACCCCATCCACCACCCTAATGTGGGCAAATGCGATTAGTGTAGATAGGCATCATGGTCAGCATGAACGAGATGGGCCAAAGGGGCCCTTTTTTGTCCAGTAGTGGAAGGAAGGAATGAACATTCATTCCTTCCACTACTGGCACAAAATGGCTGCAGTGCATACCATCTACCAAATGCACCACAAAGATTCACCTAGGCAATTGTGGTAGCATCTCCTAAGCCCATGACTTCTGCTGCCAAGAAGGACTAGGGCAGCAGGAACATGGGAATGCCAGCTTCTCAAAGTTGCCACCATTCTGAAACGGAAATATATCACCAGTCCTTCATCGTAGCTGGGTCTAAGTCCTAGAACTCCGTACCCAACTGCACTGTGGGAATACATTTACCAGAAGAACTGCAGCAGTTCAAGGAAGCACAACCTTCCCAAGGACCAATATGAATATACAATAAATGTTGTCCTTGCCAATGATATCCAGATCCTGGAAAAATGAATGTTTTAATTTGCCAAGCAACTATTAAACTGATTTTATTTTTTTCTTGGTTGCTCTTGTTGAAGAATTAAATACACTTCATATTATGTCCCCTTAATATGGAAGCCTCCACCAGAAGGAGGGAATTTCCTATGAAGAATACAGTGAAGCTAACAATGCTTATTCTCATTTATGCACAATTTGAAAAGTAACATAGACAAAGGAAATTGCAGGGATAAACATGAAAATCTGGAACTTGCTTGGTATGCTCCATTCCATTTGCAGATTAACAGAGCAAAGAGCTAACCACTGGAAGAACTCAGTGGGTCAAGCAGCATCCGTGGATGAAAAGGAATTGTTGATATTTCAGATCAAGACCTTATATCCCTGTCTCGACCCGAAATGTCAACAATTCTGATCCCTCCACAGATGATGCTCAAAACGCTGAGTTCCTCCGGCAGTTTGTCTTTTTGCTCAAGATTCCAGCATCTGCAGTCTCTTGTGTCTACAGATTAGCAGAAACAACTTCCTACCACCTGACTCTCCATTCCTGTGCATTGCATTGGAGATAGGAGCTAACTCTGGAAAATTAGGGCTTAACCGTTTGTCCAAGTAGCTTTTTTTTAAACGTGTGAGAAGTGTTAATTCCTGCCAGGCAACTTCACTGGAACTGAAAATTAAGTGTGTAGTCTCATTCCTTCAAAGGCGAAAGTCAAATTATCCTTTAGCTTTCTCGGGACTGATGAGAAGAAACTGAGCAACTTGGACTTCGTTTTTCATCAAAGTTAAGCCAATCATTCATCTAGCTTACTTGTGTTGGTGATTGATTCCCTCTAAGGCCAGTATATCCGTTTAAGATGACAGATATACTCAAAATTAAATCTGAATATCTCTCTGTGTAACTGAGGTGATGTACTGTGTTTACTTGAGTTATTGAGTTCACTATTGGTTCAGCAGTATTCCAAAACTGATTCACTTGAATTTGCTATATTCGACATCTTTAACTGTACTTCCTCTACCAGTTCTCTTCCACCCCTCCATTTTCTCCACTCCATATCACTTCTCATTTGACATCTCATGAAACTATTGACTTAGATTGTAGTATTCATGCTGTTTCCTTCTGATTCCTCACCCATTTGGTCATTATTCAAGTGTGAGCCTTGGTCAGTGTGACTGATGGAAGACTCCTAGACTGTGCAAGGCATCAAAGCTGAGTCCAGTCCCACCTCACCCTGTGTCCACGTGTGTACATTTACAGCATGGGCCACTTCATTCTGTTTAACTTATTTTGCATGTTTCGGGGAAACAAATTGTATTGCAACCAAATGCAAACACATAATATATATTTTCTTTAAATTGGAGTGTTTGAGATCATGTCATTACTTATAAATGTAATTTATCACCTTTATTCTCACTAGTAGTTCAGTGCTTAATTCATCGCCAGAAGGTTATTGGTTCAGGTTCTAATATTGGCTGTCATTTGACTGTCATTTCTCCTTGTTGATGCATTTATCCATTTTAGTGACAATCAGGGAAGGAAGCACATCCAAGAAGGAAAAACAAACTCTACAATATGCCACACTTTCCCCGTGAGTAGTCACAAAGGAGGCTAATAGAGAAGTCTAAAGTCACACGTCATCCCACTTTATCAGCTAAAAGAGAGTAGATCCAACATTTCCACATTTTGAGCATCACATGAAGTCTTATGATTTGCGTTATGGTCAGTGTTATGGAATTAGAGCAACATTTTTCAATTACAAAGACATACAGTAAGCACTAATACAATTTAGCAACAAAATTCTGTGCACTAGGCTTTCTACATGAGCCATTAATAATGTGTTTTTTTTTCCATGACTGCAAATAAGTATGGGATTGGAGCCTGGAATGTGCATCACTGTATAAAGTGCCCTCCCAGGAATCAGTAATAGGTCCTGTGCTATTTGTTATTTCTAAAAATGAACTACTGCAGGCCAGGTCCCTGGCACAGGCTCTTTATGCTGATGATACCGTTCTAGCTTGTTATTCAACGGGAGTTGAATTGATTTCTGAAATACTACCAGGAGAACCGTCTTCATTGTTCAGCTAAGTGAAATAATCAATTGTTCCTTTAATAAAAGTCACCAATGTAGCATTTCTGGCATAACAAAAATGATACATTTTTATGTGTATTTTTCAATGCATACTTTCTTTTTTGTTTCCACATTGCTATCCTGATGTTTCTTTCTTCAGGTTAGAGAGAGAGAGAGAGCGAGAGAGCGAGGGGGGGAGAGAGAGAGAGAGAGAAGCTGTATACAAAGCAATTCTGTACAGATGTGGATTATCACTACCAGGGAAGGAATTCCCTATCAATATTGTATCATCGTTAAGAAGACAGTAAATAGTGCAATAAGGGGAAGAGATTGAGTTCAGATAAACAGTCTAACATCTAGCATGATTCTCAGAACCAAGGTGCAAACCTTTCAAAATAAAGTATGAACTTCTGATTTGCAGGACTGGTGTCTCTGGACATCAACATTAATAACCAAGGCTGCACCATCATCCCATCACTTCCCTCAATCTTTCTGCAATGCTGCACCCCACCTCCAAGAAGCTTCCCGCTGGAATGGGAAGCTGTTCAACCTACTTCGCCTCCACTCCAGAACCAAGGTCACCCTAACTTCAATTTGTTCCCTTCATTAAGCTGCTGTGCACACATGATGCTTGCATCCTGCATTAGCTCACATGGCCAAGCTCCAGGTCATCATCAACTTGCTACTGAAGTATGCAAGAGAATGGGCCTTACACTTGACTAGTGCAAAACAGAGATCCTCAATTAACCTACTGCCACTGTGCAACACTGATAAAGTACAACACTCATACATCAATGATAAAGATTCGTGGCAAGACTCTGGGAAACATGGAACATCTTCCATACCTCTGTAGCCACCTCCCCGTGCAAAAAGATATCGATGATGAAATTTGCCATCAATTTCAGTAGGCCAGCACAATCTTTGATCACCTGAGGGAAAGATTATTTGTGAAATCAAACGTTAAACCCTGTGCAGAGCTCATAGTCTACCAGGCAGTGGTGATCCCTGTCATCATGTACATTTTTGAGACATGGCCCATTTACAGCAGCCACCTCAACACCAGAGAGAGATCACTAATGCTGAATCCACAAAATCCTCCAATTCACTGAAAGGACAAGAGAACCAAGGTCAGCATCCTCTCCCAGGCCATACCGCAGCACTGAGTTCCCGCTTACACTCAGCTGGCTCCGACATCCAGGCCATGTCACTCACATGGCTGACAACAGACTCCTGAAATATATTTTCCATTCTGAGCTCTGTCATGACAAGAGATTGGAGACAAGATCCAGAGAAGGGGATTGAAGGATCTTCTCAAAGCTTCCTTTAAAATGTAACCACCACTGACTTGTAGGAAGCCCTTGACAGTGACTGCTCAAAATGGAGAAGGGCTTTCCAAATGGCATTGAGAACCATTCATTGGAAGCGTATAGAAGTTCAATGTAAATGTTGGAAGGACATCACCACCTAAACTGTCCACCCATCCCATTAAGCGTCTCCTGTCCCACCTATGGCAGAATATATGGGGATCCCACAGTGGTTTCATTAGTCAGTTCAGAGCCCACACAGCTGGAGTGGAAGCAAGTCATCCTTGATTCTGAGGGATTTCCTAACAAAATGAAGACCTTAATCAAAATTCATCCCCACTAAACACACTACATAGTTGTACTCTGCCTCTAAAATTCATCCTATTGACTTCTGAAATGAATGACAAAAGTAGAATAGACTGTGCTGAAGTGTCATTTGAGGCATTTTGTGCGTTAGAATTTGTAGGCAATTGAAATAAGACAGACAGACTTGTGGACTTTTGAGCCTCAGGAAGTCCCAAAGTGCTTTACAGCCACTGAAGTACTTTTACAAAGCAGTTACTGTTGTCAAGTAGGGTAAACAATGACCAAACTTGCCCAGAATACTCCCAGAAAAAGCAACGTCATCGCTGGATGGATTGTTTCTTTTAACAAAGTTGTCATGAAGTTATTTGAGGGGTAAATATTAACTAGGAAAGTGGGGACAACTAACTTGCTGTGCTCCAGAATAGTGCTGCGGTATTATATCTGTCCATCTAAAATGACATAGAGGCCATCAAGTTTGCAATTCTTCCAAAAGATGGCACCTCTGACAGTGCTACACATCCTCAGTACCAATCTGGACTGTTGGCTGAGATTGTTGTAATCAACTAACAAAGCCACGTCTGCCTCTCACATGAACCATCCAGCTCTGTTGAATTTAAAGCACAACTTGAACTTTATAATTTTCATGGACAAATGATCCTACAATTTCATGCTTCCATGGCCACTTGCTAATTATAAACACACTTTTCTTTTTGATCTGTCATTTTATAGAATGTGCTCCCAATGGAAGTGTCTTTTCTATGCTGGGAAAAATCACTCTAAATTCCCAGTAAAAGTAGTAGTGGTTTTGAAATTACATTAGCACTTAATGCATTCAGCTGAAAAATATCGTAAACTATATATAATTTATATAAATTACTGGAGAGTAGATTAGGTATTTAATATTGAACGTTAACCATGTTCATAAACCAACCATTCAACGAGTAGCTTATACCATCTTCCTGACAGATTATTCTCTTAATTCGTTTTCAAGCTGTCTGGCCTTGAAATGATGTCATTGAACACCAGTGAACAAATGCTTAACACACTATAATCCTTCTCTTCACTATTTTACCAAACACTCCAATCCATTTATTTTAAATAGGTTTATACTTCTGCTGTACACAGCATGAACCTCTTTACTAAATATAATTTAAGTGTATGACACATTGAATTGTAATAGATACTTGCTAAATTCAAGACTTTTAATTATGTAGATCATTGTGGAGTAGTTAATGTAAAGTCCTGAATTTGGCAAGAATCCATTACACTTCAATGAGTTATTTGTGCATGTTCAATTAATAGGCTCACTCTATGTGACACACTTAGTTGAATAATGAAATATATTAATATAAAAAATACAACAGATCATAAAAGGTCACTATTACATGAATGATGCTGATTTTCTGAAATATCATTGTATAGGCAGGAAGCTGCCAGCACTCGATCTAATGCATGGATGTTGAGCTGAATTCAGCAATGTGTGTTATCTCTGGAATGTTGAAATCTACATCAGTTTAATGGTTACCTGAGCTGGGCAAGATCATTTCCCCCAAATATTCATTGTAACAAAGCCACATACAGAGAGGTTGTCCACATGATAACAGGCTTCCCCACACACAAAGGTTTAATGACTCTCCCAGCTTACTACTTGCTGTCCAGGACACATGCCCAAGCCCTTGCAAGGTGTGACAGTGCAGTAATTTGGAGGAACCACCATTTGGAATAAGCATCTAATCTCTGACCCAACAGTATAGCCTCTGTTTATGACTTACCACATGAAGGAAGGTAGCCTCTAAATTGGAATCAAATGGAAGATAGTTGCTGAGGTCACCACTGAATGCAACCCTGATCAAACTACAGATCACCTAAAACACTTTGCTCTATACTCTAAATCTTACTATCCTTAAACTTGAGTTGTAGTTGTTGCTACTTCTTCTCCGACTGCTACTTTATTCCTTTGGCCTCACCCTATCAGAATCATTCCTTTTGTTTTAATTTCTTTTGTGTGCTTTACTAACTCTTAGTGATTTCTGTGCATGATCCCCAAATCTTTTTAATCCTCCATAGTCCCTATCTTTTTACAATTTAGCCTATCTTTCTTAAGCACTAAGTAGATGGACTCACACTTTCTTGCACGTACCAAAGTTCTGCCCACCCACTTCAGCTTTTTGGAGCTTTCTAATTCTATTCCATCCAATTTAATATTTTGGAAAACTTGGATATATTCTTTAATCTGAGGTATTGACAAATATGATGATAAACAGAGATGCCAGTGGAGATAGCAGGTAGTCGCTGCTAGTTGCACGCTAACAGTTGTATCCGCACAAATGGTCTTGCAAATCATTCATTCACCACATGAATGACAGCCATTCAAGAGGGTGCCTCATCACTGCCAATAAATGTTGATGTTGACAGCAACACTCCCATTGCACAAAAGAAAATAATTGGAGTGCATACCTACTCCACCAATCACAACAGGAGCTTTCCTACAGAAATTCAAAGTGATAAAAAAAGAAGTACCTAAAGGGAACTATCCACAAAAAAAATAGTTAAGGTAAGCACCTCTGTGCAGCCTTGACTCCTGTCAGTAGCCTTGCACATCAGGTAGTGTAGCAGTTAGTGTAACGCTTTACATCGCCAGAGACCCTGGTTCAATTCCGGCCACTGTCTGTAAGGAGTTTGTACGTTCTCCCCGTGTCTGCGTAGGTTTCCTCCAAGTGCTCCGGTTTCCTCCCACATTCCAGAGATGTATGGGTTAGGAAGTTGTGGGCATGTTATGTTGGCGCCGGAAGCATTGCGATACTTGTGGGCTGCCCCCAGAACATTCTACGCAAAAGACGCATTTCACTGTGTGTTTCGATGTACATGTGACTAATAAAGATATCTTATATCAGTTCTTCTTTGATACAAACGTTAGAAGTTTTGTGAGGGCCTTGAGTGCTGAACAGATGAGAGTCGTGCAAAATTAGTGGCATTTGCTTTAAGAACTACTCATGTTAACTAAAACTCCCACTTGCTCTTTTGCAGGAAGTGCTGGAGCATGTGATGATTATGCTGGTGTTTCTGGGAGATGGGACTGGTTTCTGCCTGAGGCAGGGACGGTGTCCGTTGGAACACTGTGCTGATGGGTTGGTCTGATCCATCAGCATCACTTTTCCTCTGTGGCCAGTCTCCTGTACTGAAGCCTACCACTCTGAATCAGATGCTGCCTACCTCACCAACCATTCCCTACTTCCAACCCCTCAGGCTCTGATACTGCTCACAATTCTTGGTGTCTTATAAGTGCCTTTTCTCATCCCTCTCTTTGTCTGCTCTTTTTAAACTGTTGCTGATTTGTAATATCCTGCAGTGAACAACTGAAACATTGATTTGTCAGTTCTCATCACTGATGATGCCTGATCTAATTCCAAGCATTTTACAGGGTTTTATTTTAAGATTTCCTTGACAACTCTTGTTTAACTTTTAGTGTTACTTGACTTGCTTTTTGGTCAATTTGTCATTTTGGTTTTGTTTGTAAATACACATTAAACTAAAATGGCTGCATTATTGTAGGTGTTTAGATACTTCACCATTCTGACTATGTGAAAACTCATATAAATGTTGTGTTAAGTGGAAATTTCAACATTGGATACCTGTGAATTCCATTTTACACAGAGTCATGAGATAACTTCCTCTGTGGTCCTGTGCACTGATTTTGCAACAGTCACCATTTAATTAAAAATCTAGAAATTTTGCCTTTAAATATTTCACAAAATTCCAGTATCAGGCAATATTCCAGAATCTAATGGCTTTTTTAATTTAATGATGACATTATCTCCACAAGTGTAAATAGCATAGATTACTGAATAATTCATAAGCAGCTGACATTGATGTTTATGTAGAAATGGCATCCATGTAAACAGATGGCAAACATCTTTATTTGCAAACACTGAAATCTTAACTTGTTAGATTTTCAAAATTAAACATTCTTTAAAATAATATGTAGAACAAATGCTAGAAAATTGCTATACGTAGGTTCCAGCAAGAGTCAATTTGTGATGAGCTTTGAATAATATGTGACTGTTTTAGCTTGGTTAATTGCAGGATCTTACTTTGAATGTAAGCAAGAGAGATTGACAAGCAAACAGACAGAGGTTTAATAATGAACCATGATTTGCAGCTAACTTCATTTCCCATTTTCACAAATGCTTGGCTAAACACAGAAGTTGGAAAACACCTGGTCAGGAGCTTTCAGTGCCTGAGACCTGAGTTCAGTCCTGACCTTGGGTGCTGTCTGTGTGGAATTTGTACATTCTCCCCCATATATGTTTCGTCCAGGTGCTCCGGTTTCCTTGTACATCCCAAGGATGTGTAGGTTGGTAGGTTAATTGACCACTGTAATTTACCCCTAGTGTGTAGGTCAGTGGTAGAATCTGGGGGAGCTGAGGAGAATGTGGGGAGAATGAAAAATGGGACTAATGAAGTGAAACGGACTAATGGGACAGTGAAAATAGGTGGTTGATGGTTGGCATGGACTCAGTGGGCCAAAGGCCTGTTCCCGTGCTATGTCTCTCTATGACTATGAAGCATTTGACCTTCCATTTTGTCACTGATCTTGCTGCTGAGTACTGTGGTGGAGGACTAATGTGCTGAAGAGAGGAACTGATGCACTTTGCTCTTAGCCCTACAGCCGGAATGACAACACTGTGCATTTGACCCAGTCACTGACCTTGTGGAACAAACAAGTGTGCAGGCAAGTGTTTAAATGATTTTGCTTCATATTAATGTTTTAAATTATTTTTAACATTTTTATTGTTTTAATTAACCTTATTCTAAAGTATCTTTTAAATGTTTGATTTTTAGTGACTTAATTGTTCAATCCATTTGAACGGTTTTGAAATGACTCAAACCAAAAATAGTCCAAAGGCCTTTGACAGCAAGAAGCTGTCAAAGGCTGTCAGGGCAGTCCAGGGATGGGGTCTCTGTAGTACACCAACTCAGCTCTTGGAGCCTGCTCTGCCTCACAGATGCAGAGTGTCAGCTTGCTCCATCCTCCACATCCAGAACAGGGGAGTGTGAGCAGTTGGGCAACTTGGGTGGGGAGTCAGGACAGTGGGCCTGACCCAGCACAATCCAGTCCATCACCTCTCAAGTCCCAGGGACATTCCAAATGCCACATGGTCAATGAAGTACTTTCTAACTGTTTTACAAATCAAGTACTACTGTAATGTACAGAAACACAGCAACCAATGTGTCGATAGTAAAACCGCATTAAACTATGAGATTTAAATAAAAGCACTTAATGTGTATGAATTTGCTTCAGTGGTGGAAGGAACAAAGGAGGCCAGGCCACTGGGACACTTGGTTTTCAAACTAATCCCTAGGATCTTTTACCTTAAAAGGCAACAAAGGACTTCAAGTGATGGCTCTTCCGAAATTGCCGTTCCCTGGAGTGACAGCATTGACTGAATTACACCCTGCTGGTTTACTGAAACACGGCTCTGTTTAGTGCCAACGCCCAGTCAGGTGCCCTGCAGAATTTGTGAAATAGGCCAAAATACAGGTTGAAACAGTATGGGGATGACTTACATCTAGAAGCATGTACTGCTATAGGACCAGTGTGATTTCCAACAGTATCTTGAGTATTAGAATCATACACCATGGAAACAGGCCATTTGTCCCAACTCATCCACATGGACCAGTACACACTCTTTCATATTAATCCCATCTCCCAGCAGTTGGTCCATAGCTTTCTATGCCTAGGCAATTCAAGTGCTCATCTAGACACTTCTTAAATGCTGTCAGTGACCCACCTTCAACTACTCTCTTAGGCAATGCATTCCAGGTACTTTCCGCTCTCTGGGTGAAGAAGATCCCTCTCATACCCTCTCTGAATCTTTCCCCTTAACCTATATCTATGTCCTCTAGTTTATCTACATTTGATATGGGGAAAAGTTCCACACAGAATCTATACCCTTCATAATTTTATGGACCTTAATCATGTCCTCTCTTAAGCTCCTCTGCTCCAGGGAGAACAGACCCAGCTTCTCCTGTCTCTCTTTGTGACTGAATTTCTCCATCCCAGGCAGTATCCTGATGAACCTCCTCTGCACCTTCTCCAACACCATCTCATATCACTAATAGCATGGTGACCAGAACTGCATGTAGTACTCCAGCTGAGATCTGACCAAGGTTTTGTAAAATTGGAGCATAACCTCCCAACCTCTGTATTTGATGCCCCAACTAATGAACTATCCCATACCTCCCTAACCACATTCTCAATTTGTGTTGTTATCTTCAAGGATCTATGGACGTGCTTCAAGGTCCCTCTGTTCTTCAGTACTCCCTAAGACCCAACCTTTCATGGCGGATGCTCCCTCACATTTGTCTGGATTAAACTCCACCTGCCATTTTTCAGCCCATTTCACCAAAAAATCAATATCTCTCTGCAGTCAAATCTATCAACATTTCCGCCAGTCTTTGTGTCATCTACAAAATTACTCATCACGCTTTCCACATCCACACCCAAGTCATTCAGGTACCTTATGAACAGCAAGGGTCCCAGCTCCAATCCTTGTGAGACACCACTAGTCCCAGGCATCCAATTACAAAGACAACCATCTACCAACACCTTCTGTTTCTATTTGCCATCCAATTTTGGATCCAGTTTGCCAACTTTCCCTGGATCCCATGGGCCCTAAACTTTTGAACCGATCCCTCACGTAGGACCTTGTGAAAGGTCTATTTAAAGTCCATGTAAATCACATGTACTGCCCTGCCCTCATCAAGACACTTTGTTACCTCTTCAAGGAATTCAATCAAATTGGTCAGACAGGATCTGCCCTTGGTAAAGCTATGTCGGTGATCCCTGATTTATTCCTGCCATTTCATGTGATCATTAACCCTCTTCCTCAGAATTTTTTCCAGTATCTTCCCAACCACTGATGTTAGGCTCACAGGTCCAATGTTACCAAGCTTTTCCATGTTGCCTTTCTTGAAAAGTGGGATCACGTTTGCTGTCTTCCAATCATCTTGTACCTCACATGTCCAGTGAAGATTTAAAAATCTCAGCCAGAGCCCCAGAAATTTCTCTCCTTGGCACCTGCAATAGCCTGAGATAAATCCCATCTGGTCCTGGGGATTTATCCACCTCCAACCTCTTATGTTTCAGACAGGAGCACAACCCTTGATCTGACTCTCTGCCTGGCAGACACACAGCAACAGCACAAACTCTGGCTGCCATGGAGGTGTGAGAGGCTGCAGGGGAGAAGGAAGTAGTTCACACATTCACTCGAAGGAACGTGCAAGCTTTGCAGAACAAGATACATGACAGACTGACAGTCCTGTGTGTCGGAGGTAAGGAAACCTGCTGAGCCCAATATAAGAGGCTGACAGGAGGTGGCGGCCATTGTTTCCTCCAGATATGTACATCCCTGCACAATGAAGTAACATTGAGAGAAATTTCATTATCTCACAAGGTGACCTGCACACTACTGATTACACTTGCAATGTGGAAATGCTCAGACAATGTTGTTATGTAGGGGTCTGAGTTCTCTAAGCAAGGTGCCTCTCATCAGGAAGAACAGAGATGCAGCAAACCATTAAAGTAATTGAAAGTGGGATAATTTATTCTTATTCAGTGCAAGTGGGCCTGCACGGTAAGATGTGAGGGGAATTTATGTATAATCTAGCCTCTCACAGCTGATTGATTAACTATGATACTGTTAAGGATTGCAGTGTGGGAGGGTCACTTGGTTTGCACTGGGGAGTTTTATCTGCACACTCTTTATGAAAATCATCTCACAATTAGGAACCCTCCTGAATCCTCTACAGCAAATGTCTTCCTCCTCCGCTTAGCTGGAAGATGAAGCTGTGGATGCTGAGCAGGGGCATTGGCCTGGCAGCCTTCTCCTTCTCCTTTTGCACCTGTTGTACTCAAGGCTCTGACTCATTAACCCCAGGCTCTGGGACTGGCTGCTGTCTGTGGTTTGATAGGTTGCGCAGTAAGCAGCACACAACAGTGACGTCTCCACATGCGCTTGGTGTAAACTGCAGGTTGGCCCCGGATTGATGCAGACAACAAAATGGCACTTCCAGGGGTCTGGTGGTGCAGACCCCCTCTGGATAAAATATACCATTCAACATAGGGAGACTCCACTCATGATCCACAATAACCTGTACATTGAGCAACTAAAAACCTTTTCTGATCATAAAGAGGTCTGGATTATTAAGGGGCTCCTTATGGGTATGTGAATCCAGTCAATGCCTGCATTTATGCTGCCAAATTTCAGAGGCTAAAGTGTCACTTGCTCCTCACTGAAAGCAGCATAAATGAAATCATTTCTTTGCAAATACGGTGCCTGGTGACTGCTCCAATGTAGCAAATTAGGAGACACGGCAAAGACCTGCTACAGTTGCTTGGAAAGATTCTGGGGCAAGGGGTTCAAAGTCAAAGTGAGATCAACCTCCAAAGACAAAGAGTAGTTCAGTTATAAGAGTGTGACCAAAGGTCTTCCTGCAGAATGTCACAAACTTTTGGAAATATAAGCTGTGAATAGCTGGTTCATCAGCGACGTGGTGTTTCCGAAAACTCTGTGGAGAAGGCCCTTCAGTGATGGACAGGTCTTTCTCTCCTGCCTCAATGTCCCCTGACCCAGCCTGAATGGGCAGTCATGGCCATGATGATTCCTGTAGTACTGGACTGCTGACAGAAGCATTACTACTGAAGTACCTGAGAAATGAATACTCAGC
The DNA here is from genome assembly GCF_009764475.1 of Pristis pectinata. NCBI lineage: Eukaryota > Metazoa > Chordata > Chondrichthyes > Rhinopristiformes > Pristidae > Pristis > Pristis pectinata. Next base: position 32,209,704 of record NC_067415.1, read on the forward strand.
AAGGAAAAGTACTCACTGTTAATTGTGGACTTTGGAAGATTTTTGAGCACCCCACAGCAAATGGTCCCAGTCACGTCTTCTGATGTCAGTGGAGTCTCCCTTTAAATAGTGGGAAAAGTACCAAACAAGCATGATGTGCTTCCAGTTCTACTAAAACCATATTCATACTATGAAACTTCCTGCTCCAGTTTAAGTCAGTAGAGATGAATATGGGCATTTACTCTGGGCAAGGTCTTAAATGGTCTGTGCGGTTTCCAAAAAATGAATGCTGCACAGTTCAATTCTAGCCAACACACTTAAGACTGTAGAGTTGGGCTTGAACACGTGACCTTGACTCAGATGGCAAGTATGCTGTCACTAAACGATCGATGTGGAAGAAAGATTTAAAGACAGCAGAATGAAAGAAGTGTTGCATTGACATAAGGAGTAATGGGCTAACCTCACTTTATTAATGGTGCACTTGGATCACCTTAACGTATGTCCTTTTGACAGTGCAGGCTTCACATGAAATTCATGCTGCACACTCAAGATCATTATTTCAGCACCCAGCCAATGCTGTGTTGCTGCTTATTGCCTGGCTGGCCTAGATCAGTTAATTGGTTTATTATTGTCACATGTACCGAGGTACAGTGAAAAACTTTGTTTTGCGTGCCATCCTTACAGGTCATTTCATCACATCAGTACACTGAGGTAGTACAAGGGAAAACAATAACAGAATGCAGAATAAAGTGTTACAGTTACAGAGAAACTGCAGTGCAGGCAGACAATAAGGTGCAAGGCCATGATGAGGTAGATTGTTAGGTCAAGAGTCCATCTTATCATAGTCTTATAACAGTGGAAATAGAAGCTGTCCTTGAGTCTGGTGGTTCATGCTTTCAGGCTTTTGATCCAATGAAAGATGAGCACCAGTTCAAGCTAGACAGTGCTGATTAAAGCTAACCTCTTAAAGGAGAAGTACTTTATGGTGGAAATTATTTCAGAGTTCTTGATAGCTTGGTGCAAGCCATAGCTGGTTATGAACAAGATCAGGAACCCAGGTTTACAGATGCAGCACTGGAGGCCCTGGTAACGAGGTGGAGGTGTATGATCACCAACTCACAGGGAGCCAGGAAGCTCTTCAGGTACATACTAAAGCAACAGTGGGAAGAAATGTGAATTAAGGTGAATACTAGGAGCACAGCTCTAAAGATGTAGGTGTAGGGTCACAGGAAGTTTAATACCCTCATTTGAGTGGTCAATGCCAATGAATGCTTCAACAAATCCTGACCTCCTAGCATCTGCATCAACAGCCTTACCATTATCAGTTAAGATTCAAAGTTAATATGTTTGCATTTCTGTCTGCAAAACTAGTTAATGCAAAGTACCAAAGCTGCTATGTAGCTTAGTTACTGACCCAAAACACACAATGTTAAGTGCACAGTGGCACCAAGTCAGTGTGGGATACTGATTGCTGTCATGATCTGCCCATGTCACGTACTTCTGGTATGAGTGAACAGTTGGTACTCAACCTTTCCCAATAGATGATGGAGTTTCACAGACATCTGCTGATGCCACAATTGCTCTTCAAATATGTGCACCTGTATCATCAGCAAATTGTCAGCAAACATCCAATCAAATGGTGCTACTGGTGGTTTTTAACCAAACCTTCAATTTCAAATATGGTACCCCATGAGCATGTTGGTTATTTTCAGTTTTGTGTTTATTTCTGTTAATGTTAATTAAGGTTTGAGAATTTCTAATTAAATAACAATTGCCATTAACATCAGTCAATGGATGATTTGACAGGTTGAACCTGCTTCTTATTGCTGCTGAATCAGCAGATATCCAGTCAGGTTTAACTTCTGTTTGAAAAGTTTACTATCTTGTCTCGACTCATGTGGGGTCAGTTGTGGTAAACGCTAATTATAGGGAGACGAAAGCGGAAGTAAAAAGATGACCAGATTACTTATAAATGGAACTATTCAAAGTCATCAATAAAGCCATCTCGGTGACACTGCATTTATTGTAACAATTTTTTTATATAATGAGAACATATTGAAAACAATATCATTTTGTCTTACAAGGTTAAGAATGGGAACAACAATTCACTGGCACTAGCACTTCCAACAACTATGCCACCTTTCTAACTTTGACCAGAGGATCTGTGTCTGCAACATCAGGCTGCTCAGTGGGTGCCAGTGTGCAGGCTGCAGAGAATCAAATGCTCATTGACACAGTCGCCTTCCATTTTATAACTGAAATGAGAGAACCAAGCTGGTATTTGAGTGATCTACAATTTGAGAATAGTAATTTATAAATAAATTCCTTTGGGTCATTTCCCTCCTGAACGTTAATTGCTAAAATGCTTTAATATCTGAAGATAGTAAAAGAAGCTATTTTTTGTTTTGCAGAATTTTTATAATAGCATGTTATAATGTTATCATTATGGATTCATGTCTGCCATCAATAAAATTCTCAGGTTCAGTGGCACTAGTGACTCCCATGAGTAGTCTGAACATCACATTTTTATAAAAGCAACAGACAAAAAATTACAAGAAATCTTAAACTAAAACAAAAATTGCTGAAAACACATATTCATAATATGTCCCCTAAGGATGAGCAAAACAATCATACTAAAACTCAGAATGTGTAACATAATTTAATTGAAACAAACTGATAATAATCACCATAATAAAAGTTTTTTTGGTATATAAGGATTAAACGTTTACCATCATATAAGGGAGCACAGTGGCTCAACAATTAATGCTGCTGCCTCAAAGCTCTATCCTCTACTTGGTGCTATTAGTTCCATCAGTCTGGCCCCAGCACATTGTCTCATGAAAATCAATATTGAAGGTCCCAAGGACCTGGCAAGTGTATTTTGTCTCAGACAAAACCTCACAGACAACCTGATGATTACCAACCAACATCTGGACTGCTTTGAAGCCCACCATAATGAGTATCTTTGAAGAGACTCATGGATTTCCTGCCAGAAAGCATCAGGACTGGCTTGATGAGAATGACCAGGAGATCCAGGAGCTAATTACCCACAAATACAAGGCAAGGAACAATCTGCTGGAGGAATTCAGCAGGTCAAGCAGCACCTGTGAGTGGAATTGTCTATGAAACCATGCATCAGGACAAAGAGTGAAGATAGTGAGTATAAAGGGGAAAGGGGAAGTGGTCAGACAGGGGCCAGTGGGTGATTGGTGGACCAAAGGGGGGGGGGGGGGGTGAAGGATGACGGGCAGATTGAGCCAGGTAGGGGAGGGGGAGGAGTGATGTCATAATTGCAGCTCTCTTCAAGAAAGGAGACAAATATGATTGTATTAAGTACAGGAGGATCTCCTTGATGTTTACTCTTCCAATCCTATTTGTGCCTTTTATTACTTTTTCATCGCTGTCTTCCAACACCCATCCCCTTCAGAAGCATGAGGATCTCCTTCTGTGCAGGAACAATCCATGATACAATGAATAGAGAGATCATTTTATATTACTGTGATAGGTTTTCAATTTACTGCTCATACATGAAGCTGGCATGGTACATCAGCAGATGCCTGTGAAACTCCTTTATTTTTCTTTCCATTGACTTCAAGTTGAACATATATACTACTTGCTTAAAGACCCACGTTCCTGTTGAATAAACAGATATGTTTACACAAATAATGCCAAGTAATCCTCTTCAGCTCAAGAGCATTGACTACATAAAGCACAGTGATTGACGATCTAAAGTATTGTGTCAGAACACAAGAGGGTGATGGCTGGAGCACTCATTCAAAGCACAGACAATGATACTCCTAAAAATTACTTAGCATTTTAGTAAAGGTTCACATGCTATCTGTCTTAACAATGAGATCAATGAAACTGAAGAATTGGTACAAAAGGTAATCTGCCTGAATGAGACTTCATTTGATTAATGTACTTTAATGTTGTGGACAGATTGATTTTCTTGATGCATGTTTGGTTTGCTTTTCAGTTGAGATGGGATGTTCTGCTCTAAACATTGGTTTTCACTTTGTTTTATTGGGGACCATAAGTAAAAAAAAAATTGGCTCCAAAGTTCCACAAACTTCAAATTTTGACTACAATTTTTCATACCTGAATGGTGCAGAAAGTCTGCAAGGATGCTCATGTTACATTTGTTTGTGTGTTCAATAGGAATCGTTGCTGGCATCCTTTAATTATGTTAATGTCCAGCAAACTAAACTAGCAATTCTCAGCAAGCAGCTTTCAGAAGTGGTCAATTAATAAGAATTCTACCTCCATTAAGATAAGTTGTGACTTAGTCCTTTTTGGCTTTCAAGTCTTTTGTGGAATGAATCTGTGGAGGGAAGGAACCTACTCCATGATTTTGTATTTTTAAATCCTGATCAAGAGAATAATGCTGGTGTTTTCACAACCCTTTCAGATCTTCCCATCTCCAGCTCTGAATAATCAGACCTCCATAATGACCCCAGCTTCACCTCCATACGTTCCCAGTTCAATGAAGATATGGCTCCACAGTTTGTGGAACTCTTTCCTGCACTGCACTTGCTCACTCCAACAAGCACCCCTCCACTCCAAACTTGCAGTATTCTGTGTACTGCGAACCAACCCCAAAATTATCATTAAGCCTGCAGACATGGGTGGTGCTATTGTTATTTGGCACACTGACCTCTACCTTGTGGAGGCTGAATGCCAGCTCCCTGATATCTCCGCATAACTCCCTCTGCACCATAACACTACCACAAAATACAGGCCATTGTTTCCCAGACTGTCAGTGATCCCATTTCTTCTGAAGATCTTCCCTCTACAACTTATAGCCTCATAGTCATGGAACTACACGCAACCTGCTTCCACCTCCTCCGTAAGACTCACAAGAAGAACTGTTAGGGTAAACCATCATTTCAGGTTGTATCTTTCTCAGGGATCTTATTCTTTTTCCTATTCTTTCTCCCTTATCCAATCTCTTCTCATCTCTATCCACAGCACTTCTAATGTCCAAGAGATCATGAGTCTGAAGTATTATATTGTTTTTTTCTCTCTACAGGTCCTGCCTGATCTGTTGGGTACTTACAGCATTTTCTGCTTTATGCCACCATTACAAGCCATTGTGATTGTCCCCTCTATGTCAATCTAAGCATCCTTGAGAACATGCCACTGCACTGCAAACTGATTATACAATTTATTAATCTTCCTATGCTTCTCCTTATTCTTAAATCTACTAAATTTTCCTCCATGCTTGATCTTGAAGCACCATCACAAGTTGTATTTTTAACAGCACACAGTGTGCAACACATAAGACAAAGGCCCGTGTCACTGTGCTTCACAAAATCTCTCCACCTGCCTTGAAAGAGCTGTTTCTCAAAATCTATTTTTATCAACTTTCTGGAAACATCTGCCATTTAAACTTGACAAGATTGCTTTATTTAAAAAAATGTATGTTATTCAAAGGTTTCTGTAACATAGCAACATTTCTTCTTAAAATGTTGAGTGACTTAGCCAAAAGCAGTGAAGAGTCTGCCAGTCACATTTTGCAACATGGTTTTATTAGCCAGAGCTAATCATGACTCAGCATTGTAGTGTCTATGACTCATACACATGTCCTGTGATTTGATCTTTTACATTTAAGAGTCATATATGAAATGTAAACACGTTTAAAGGTAGGTTTTAAATTTCCCAACTGATTTGTTGTATCGTTGGCATTGACTCTGGGCAGCTTGATGAGGGAAAGTAGATGAAGACATGTAATTGAAACAATGTATTTTGGCTTGATTATGCTCATTGCTTGGACTTCATATTTGTTAAGTTGGCTAGAATTTTATGCATGAATCACTTGCAGGTATTTGTCACCTGCATTATATATTATTGGAAAGGGAGGTAGGCTACGTGGTGCTCATACGTACTGAAAGTGTGCAAAGTAGGCAGATTGTGATGTCCATGTTTTCTATATTTCCATATTTTCTTTCAATGCCAGGTCTCAAAACAACCTTATTCCCCCACTTATTTCCCTGCAACCTATACTCTCACGCATGCCCATTAACAACCCATGATTTTCCCAGCAGCTACCTACACAAGAGGTAATTTACAGTAGCCCATTAACCTAATAAGCAATACATCTACAGAATGTGGGAGGAAACCTGAGCGACTGGGGCAAACCAATGTGTACACAGACGGAACATGCAGCCGGCACTAAAGCACACAACCGATCCCAGTTCATTGGAGCTGTGAGACTGCAACACCAACATGCCACCCTGTCAATCCTTGTACAATGACCATCTGAAACCTCCACACAGGAGCAGAACAAGAATCACATTGGAACCCGTGTGACAAGCAAATCCTCAAGCAAACCTTCCGCTGCCCAGAATATTCTAGAGGAACTTCATATGAAAAAAACACTGCAGAAATTAGTTATCCATCTGTGATCTTGGCTCAGTTTTTTTCTCCATTGGCAGCCCCTGACCTGGTGGTCAAGTTCAACAGCCCTGTATTTCACAACTTTTAAGTTCCCATGTTTGTGTTCACACACTCTAACTTCTCTTATTTCATAACATTTGTTTGTTTTCTCACTCTCTAACTGATGCCACTAACCCATCGACCAGATGATCTCTACAACTTATCCCAACAACAAGCCTGGCCTCAGAGTTATTCTCTCTGACTTTCCATCCTTTCCCCACCCTCTCTGCAACTTAAAACTAACTTGTTTTTGCTCTTTTCCGGTTCTGACATAGGGTCTTCAACCTGATTCTTCCTGACTTGCTGAATATTTCCACCATTTTCTGTTTCAATTGCACCTTTCAATATTCAGCAGAGCAAGTACCCAAACTCACCATTGCCACTAAATTTGCTCACCCAGTCTGAGCCAGCAGTTGGGGAGCAGGAGAAGGAAAATGAGGAGGAGAAGAACTTTTCCTGGCCTTTGGTATAGTATCCTGGCCATGGGTCACATAATGAAATTGTTGCAGCAGCCTTCCCATTGTGTGCTTCTAGAAATCCAGTTAACGGTATGAAGTACAGCACCATTTAGTCTCACTGCATGATAATGAAAGCATGTAACAGACATGAGTGTGCCTGATTGTATTTCATGGGTCTGAAACTGCTTACACACATATGGAATAGAACACTCACCCACCCACTTTCTACTCCAACCCCCGTCCCCTGCTGAAATGTGTTCTGGGATTAACAGAGAGTCCTGAAAGTCCAAAGTTCTCTTTCTGTCAATGTGTCATTTCCATGGGAAAGTTAGACAGATATTCACTAGTCATTTGTTATGAGCAACTGTCCAGTTTGTCTTGCTGACATCCCCTGGAGAATCCTATTGCATAAGAGCTTAATGCCTCAGTGAACTAAATAATGAGAAGATTGATCTTAATCTTTGAAGTTTTCTATAAATCAGCCTGAAACAAGTGATGCAGTTTGAGAACTAGCTCTGAACTGAAGCAACAAAAGTAGTACATGTACCCACATGAAAGGAGACTGTATTAATGGCAGTCAGCATACTCTCTGATATAGAGATAGACCCAAAGATGTTGTAACCTGATGAATTTGCTCTCTTCACTCAATTCTTGAGAAATCATGAATACAACCAGGTATTGGCACCATCCCAATTTCCTTCAATGCAACTTATATGATACAGAATTACCAGAACTCCAGGGAAGTGTACTTTTCCAGACTGAGTACTTCCATAAAGTGTCAACAATCTTGAGAGAAATAAAACTATGCAAAGTGGTCAGTGCAGAAATAAATAATTAAAATTCAACATTCAAAGGCAGAGCAGCAAACTTGTATTTTAGAGACTTAAATGTGGACTAGGTGATTACTTAAGCCAAATCCTCACCTGTATTTATCAAATTCAGTGTAGAACCACTTTAAATCATTTATCTAAGCAAATACAAGTTTGATCTGTTGGCAACGGTTAACCTTTGCCTTGCCCAAAAGGGTGGATGAGAAAACAGACTTGCAGCACGTGGGATGGGGGCACAGTTGGGAACCCAATTTCCCAACTGCTCACCAATGAGCCTCTGTCCTGTCAGTAAATATTTGAAGAACTAGGGCTTGGGAATCCATTTCCCAACATTTCCATTTTTCATCTTGATCACCACATGGACATGTGAGTGGAACAATAGGTAAAGGTTAAAACAACTGTCCTGGATGTCAAGGCACCATTTGACTGATATGAAACTAAGGAATCTCTATGACTCCATGACTCTCTATAACTTTGAGTCTTTCAGAACTTATTTTAGTTGGGATCAACAGTAAATCCATCCACTGCTGGAGTCAGAACTGACATAAAAGAAGACAGCCATGGTTGCTGGAAGTCAATCTTTGTAACACCATCAATGTGGGGGTATCCTGAGGAAAGATTCTTGCCCAGATTTCTCAGCTGCTTCATGAATGACTTTGCTTCCACTAAATTTAGACATGGGAATGTCCACAGTGGCAATGTTTAGCTCCATTCACAAATACTCCACTCACGAAGCACCTTATGTCAGCCAGCAATGGGAAGTGCGTAAGGTCTGGACTTGGCTGATATGCAGCAGGGGATGTTCATACTGGGTAATAAACATTTCCAACAAAAAAGGGCCCAACCAATGCCTTAATCTTTGATATCATCACTAAATCCCTCACCATCAACACCCTAGGAATTCATCATTCATCAGTAACTTAACTAGCCAGCTGCTTCAACACCACAGCTAGAAGAGAGGACAGAGAGTAGGTACTTTGCAATAATTATTCCACCTTCTGACCCTTCAAGGTCCCCTCATTTTCCACATTTCTCAAATCTGATGGAGCACTTACAACTTGCCTGAATGGGTAAAGCTGTAACAACGCTTTCAAACCAGGACAGCGCAGTCCGTTTGATCAGTGCCCCACCTGAGGAATGAATATCTATCCCTCCACCTTTAATGCTATAAAATACTTCCTATTTCCAGGACACATTGGGTCAATTTGTCAAGGTTGGATAAGAAATATCTGCCAGGGCCACAACCTCTTCCACCAAATAGAGCAAGAGCAACAATATTTTGAGAATTTTCTCACTGCCAGGTCCAATTCCAATCACATGGAATGCTGATGACTTTTTGGAATTTATTCATTACCTGTGCATCAAAATCACGGAATAATAGACATTGAGAAGCACAAATCTAAAAGATTACTGAGTGTGTATGATCATTCTTAAAACATTAAATAAAAGCAAAATGCAATGGAAAAATAAACATTAAAATCAATCCAGCTGCATATCATGTTTCCTCACATATCCCATGGCAACAAAGGAAGTATCACAGCTCATCTAGAATGGAGTACCGTTAATATGTGGTGACATTGAGTCAAAGATTATTTAACAGTTCACAAGAAGATAAAATCATTATCCATTTTCTTGCTAACTATGTGGAAAAAGTAATATCTTGCATCGTTCATTAGGGAATTGTATCCTCTGCAATTTAGATTATTGCAGATAGGTTGAAGGCCTGTACAAATTATCCAGATGTTTAGGGTCTGTACAGCTGATTAAACTACTGAGCAATGAGAAACCTGATTGTAGGCATCTAGTGATTGTCCGACAGCTTATTTTTATTCCATGATGGAAAGCAGAGAACAAGTACGCACTGTTCATGTTTGAAGTAACTTGAGGTGATGCAAAAAATCTAGTGTAACCTCAGTTGTGCAGTGACAGAACACTGTTGCAGATCATTATGCAGTTTCGCTGGAGCAAATTAGTGGAGCAAGTCAGTCCTCCCATCAGTCTATTTATTAGAATAGCTGTACTAAATAGCATACGCAGCAACAAAAAGTCTTTACTTAATAGAAACTTGGGAGTGTCATCCCTACAAGGACTGCAATGGTTTAAAGAGAAAAGCTTTGCCTTCTTATCATTACATGTATTAACCTGCTGTTATCTGCATCCCCTATAAGCCATGCCAACAAATGTCTCACAGCTTGCAGTGAACTCTCTTATGTAGCCTCCTCTTCAATTATAATGCCAATCATTGGTCTTGTTCTTTTTGGTACAATATCAGGAATATTGTACCAAACACTTACTGAGATTACTCAGACAATTACCTTCTTTTCCTCCAGAAGCACGTCAATCAGTCTTTTCATTTTGATGCATAAATTCTACAGGAAAGAACATGAATTGTGCTTATGAATCATTTCTAGTAGAGTTGGTCTCCAGATCCACAACAATAAGGTGGCACAGTTATACTATTGCCTCACAAGGGGAGCTTGATGCTCTCAACCATCTCTGCATGGCTAGATTCAGGTTTGACCCCTTGGTAAACATACACAGAGACCTAGGTACCTACAAATATGCACCCCTTGCCGGTTCTAATACCTGACCACCCAGGCCTCTCTGTAAGCTGCTCTGCAGCTTCCTCTACTTTCTTCTTATCATAGCAGAGGAAATGGGAAATCTCCACGGGAAACACCATTGTGAAAGAACTACAATGTAAAATAGTTAAAGGACCTCAGAACGAGAACCAGTGCTAAATGGTGGCACTGTAGTTATGCTACTGCACTAGCAGTTCGGAGGCATTGGACTAATAACACAGAAATACAAGTTCAGTGCTTACCACTAAGCTACTGCACTGGTTCAGGAATGTGGCTGAGCATTGCCTTCTTAAATCTAGTTACAGATAGGCAATAAATACTGATCTTGCCAGTGGAAGCCCACATCCCTTGAGAGTTTAAAAGCTGAAACCAAGCAATGAAGTTGAAATGCTAACCTCTGTTTTAATCATAATTGCGTACAGCTGCCAGTATTTCAGTGGGCACTGTAGGCTACACATATTGTGCTCCTGGGAGAAAACTAATGGAAGTTTTTTCTCCTGGCCCCATTTCTATCCTCCAGCTGGCATAAATCTATAGGCTTAAGTATAAGGAAATTTAGGCCCTTGTGTCTAATTACATTTTCTTCTCTTCAGATCCTTGGCAATACTTGAACAGAAAAGCCAATGAAATTTGCGAGATAAAAATGCATGCAGCATAGTCAGTTAAGCATAGGCTTCAATCGCTTTCTTTCATTAGATGCTTCCAATCATTATAATTCATTAAACAGCCTTCAGGAAAAGAACAGATCAGAAAAGAAGCTTTTTTTTAAAAAAACACACTAATGTTTTCTGTAGAATTACAAGGTTTGGCACATTATTAACCTATAACTGCACAATTTATGAAAAGGGAAGGAATTTTTGAAAATTTGCTCGAGTCTATTTCATTAAAGATTAAAGAGTATAACCTTATACATGGAACCCATGGCATTTTACCATCTGTATGCATTTTATGAATGTATCAAGGCCACCAGCTGCTGCCAAAATTAAATTTCAGCAATGATATTAGCAGGAATAACTGCAGTGAACTGAATCCAGCTTTCAAATTTTACAGGAGTCAAGCAGCTATGCAATAACTGTACTGGTGCTGAAAATCATTTTCTACCCAATTAGTTCTTTTGATTGCATGGAATAGGCGGCCTGCTCTCACATCTCCATTAACGTTATAATGAACTAAGCAATTGTAAGATGCATGTTTTAAACCCCACAATAACTTCTTGTCTCTCCCTCAGGGTCGTTTTCCTGATTACAACGTACCTCCGTGCATGAAAATGTGCAGGTGAGGGTAAATTGTTGGCATAAATGGATGTCTAACGTGATGTCATAGACATGGACTTTCACACAATATGATGCTCTCCTTCCTCAGCAGCGCTTTTTAACACTTTCCAAATGTTTTCTCCTGAAGATGTTGACACATTTTTGAAATGTCGGCTAATTATGCTCAGCCTACTTGGCTATTTGTCATGTCTTGTCCCAGACTGTGTCTGTTGGAATGCTTCATCTATCTGCAGGCACTTCTTATTTGAGTCTGAAGTTTACTTTATCCATCAACTAAGCATACACAATTTCAGCATATGTTCTGGCGAATGATCAATAGTGATAGCTTTCAGCAAGTTCTATCTCCCCACACTAAATGTAGCACCCTGTCAGCAGTGGGATTAAAAGAGCTAATTGAGTACAGGAAAACACTGTTATTCCAGCATCCTTGGGACCTTGGTGGTGCCATACTGGGAGATGTTCCAGACAATTGGACGTTATTTCAGTTACACAGAGCAATAGTATACAAAACTTTCCAGTGAACCCAGTTAATTTCAAGAATGGCAAAGCTCCATGGCCAACCTTACAAATGCCATCTTGTATAAATGTGAATCTTATTCTTCTTGGTCCAATTCAACTTTTCCTTCACATTCACCATAGTTTTCAAAGATATCCTTTTCTAACACCTATTTATAATGTGTGTTCTTAGCCATTCTGATGTGACCAGCATATCCTAAACAATGGTTTCACACTGTGAAGACCAAAGCCTCTAACATAAAATCAATTTCCTCTTTACAGCCACATTCAGACTGAATCAGGCTGAATGAATTATTTGTGTTCTGTTCAACTGCGAGTTGAGTTTTAAATCTACATCAGAACTATTATCAAGGCTGCTTACTTACACCAACACACTATTACCATCTTCAATCCTACATCATTCCCACTGGTGCCAAAATCAAGTCATGTGGTAACAATTATTTTGATTACTTTAATGCTGTCCTTGTCAACTTCTCTCAGTCCTCCCTCCATAAAGCAGTTCATTCAAAATTCATGCCATACCAAGACACACATTGGGATACTGTTCATTTTGGTGTACAAATAATCCATAAGACTGAACGCAATGATGGACTTGAGCTCAAATTCCACCATAGAAGCTCAGGTTTTTCAAATTATTACATTCTCTATTATGCTCTAATATCGTTTCAGAATATGTCTGTCATCCTGACCCAGTCTAGCCTCTAGCAGTGGAGTTTGCTCATAATTGCTCTCTGAAATAGCCAATATGACCATTGCTCTTAAGGTCATTTCAGGATGGCATCAAATGTTGGACTTCCAGGTGGCATCTATATCCCATGAATGAATAAAAAGACCCATTTGCCCTTTATGTCCATCACTGAGGTGTACTGCCTCTCTCTTCCCTAATACATAGGTCTAAGTTATTGGATGTGAGTGATGATTGTATAAGGGACTACCCATTTGCCTTCTGAGGTTCAGCATTTCTTTGCTTTCCATGCCTGCAACATTGCAATATGGAAGCTAAAAACATGAGAGAGGTCAAACGTTGTCATAGCTAACCTTCTGCTTCGCCACTGGATTCATCATTAATTCAATTGGTGGTTCAGGATCATACTAAATTGAGAGGCCCCTCAGCCTTATGCCAGCCATGCCTGGTGCACTGATTCACCCAACTGGGTCACCAAGCTTCATTAAAGAGGAATCAGGCTAATTTTTTGTTTTATTTTCCTCCATTTTACTTTATATTCATGTTTTTAATTGATTTGCAGAACTTTTTTTGTATTTTAAACTAAATTTAATATTTACTAAAACTATTTTTAAATACTTTAAGTTGCTTAAGTACATTTAAACTGTTTTTAAATGGCTCTGAGGCCGGGTCACCACTTCACATCTTGATTCACTCCAGTATTGTGGATTCCATGGTGTTGAGATTAGTGCAGTCACAGAGATTGTAATGGGATAAATGAGAGGCACAGGCAGTGTCCAACACAACCTAGCCCAATGTATTTAAAACCCTCAGTTGGGCTTATATACTTCAACCACACATTAATTTATCAGAATGAATCTCACAAATATTTTGTTTCATTATTATATGCTTCCTTAAAATGTTTATTGGCCTTTCCATTGGAATTCTGAAACTGTTTTTTGCCTTATAATGTCTGTACAACTACAGAATGACTGGCAAACTGTCCCAGTGCAAACCCTCTGCTCCTTTTCTTTTATCTTGTTTAAAATACAACATTTTAACCAAACTTCCTGTCACTTCCCCTAAATTGTGCTCACCAGTGCTTGATAACCCTTCCTTTTTAATTTTCCCTGTGAAATCACCTTGCCTCATTTTCTATTTCAAAGATCCTATTTAGAATTTGTTGTCAGATAACATAATGCATTTTATTGCATGTAATTAATTTGTAATCTATATTACCCTTTACCTACTGTGCTGAATGCACTAGTTAGAGCTGAAACACCACTTAATTTAGTCAACTTAATTCATTGCATTGACACAGCATCACAAGGGCAATAATTGCTCCAACACATTAGCAAAAAAAAGGATTATTCAACGTTCTCACAAAGTGAATGATATAACCTTCTGACTTTTATTTGCATCTGTTATCCCCTTGATGCAATGGCTTTAAGGTCTTCCTTCGGATGAGGACAAGTTGTGTTCAAAGTCTCAGTTATTTACTGACTTGGGTTGTGGATTGGTCCTCTTATTACTGTCTCACCAACCAGAGTCCAGCAATAAAGAAAAAAAATCATATTTGGATATGAACTTACCTAACTGCTGTCTAATGAAACAGAATTTTTCTCTCCCACTGATACAGGATTCACATTGCTAAACTATTAGATTAACACTGAATCAACCAAAGGATAGCCTGATCTTTGAAATGTGAATCCAGTGACATTGAAATGTATTAAAGAAATGTGGTTGGATAAAATCTGAGATCACTGAGGTTTACCTTGTCTTCTTCAGTAAAGGATGTCAGTGTAATACAATTGATACAGTCCACTCACATCTACAGAACTGCTAGTGGACTTATTCTGGGGTATCAGTACAAACCTCTCCACACTCAAATTCTGAACATCAACACAGTTCACCAGTGTTCAGTCAATTAGCCAGGAAAGTCCAGGTGACTTATAGAAGTGATGCTTTTAGCAGTCAAGGAGTTAAAATTGCAACTGCACCTCTTATATTCCTATATCTCGATTTTATTCAAATCCCCTAAACTTGCCACTCTCCTACATCTGCCGGGGCCTTCTTAAAAAGTTTTTATCAGCCAACACAACTGTCAGCTAATAGTGTTTCCCATCACAATTCATTGGTTTCCGGTGAATCACAGTTAATCCAAAAGGTATATATAGCTACAACAGTACAACAGCTACAACTTCAGTAAGTCCAAAAGGCATATATAGCCACAACAGATTAAGTAACACACTGTTGGAATTCTGATTGCAGACAATGATGGGAGAAAATACCAGTATTAAAGCACCAGGGGTCAGCATGTTTTAATTACAAAGACTCACCATCAAGAAACAGTGTAAGTGGCTGTGTGAGTTCAACAAGTCAATATTAAAAGTACAATTGCATCCAAATACTTTTTGAGTGTCCTGCTACAAAAATTTCACAGTAGTAATTATTTATCCTTTCACTGCCTATGAATGATGGCTTAGCAATTGGATTTCAGACTTCTTTGGTCTGCTAAGCCTGTGCTGTGCATCACAATAATGCCCTTTCAGTTTCCCATCAAAAAAATTGTGAAATTGTCTGAAGAACATTTGAAATGGCATTAGAGTGGTTTATATCAGAAATGTGCTAAGATGGGACATGCACAATTCCTGACAGATACCACATTCAGGTGAACTTGGCTTGTGACCAGTTGCTGTGCACCAATCTGAAAAGGGCTTCAGGTCTGAAAGACATCACTCCCCAAACCATCCTTCCCAGACCCATGTCATCCAAACACCATCAGAGCTGTCACAGAGGAGTCATAGGCTGCAGGGGAGAGGGAGACCTGGACGTTCTCATTAGTGTGCCAGGGAGAGCCTGGTAGGAGGTGTTTCCAGCTGTCTCCTCCAGCGTTAGTATCCCAGACATTGCAATCAATACAGAAATAAATTTCATGTCATGAGAGTGAATCTTGAACAAGAGAAGATAGCTACAAAATAAGGGGCCAGTCATTTAAAACTGAGGTATGTAGAAACTTCTTCTCTTAGAGTGTAGTCAATCTCTGGAATTCTCTGCCCCTGAGGGTGGTGGAGGCCAGATCATTAGCTATATTTAAAATGGAGAGGGATAAATATTTGAAGGATCGAAGAATTGAGGGTTATGGGGAACTGGCACAGAAGAGGAGTTGAGGCCAGCATAGATCAGCCATGATCATATTGAATAGTGGAACAAGCTAGAGGGGCCTGTGGCGGGGGGGGCTACTCCTGCTCCACTGTCTTGTGTTTTTGTGTCCTCACAAGGCATATCAGAATGAGATACACACGATGAAAAACAGATTTAGAGAGAGCCATCTCATTCACTGATGTGTTATGATCAGTGAAAATGGTCCTACAAAGGAGAAGGTGAGAGATTATCATGAGTCATCGGATCTTTCTTGTCTGTTTACTAATGAACTATGCTGGTGTTAAGAATTGAAGAGGGTCACTTGGTTTGCATTGGCTTTTAACATTCAGAATAATCTTTGCTGGCCACGGGTGAGGTGCCAGATGACTGGAGGACATCAAATGTGTTAACTTTATTCAAGAAAGGCGGCAAAGTTAAAACAAGTAATTATAGGCTTGGAAGTCTAACATCAGTGGCAGGGAAGTTATTGGAAGCAATTATGAAGGACTGGATTAATCTACAGTCAAGAGGGCAGGAATTAAACAAAGAAAGTCATCATGGCTTTGTGAGGGGGAGGTCCTGCCTGACCAATTAGATTGAACTTTTCAGATGGAACAAAATGCACTGACAAAGCCAGTGCATTGATGTAGTCTACATGGATTTCGATAAGGCCTTTGACAAGGCCCCATATGAAGACGGATCCAAAAGGTTGGAACCCATGGGATCTAAGGCGTGTTGGCAGACTGGATCCAAAACAAGTAATGGGAGGCAGACCATGATTGTGGAAGGTTGTTTTTGTAATTGGAAGCCTGTGACCAGTGGTGTACAACAGGGATCGGTGTTGGGACTCTTACTGTTTGTTATACACATTAATGATTTGTATATTAATGTGGGACGTATGATTTGTAAGTTTGCAGATGACACATAAATTGGTGGTGTTGTTGATAGTAAGGTGGATAGACATTGGCTACAAGATGATATTGGTCAGTGGTAACAAAAAACAAACTACTGGAGGAACTCGGCAGGTTTAAGCAGCATCTGCAAGGGGAAAGGAATTGTCAACATTTCAGGTCAAGACCCTGCATCAGGACTGAGAGTGGAGAGGAAAGGTAGCTGGTATGAGTGGGAGAGAGGAGGGGTGAGACAGGGGCCAGTAGGAAATAGGTGGATCAAGGAGGGGTGAAAGATGATGGGCAAATGTGGGGGTGGGGGAGAGGTGGAGTAGGGAGACAGAGGCAGGTGGGTGAAAGGTAGAAGCAGACAAGATGGACAGAGCAATGGCAGGTGGAATTTAGTTGGGATAAGTGCAAAACAGATACTTTGGAAGAACAATAATGGTTGGACATACACAATGAATGGTCGGACCCTAGGGACAGAAGGACCTGAGTGCAAAAGTCCAGGATCCCTGAAGGTGGCAGCAAGGTTGATGAGATGGTGAAGAAAGCTTTCAGGAGACTTGCCCATTAGCCAGGGCATAGAATTTAAGAGCAGGGAGGTTATGGTACAACTTTATAAAACATTGGTTAGGCCACAGATGGAGAATTGTGTACTGTGCCTTGATTGCACTGGAGAGGGTGCAGAAGAGATTTACCAGGATGTTGCTGGGGTGGAGCATTTCAGGAGTGTATCTGGGTTATGCTGAGGTATGCTGTGTTCTTGGAGTGGAGGAGTCTGAGATGGGACCTGATAGAGGAATACAAAAATATGAGGGGCATAGAGTAGATAGCAGGAAACCTTTCCCCAAAGCAAAGGTATCTAAAACTATAGAGGGCGTGGGTTTAGGATAACTGGAGGTTCAGAGGAGATCTAAGGAAGAACTTCTTCACCCAGAGAGTGGTTGAAATCTGGAAGGCACTGCCTGAGTGGGTGGTGGATGCAGGTACCTCACAACATTCAAGAAATATCTGACAAGCACTTGAGTTGTCAAGGCATAGAAGGCTATGGACCAAGTGCTTATAAATAGGATTAGCATAGATAGATGCTTGATGGTTGTCATGGACATGGTGGGACGAAGGGCCTGTTTCTGTGCTAAGTTACTCTATGACTGTAATTATAAATTAAAAACGCCTTAACTTCATGGAAACCCAATGTGTGGAGCACATCACAGGCACAACCCTTCCCGCCATCAAGGACATCCTCAAGAGGCCGCGCCTCAAGAAGGCGACCATCCATCATTAAGGACCCTCACCATCTGTGACATGCCGTCGTCATGTCACTACCATTGGGGAGGAGGTACAGGAGGCTGAAAACCCACACTCAACATTTTAGGAACAGCCTCTTCACCCCCCCCCCCCCCCCCCCCCCGCCATTAGATTTCTGAATGGTCCATGAACCCATGAACACTACCTCATTATTCCTCTTTTGCATTACTTATTTATTGTAACTTATAGTAATTTATAACAACAAATTTCATGACATGTGTCAGTGATAATAAACCCAATTCAGATTCTGATTCTGATTCTGGAGGTCCATACAACCAGCAACCAATATTTTCACAAGTTTACTGCTGGTGACTTAAGTCAAATTTCTTTCACATTATCTCTTGGTTGTAAAGATTTCAGTAGACAGCAGAATTTATCACAAGGGAATACAAAGATCATGAACTTTTGTGAGGAGTGATGAAATCACAGCTTCACATATAATAAATTGTACTTCAACTGCCCGCAAATTCTGTGAACTCCTGCTTATTAGGTGTTAAATGCACTGTATACATGAGTGTTCTTGTAGCTGGGGCCTGTAGTCTGAAGGTGTTTTGGGGATCAGTTAATTTAAACAGTGCTCATCCTCTGTAGAAACTCCCTTTCAACCCTTCTTCATTGCCCCTCCTTTGACTTTGCCATCTCACATGACTTTGCTATGCCCATTCTCTGTGCATTGTTGGGCCATCAGTGATTACCTCCTTGCATCATCCTCCTCACCTCCCTCCAGTCCCCACCTCCCCTCACATCCCCACTCCCAATTCCAGTTCTTTCCTCATTCATTTACATCAACACTTCCAAAATCTCAGCAATCAATCTCTTTCAATGCTCCATTAACTACATCTCTGTAGCTGCCAATTTGCTCAAACACACCCTTGTTATCATTGATACTCAGGCCCAAATCCTGGCTTGGTCCTCCTCTCAGCTCTCTTACCTCAAGGATAAAGATGTGCACAAATGTGCATGCCAGGCAACTTCAGCAGGGATGCACTCCCAAGACTTTTCAGGCTTCAAGCTGCAGGCTGCACATGGGCTATGTGCAACATGCAACAAAAGGTGCAGGTTCTCAGCCTCCAAAATCTGGTGTGCACACACTGGTTGTAGCCTCAGCCTGAAGGCCTGAGTTTGGCTGCACACTTGTTCTGGTGGCCCAAAATTTACTCCAAAGCCTCCGGACACCTGATAACGTTTGTTAATTACTGGCTGCTCCAGATCAAACCCAGGGATTTCCATGGTTAGCAAAACTGGTACAACTGGTTTAGTCATTCACTGTTAGACATGGATGGGTGGCATAATTGGACCCTGCAGCTTTGGAATTCAAATGTAGCATCTTCACAATAGTTATGCTGGTCATAGAGTGGCAAGTTCACAGTTGTTACAGTATTCATGCAGCTGTGTAATGGATAGTAGATATCTAACCATGTTATTGCCATAACCAAATTATTTGATGAAATTATGATGATGTCTCCACTATTATATTGAGTGTAACTACCTCATGTAAGCCTTCTTCCATAATGGGTTGTTGACCTTTGTGGATCTGGCTGCAGGCCTGTGCATCTACTATATAGCTTGCCACTGGTAATCTGAGGACTTTAAGCGGTGAAGCATCAAGCCAAGTAAAGGAACCTGCATACACAACACACAATGGCAACAAAGATAAGACGTCACAATCCATTTGGAGAAAGACTGAAAAAGTTGACACAAGCTTACCTGCATCTCTTTATCAGCCATCCACTCGAGGTGGAAGGACACAGGCAAGCTCTGTAGTCGTACTCCAAGAGCAAGCTTCCTTATTTGGTGTCCCAACCACTTGGAATATGGGTTGTGAATGAAGAACAGGCATACAAAACTCTGGTGTGGTGAGAGAGGGAGCGTCAGCAGAACCTGAGCAGCAGCATTTTAGCAAGTGGCTGAGGAGATTTCAGGTGAGGCAGAGCTCAGATTCTACATCATTACTTGTAACTATAGGAAATTGTCAGTCATGAGATTACCAGATTACTTCTCAATTAAATGACTAAATGTTCAGTATGTATTTTTATAAGGTAAGAGAAGATATCTTTATTAGTCACATATACATCGAAACACACAGTGAAATGCATCTTTTGTGTAGACTGTTCTGGGGGCAGCCCGCAAGTGTCGCCCTGCTTCCGGCGCCAACATAGCACGCCCACAACTTCCTAACCCGTACGTCTTTTTGGAATGTGGAAGGAAACTGGAGCACCCGGAGGAAACCCACGCAGACACAGGGAGAATGTACAAACTCCTCACAGACAGCGCATTGCATTATTTAGACGTTGCAACAGAGAGTCCTGTGGCTAATAGAAAGAAAGAAGTCAACAAACAATATATGAACATATTCTTTCGTGGGCCATCACTAAATGCCAGAGTACAAAGGCATCCACTCACTCCAAGTTGTTGACTTGATTCACAAAGTGCAACTGAGACCAAAATCAAAGAACTGTGCTCTAACTGAATGGCAGGGCAGACTTGAAGGGCCGAGTGGCCTACTGCTGCTCCTGCTTCTTCTGTTCCTAACTGCACATTAAATGGTCTTTCAACTGATATGACTTCAATATATAAACCACAGACCTCTTTAGCTTCTCTCTCGTGCATTGTTCACTCTACTTAACAACAAAGCTCAAGTTTGGAAGGTTGAAAGCATTTAATTTCCACCTCAGTGACTTTAAAAATAAAATTACAGGAGAAGTTAATATGTGACTGATGGATTCTATTTCTAAATCTATAAACACCTTAATTAGTTTTAAAAATCAATAGGAGTGAACTGGCTAAGCACCTTCAGTGGTGAAATACTTGGATACCCACTTAGGGTTCAAAGATGCACGTCACTCAAATAAGAATTGTTAAAAGGAGAAATGGAGAAAACACATGATTTAAAATATATCAAATTAACCCTCTTCTGCTGAAAAGTAATTGGAACAATCATTGGATATAATAGACTTCAGATATTGCCTTGTGCTGCATCACTACTCAGATCTCTAATAATCTAACCTTATTTATCATAAATCTTTTTCCCTGTGTTTTCTTGTCAAGAT
Source organism: Pristis pectinata (assembly GCF_009764475.1). Lineage (NCBI taxonomy): Eukaryota > Metazoa > Chordata > Chondrichthyes > Rhinopristiformes > Pristidae > Pristis > Pristis pectinata. The sequence goes on from NC_067415.1 coordinate 32,230,837, forward strand.
GGTAAAATCTCTGTAATAGCATTTTTAATCACTTTCCAAGTATTCTTCCTTTAAAATCATTAATATGATAATACAAATCTCTTCAGCTGATTCTGCAACATTGAAATTATCAACTAAAAACTGATCATTTTCTACCAACATATGATGTAGTATGGCTCAACAGCAAAATGAAGCAACTACATCACCTGCAATAATATAAACTTAGGCTGATATTTCCATTGCTTTGATAAGTATTTTTATGTAAACTGAAGTTCCCCTATCTGTGCAAAAATACACCTACTTTGTGTATTGGCATCCATTCTATTTAACATTATTTTCCTCTTCAGCATCAAGTTTGCTTCATACCAATTGCATTTTTTCATGCAGTGCTGGTGTAAGACAATGGAGGAACCCATGGCTGCTGGACAGGGGTTTGAGGGTGAAGGGTGGGGTGATGGTGCATAGTATTGGAGCTGCTCCATCCTACTAGAAAGTACCTCACTAAATTAAGGACATTGATAATTATCCAATATTCCCTTAAAATATGGGTTATGAATTTCATTCAATTTTCAGGTATTTGTATATATAGTTGTCATCTTGCTAGTATTCATGGTGATCTCATCGATAATGATGAATTAAAATGAAAAATCTTTGAGGTCTGAAAGCTGTTCTTTTGATTTTCAGTTTCTTTCTTTTCAGCTCTATCTATAAATAGTGAGTTGTTGCTTTAATATCTGATTATGCTGCCTTGGGAATAAGCATAATTTTTTGGATACAATCTTATCCTCACTTCATATTTAATTTTAGATGCTCAGTGCTATAAAAGAAAGTGATAAACCCTTTTGTGTTTGGGAGTGATTGCAAGAATGAAACTGATATATTTAACAACTTAGATTAGAAATTTAAATTGAAAATTTTTACAGTAAATATACTCTCTCACCAATTGAAATTTAACATTCTACTTCAGAACTGTGTTCACTTGCTTCCTTTTCTGTGCCCATGCAAATAGTATAGATAAAGGAACCCCAAAATACTAGTTCAAAGTAAGCCAGGAATATATGAGATATAGGTCAGTGATTTTTAAATTCATAATCTTTTGAGGGATTTAGAGATAAGAACAAAGTCCCCATAATTTCCTATTTCAACTCATTCCACCCTATCGCCCAACCCTGGTACCTCTGTCTTTTCCTAAATCTCATTGTTGCTTTCTCCTTCTGACTTCTATTCTCTGCAGTCCTTTCCTTTATTAATTCCTTTTCTCCCTACCAGATCTCACTGACTTACATTAGTTGAGCCTTTCTATTCCTCCGTTCCAGGCTCAGTATTCATTTCCCTAACATCATTTGTGAAGCATTTTGGAATATATTTTGAACTTTGAAGGATCTCAGTAGGTAAAGTTGTCGAAAGAATATTTCCCAACTCTCGCAACCTATCTCTCATTAATCATCTGCATCCCTTTTATTTTAATCTGTTCTAAACTATTTTGCTCTCATTGCACATACTTTCTGCACATATTGAAATTTGATCCTGGAGTATCAAATAATAAAGCAAACCAATAATTAAGGAAACTGTATGCTTTAAAATATTACCTTTCATTTGAGATGTGCCAATTCTGAAATATTAAAAACTGAAATGCAAGCAAACGTAAAACAATAAAAACCAAGACCAAAGTTTCTACGCTCCCCAGTATGCTAAATTCAGTCCACCTCTATAAGTACTGGAGTTTGTCAGATTATTCTGAACCTATCTTTGAAGAAGGTTCCTCTGATGATGATTGGTTACACAGTTCACAATATGAATTTGCTCAATTTTCTCAGCAGCAACATTTTTAAATTCTTATTGAAATGATAAGAAACTTTTAATTTACCCTAAACATATTTGATTGCTGAGTGATATATATTTCATATTCTTGGGATACTTAATTTGTTCTGCAACACAAGGAGAATCAATTTTGGTTGATATTGAAGAGTTGCCTACTGCATGAAAATGTTAACTGCTCTGGAGCAGTGCCGTGTGGGATAGCTATGAATGAGGGCTGGTTCCTTCATTTTCATTCCAGCAGATTTCCAGCAAAATGAACCAGAATGCATTTCAGATTAATCAGGGGTTCAAAGCAAATCATTTGGAGAAGAATGTATGCTCATATGATTAAGAACGGATTCTGTAAAACTCTGCTTTCATGATGGCAGAATAAATCTACCATCAATAAAATGCAGGTATTAAGATTAACGCAGTACTGTTAAAGGTAAGAAGTAATTCAGACCAATCATGGAGGCACAAAACCAAGGGTGCAGCAATTGTTCATGTGCATGCAAAATGCTAAGTGAGAGATTGAGAACATTAAACTTGAAGGCTAGAACATTCTGAAGACAGATCTTCTGTAGACTGATTGTGGTAGAAAGCAATCCTAAACGATCATTCACAGACCATGGTGAATGAATGAACAGTCTCATGTAATGAAGATTAATACTGCTGCAGTTGTTTCAGTATCTAAAAGGCTGCAGATAAACAATTTCCAGAGTTAGGACTGCAATGTGTTATCTCAGTGCACAAAGCAACATTTCTGGCATTAGCAGTATCTTAAAAGTTGGGTTTTGGAACTATGGTTATTAATAACAAAACTTAATTGAAACGCTCAGAAGTAAACAACAAAAAAATCAGATAGTCCGGAATTAATCTAATCTCAGCTGTGCTGCAAGGGAATTATTGTGTGTTCTCAGAAAAAAATCTGACCACTTTAAAGAATAAAAGACAATTCAAAAATATTTGAATTTTCAGCGCATTGTGATTCTAAAATGTAGGCCCAGCCCTGAGGATAAATGCAGAAACAGATGCAGAAATTGACACTTACAGCTTTAAAAATAAAAACACTGCAAATATTTAGCAGAGTGTGAAAGGAGAAAAGTGCTGGTGCCTATTTTGATTTTATTTTAGATTTCCAGTGCTTTTTATTTATTCAATGCTATCAGGTGTTGTGCCAAGTAAAAATTAAGTACCAATCTACAGTTGAAAGCTGACCAGTATCCAAAGCAACAACCTCTGTTTGTTTGCTAAGCTTGTGAAAGAACAAAAGATCCCAAATCCGAATCCCCACAGATCTTGCATTTTAAGTGACAGCTCCATGCAGTGTCCAACTTGTACCATGTCTTGATTGGTCCAGCATTATCTCTAAATTTCCACATCAGCTGAAACTAGATGGGCTCCACACAACAGCTTGAAATGTTAAATGTCCTGGATGGGTCAGTTTATATTGTGCTGAGGCACACTTTATTTCAAATCAAACAAAATGGAAAAAAAGTATTTGTGTACATTCATAGCAGTCAAGCTATTAAAAATAGTATATGGCAGTTCTAAGGTTTAGAGTAGAGCAGAGCGATAAGATTTTCACTGCAAGGGATCTTAATAACAGTCTCAACATGATAAGTAAAGTGGTAGATGCAGGCACTCCTATAAGGAGCGCAGAGTAGTTATTAATTGATCATCCATTGTAAAATGTAATTTATTTAATGGTTGATGAAGGTTCAGGTAAAGTGCATATAAGTCCAATAAAGGAAATGAAGTTGGTGCAGTATAGATACATAAATTGTGACTGATTCCGTTTACTAACTGGGAACATTTGCATGGTTTTAGGAAATGGGTTGTTGCTTTTTCAATAGTGTACAGTGGTGATGCACCAGAAATGTGTAAGCTAATCTGGATCCAAATATCTCTAGTTGAATGGATATCACTACAGTTAACATGAGCTATGTATTTAAATAATTATTCAGCAGTTCCTGCATTGATTAAGCAGGTGCTGACTGCATGCAGGTCACAGAAACAGACAATGCAGCAGATTTAAAGACAGCTGCGAATCTTAAACTGGAAAACACAATTTCAGCAGTGAAAGCTTGCAATAAAAAAATTGTAACATACAGAATAAAACATGAGTGAAGGTAGCACAAAGAGTCCTTGAAGGAGACAGAACCATCTGTCTGCTTTACAGTAGTGACATGGGTGATGCAGCTAAAAAAGGATGGCTGTCATGTATTGGTCAAAGGGCATCCTTTAAATGTCTGCTGTGCGGGCTTCCTGCGAAGAGATGATAGAAGAATGAAAATGTTAAAATCTGTACAAATGCAGTAAAAACTGAACATGCTGGGGAAGGTGCCAAGGTAATTTTACTGTTGAGTGCTGTGCAATGGCATTGTTGTAGTGAACATTTTCAGCCTATCCAGCTGCAGGTGGTTATTTGACACATCATTAACATCTGAGAATCGTTTCTCACACAGTTCCAAGACCGTATTTGTGCACAATCAATTTAACCTTTTCCACAAAAGGTCCTACAAATGCTGTGACTCAGTCATTGAAACATGCCAGAAATAATTCCATGTTCTTGAGGCAGATCATGGGCGTGGATGGTCGAGGTTTTCTAAAGTCCAGGTTATTTACCACATGGAGCATGTGTTACATCTGTTCCTTAAAAGAAAATTAATTTGGATTAATGACGAAGGGTGCTAATGAAGGGTCTCGAGCCAAAACATCGACTGTTTAATTTCCCTACATAGATGCTGCCTGACCTGCTGAGTTCCTCCAGCATTTTGTGTATATTAATTTGGATTTTGCACTGAGTGAGCTAGATGTCTCATGAGCTCACATCCTGCTGGTTCTGGCACTGGCAAACCCTCCAGCTGCATAAGCGTGATGCACCCAGATTCAGGAGCTTCCCTCAGCTCCATGCAGTAGGGGTCAGTGCTGGAGGCAATCGCAGTGTAACTGCTGGAAATACAGCCCATAAATTATTGGAGCCTCACTGCTTACAGGCAAAAAAATAAAAATGAAAACCATAAAATATAAAATATAGAAAAACTACAGAAAGGGAGGTTAGTGGTTTGAGTGAACACCTGACAAAAAAATAACAAAGCAATGTAAAAGCCTTTTAGTAGTTCCAGCAGTAGCAGGAAAATCATTACTATAAATGTAGGAACTGCCAAGTGACAGCGGATACAAGCTAGTTGGGCAGGGGAAGGGAATGGCAAGGTACTTTACAAACACTTTGCCTCACTTTTCAGGCATAATGTCTATTTTAGGATTTCATAGGTGTTTAGGTTTATGGGTGTTATTAATTGAAGAGAAATATTATTAATTTAAAAACATTGCACAAGCTAAAGTATATAATCACTGGAATTTAGAGATTGTATCGAAGAGGGTTAAAATAGCAGAAGTCTTAACCAAAATTGCCCCAAATTCTTGGAAAGAAAGGTTTTGTAAGTGGACTGATGGCAGATAACTCAGACACCCCTTGTTAATATAGAAAACGACAGTTTTCTGACCACTGAAGAAAGACTAACTGGTATGGACTATAAGCCAGGAAAATCCATACCAGTTAGTTTTTCTGCAGTGGTCGGAAAATAATGAAGGTTCATTTTACAAATCTGTTGCTGATGATATCTACCAATAGCAGACATTTTCAAAATAGTCCCACTGAAGTCTACAAATAAGGTGAACACTTTAGTAATTTCAGTCTGTATTTAATTCCAGTTGTGATTTTACTGATGTCCACTGTTTGCAGAAAACACTTGGAAAAATACAGATTAATCAGGACCATAGACTACTGATTTCATGAAGATGAATGTATGGCTAGAGAGAGAGAAAGGGCTTTAGATTTCTGGGGCATCCCTAGGGATGATGGGACCAAATGGATTTCACGTCAACAAAATCAACAATATCCTGGTTGGGGGGTGGGGGGAGGGGGGTTTGTAGAGCCACGGTGGAGGGCTTGCACCAGCCTGGTAGAGGGATGAGAAGCTGGGCATAGATTCACAAGAGAGAAAAGCAGAACTGGAAATGGAAGGCAAAATGTCAGCGAGAGTTTGAAATGCAGAAATAACAAAACTTAGATAATTGACAAAAGCAAGAGTCTGACTGTGCTTAATAGTTTATACCTAAATGAAAGCATACAGTGAATAAGGCAGATAGGCTGAGGGCACTGATAGACATATAAAAGTGTGAAGCACACAGTGGGCGACCATTTTGCAGAACACCTATGGTCAGTCCACAATGGCCATCCTGAACTCCCAGTTGCAGACCATTTCAACTCCCCTTCCCATTCCCATTCCCACACTGACCTGTCCATCCTTGGCCTTCTCTACTGCCAGGATGAAGCCCAACACAAACTGGAGGAACAACACCTTATATTCCACCTGGGTAGCCTACAACCCAGTGGTGTGAATATTGAGTTTTCCAATTTTAGTTAACCCCCTTTGTTTCCCCTTTCCCCCTTCCCTTTTCTCTTCCCCCCCCCCCTTCGTCTTATGATCCTCCTCTGGTCCTCCCATTTTGTCCCCTTTCCTACACCCATCCCCCCCCAGTCCCCTTTCACCCATTTTCATCCCCCTCCCCCTCCTGGTTGCATCCACTCACTTCACACACAGCTCCCACTCCCCCCCCCCCCCCCCCGGTTCTAACTGTCGTTCACCTCTCCCATTCTCACCTCCTTTACATATCAGAATCCAGCTGTGGTAGCACTTTGTGTTCCTGCTTATCTCCCTCCAGCAACCGTCTCCTATCTCCACACTCCCCTCCCCCCACCTTGTTCCATCTGTTCTTTACTCCCCTTTTTCTCTCTCTCTTTGTCTGCCTCCACCTATCATTCACCTGCCACTGTCTTCCAACTCCACCCCACTCACCTCCTGTACCTGGCACCACCTGTTTGTCACCTTACACCCCTCCTCAGTCCACCAATCGCCTCAGAATCCTTTCTTACCACTCCCCTTCCCCTGGCCATCTTGCCTCTCCACTCTCAGTCCTGATGCAGGGTCTCGACCCGAAACGTCGACAATTCCTTCCCTCCCATAGATGCTGCTCAACCCGCTGAGTTCTTCCAGCAGATTGTTTGACACATGAATGATAGAGAAGTGGGGGGCTATGTGGGAGGGAAGGGTTAGCTAGATCTTAGAGCAGGATAAAATATCAGCACAACATTGTGGGCCGAAGGGCCTGTACTGTGCTGTAATGTTCTGTATTCTATGTTCTATGACCATAGGAGAGACGGGACAAAAAGCTTAATGTTTCTGGAAACAGTTTTCAGATGAGAGAGAAGAGGATAAGAAAGGATGGGATTGACAATCCTGGCCAAAGAGACAGTCGCAGATGATATATTAGAAGGATCATCAAAGGAGGCTACAGTGGTTGAACTAATTAACAGAAAAGGGTCAATCATACTACAAGTGGACTGAGGGAGATAGAGAGCAAATTTGTTGCAAATACTAGGGCAGTAACAGTGGGGAATTTCAATTACTCTAATATTAGCTGGAATACAGTCAAAGTAAAAGGTACAGAGGACTCAGAATCCCTAAATTGCATTCAGGAGAATATTTTCAGCCAATTTGTCCTAAACCCAACAAAGAGGGAGGGAGTTCTGAATTTATTTTTTAGGAATGAATCTTGGCAGATGGAATCAGTGAGAGTGCACTTTGGTAGCGGCAAGAATATTTCAACTAAATTTAGCATAGTAATGGAAAAGGACAAATAAAATAAGAGTGAAGCTTCCAAAGCAGGTAGGACCAACTTTACACGGCAGAGAGGTAATTTAGTAAAAGTGGACTGAAAACAACTGCACAAAGGCAGATCAGAGTGCTATTACAGCGCCAGCCACCCGGGTTCAATTCCCGCCGCTGTCTGTAAGGAGATTGTACGTTCTCCCCGTGGGTTTCCTCCAGGTGGTCCAGTTTCCTCCCACATTCCAAAGACATACAGGTTAGGAGCTGTGGGCATGCTATGTCGGTGCTGGAAGCGTGGCGACACTTGTGGGCTGCCCCCAGAACTCTCTGCACAGAAGATGCCTTTCACTGTGCGTTTCAATGTACATGTGACTAATAAAGATATCTTAACAGACTGACAGTGCTAGCAGAAATTTAAGGAGAGGATTCGGGGAGTTGGGATAAACATGTTCAAAAGGACAGGAGGACAAAGGATGGGACCCTAGATGACAAGATGCACAGAGGGTTGGATGAAGCAAGAAAAGGAAGCTTATGTCGGGCACCAAGACTCAATGGAACAGAAAGCTCATGTGAGTATAAAATATGCAGGAGATAAACTGAAAGGAAAATTAAGAAAGCAAAGAGAGATGATGAAAAAAATATAAGCTTAAAGAGAAAGAAAATCTGTAAATGATTTATGTGCATAAAGAACAAAAGGATAATTAAGGAAAGAGCAGCACCTATTAGGAACCAAAAATGAGCTGGAGGATCTGAAAAAAGTTCTTAACAAATACTCTGAAACTGTTTACTCAAAATTAGGACAACAGTGCAGATACTGCAGTTAGTGTGAAATATTGGAAAGGATAAGCATAGTAAACTTTACAATACAGGAGGCCACTCAGTCCATCTTGTCTGTTTCTGTAAAAAAAGAAGCTACATGGCATAATTTGACCTTCCATCACCAGCTCTGTAGTCCTGCAGGTCCCGGCTTTTCAAATACACATCCAAGTAGTGTTTGAGGGTTTCTGCCTCTATTATATTTTCAGGTAGTGAGTTCTAGATCCCTATCAGCCTCTGGATGATGAAGAATCTTCATCTCCCTTCTAATCTTTCTAAAAATTACTTTAAATCCCTGCCCCCTGGTTCTTGACCCACTGCTGAAGGAAATAGGTCTGTCCTATTTTCTCTACACAGGCCACCTCATAATTTTATATACTTCAGCCTCCTCCGATTCAAAGAGAACAGCTCCAACCTTTCCTATCATTCCTCTTAGCTGCAATATTCCAGTCCTAGCAACATCTTTACAAGTATCCTCCTCTGGCCCTCTCCAGTGCAATCAGACTTTTTCTGTAATGTGGTGACCAGTACACAAGCTGTGGCCTAGCTAGTGTCTAGCTAACTGTGGTCCTATCATTACTTCCCTGGTCTTATATTCTGTGCCTCGACTAATAACAGAAAGCACTCCATATTGGTTCTTACCCACATTATCAACCTATTCTGCTACCTTAAAGAGTCCATGGACTTATCCATATTCCCTCACAACACAGAAGGAGGCCACTTCAATCCATTGACTCTACTTTGGCTTACAGGGCAATCCCATACTCCCACTACTTTTCCCCGTAACCTATTCTTTCCACTTTTCCATCAACTCCCGCCAGACTCTATGACTCACTCACACCCGAGGGACAACTTACAGTGACCAATTGACCAAGAAGCACATATCTCAAAGGAATGTGGGAGGAAACCAGAATAACTGGGGGAAACCCTCATGGTCACAGTGAGAACATGCAAATCCACAAAGACAGCACCAGAGCTCAGGATTTAACCTGGGTCCCTGGAGTCACTATGCTACTCCTTCTGTTCCTCCCATTTATTATGCATTTCCCAACCTTGTTGCAGATGTGTTACCTCACACTTCTCTGGATTAAATTTCATTCGCCACTATCTCCTGCACCATCACCGACTTCATCATCTCAGGAGATCTCCACCCACACCCCCCCCCCACTCCACAGATACCTGTTTCTCTTCATTTGCCACTAGATTGTCCAATTCACAATCCACTGATAACCTCCTGCAGTCTAAGCTTTTCCTTCTTGCTGTCAACCACATGGAAAACCATTGCATCCCCTGCAAACTTCTCCAAAGCCCTTGCTACTATCCAAATGCACAGCTCTCCTTATTACCTTCTCAAAAAAATGCAGTCAGGCCAGTCAGACATGAACTTCCTTCAATAAACCCATGCCACTATCCTTGACTAATCTGTGCGATTCTATTTGAGGTTTACGTTGTCCCTCAGAACTGATTCCAATAATTTGGCTACCTTCCTTTTTATATAATGCCAACAGTTCTCCAATCGTCTGGCACCACTCCTATAGCTAAGGAAGAATGGATAATGATAGTCGGGGCTTCTGCAATTTCCTCTCTTGCTTCTTCTAACAGCTGGAATAAATTTTATTTGAACCTGATTTATCTACCTTTGAAGATGCAAAACTATTTAATACATCCTCAATTACTATGTTTATCCATCCAATATTTCACTCTCTTTCTCCTCAATGACATCTTTGGCATCATTCCCCCTCCTTTGTAAAGACAGTCACTAAATATTTGCTAAATATCCTTCACCTCCACACATGTAATTATAAAAGATCTTTGGATTTTATTTCATTTTCCTTGCCAGTATATTTCTCATTCCATCACTTTGCATTCCTAATGTGCTTCTTAATTTGACCCTACACTTCTATACTCATCTCAATGAGGTCTTAACGTCTGACATAAGTTTCTTTCTTATTTTGCCTTACCACACCCACTCTACACCTTGCCATCCAGAGGCTTTGGATGTGACATTTCTCCCCTCTTTGTGAAGTATGTTTACTTTGAATAGCTTATTTAAATGCCTCCCACTGCTCTGACATCCACTTATCTTCTAGTAGCTGTTTATGGTTTGAAATTAGGAGGAAAAAGGCAAGTTAGTTTTTTTAAATTTAGTTTAAAATGGTAATATATTAATATGTTTTTAAATAACTATATTTTTTTTAATTTTGAAAACTGCTCAATCATTTTATTAATTATTTATATCAGAAACATTTCCTTCATGTAAGGCAGAGATACAACCCCAGCTTTGAACCCTGTCAAAGGCTCTCAAGTTGTTCCTGGGGTAAGGCCTCAGCAGGGCTGCCCGAGCCTGAATTGCCTCACGTTTGCAGAAGGTCAGCTTGTTTGGCCCTCTGCATCTCACCAGATAAGTGCAGGTCAATGAGCCTGCGTAGCAGGCCTTATCCAGCACGATTTCAGCCCAATGAGATGTGGAGTTAGGTGGAATGTGGTCAGATGGTAGAGGGACATAAAGAGAAAGGTAAGAGTAAAAGGGAGCTTTCATACAGCAAAGATACAGTGGGAGACCTCTACTGGGGGATGTCATTCATCCACATTCTGTTGCCATGACTTCAGTAAATGATTGATGGAAGCTCTGGAGAAATAGCATCATTTCGCTAGAGTTGTTTCTAATCTGCATGATAATTACTGGAGGATATCAGACAAATTCCTGATGCTTGTACTCAAACAAAAATGAATTTAGATATTTCAGGAGCAATACTGTAACTTAAAAATGACCCTTAATTAGAGGAATATGAAAGTGTGACAAGGGATGTACAATGATTGTCAAAGGACCAACATCATTCTGCACAGATGGAAGCAGGTTTCAATGAAGAAAAATATAAAACAATTCATAGGGTGAAAAGGGAAAGGAGATGCATCTTAAGTTATAAGAACAAATGGGATTGTGGAGAAAAGTGACTTTATTGAATAGTTATTATTGAATAACTGGTCATTAAAGTTCTTATGACTTTAGTATCACTGCAGATATATAGCCAGACCTGCAGCAAGCATGCAATTAACCATGCCACATTAAAGGAGCTGGGCAGCTGTAGAGTAAAGACAGTTTTACAGCCCCCTACACAGAAACTGACCAAACTAAATATCCCAGCAAGTCAACAGGAACCAAGGAGTTCTGTAATAAAATTCCAAAAACAAAATTGTGAGCTAAATAAAATGTTGGAAAGACTGGCATATATTTGTTGAAGTTATCTATCATTTTTTTGTCCGCACCTCTTTGACTTGGCTGTCCACAATACTGAAATTCATAGAGAAGTAACAACACTGGCATGAACCAGTCTGGATTCATCTCCAAAAGTTTTTGGTAATACTAACCTTCAGGTTGCTGTTGGGATGAAGCCCTTACATCACCACTTCAAAAGGCAACTAAATGCAGAACTATTCTCATCAAAAGATCTCTGAATGATAATGGTTGATCTCCCCACAGAATAGGATTTCCTTTTGATAATGGATTGGTTAACTCATGGACTTACAACAACAAATAGGATGAAGGCAATACAATCAAAGTAGTGGCTTGTAGTGAAATTGGTTGTATACATACAGTTGTGCAGATTCCCCTATGTATTTTCTTACCCAGCATAACATAATTGTAGATCTGTGAACACTTGAAATTTATTAAAGCAAATGCAAGGCTGATGCAAGGTAAAAAAATAGACAAACATAAGTTCAAACTAAATTCCTACATATTCATGGCATAGGATAGTCTGGAGGTTGGACAAGCAGAATTCACAGACTGCAGCTATAAGAAGGATAGGGTTAGTGCAAAAAGGAAAATTGGGAAGACAGCAGATAACAGGATCTGCCTCTCTTCCACAGCAGGATTGCAGTAAGGGAGGGGTGACCCATTCAGTCACCAGAAGACATAGACTGATAATCAGCAAGATGGTCATGTGTATGCTGGAGCAACACACAAAACGCTGGAGGAACTGAGCAGGTTAGGCAGCATCTACGGAGGGAAATGCACAGTCAACACTTTCGGTTGAGACTCTTCCCTCCATAGATGCTGCCTAACCTGCTGAGTTCTTCTAGCATTTTGAGTGTTGCTCCAGATTCCAGCACCTGTAGTTTCTTGTGACTCCATGTGTATGTAGGGTTAAGCTTGTAACTTAGAGGGAAAGTGTATCAGACATTGTAACATGAGCGATCACATGAAGTTATTGTAAACTCTCAACTCAAGTAAAGGTAGAGTATAAAAGAATAAGGAATTCCAGACTATCATTAATTATTAAATCTTTGGCTTAGACTCTTGTACAACCAGCAGTAGTTCAATCCCCAACCACTGTAAACATAGGTTAGCTTACTGGAGATAATTGTTCTCCAAATATCCAGGTTTAAGTGTAAACAAGTATACCATTAAGTTAGAGAAACAAAGGACTGCAGATGCTGGAGCCTAGATGAAAAACACTATGATGCTGGAGGAACTCAGCAGGACAGGCAGCATCCGTGGAGAAAAGCAGGTGGTCAACGTTTGGGGTCAGGACCCTTCTTAAGGGTCCTGACCTGAAACGTTGACTGCCTGCTTTTCTGCAATGGATGTTGCCTGGCCTGCTGAGTTCCTCCAGCATCATAGTGTTTTTTCATACCATTAAGTTAGTGTAACCTTCATATGCCTGGTGGATTTAGAATCCTCACTCTTAAATTACTTTGAGGTAAACAGAATCCTGTCTTGCAATATTAAAAGGCATGAACAATTATACTGTATGTAATTATAAATCCACTGTGTGTTATGGAAAAGATGCTCCTAATGGTTTCATATAGTAAACCAATATGAGCAGCATTCAACATAATCTACAATCATTATTTGTGTGCAACTTTTAACCCTTCTCATAGGAAATTAAGAACACAAGAAGTTAAGAGCCGACATACAAAAACTGTAGGTGCTGGAATCTGAAGCAAATGACAAGTTGCTGGAGGAACTCAGCAGGGCAGTCAGTATCAGTGGAAGGAAAGAGACTGTCAACGTTTCGGGCTGAGACCCCTCACATGGCTGAAGTAGGACATCTGGTCCATGAAGCCTGCTCTGTCATTCATGAAGGTGATGGATGACTCTACCTCAGCTCCATTTTCTTGCACTATACCCTCCGTTTTGAATGAACCCAGTGACACATTGATGTAATCATGAAGAAGGCACACCAATGGCTCTATGTTGTTAGGAGTTTGAGGAGATTTAATATGTCACCAAAGACTCTTGCACAAGATCACAAGAGGTTTCAGAGGGTTGCAGGCTCAGCCAGCTCCATCACGGGCACAACCTTCCCCACCATCGAGGATATCTTCAAGTGGCAGTGCCTCATGAAGGCAGCATCCATAACCAGGGACCCTTACGATCCAGGGCATTCCCTCTTCTTGTTACTACCATTGGGGAGGAGGTACAGGAGCCTGATGACCCACACTCAACAATTCAGTAACAGCTTCATCTCCTCCACCATCAGATTTCTTGACGGTCCAAGAACCCATGATCACTACCTCATTATTCCTTTTCGTTTGCACTATTTATTTATTTTTGTAATTTTTATGTCATTGCACTGTACTGCTGCCAAAAAACTACAAACTTCACATCATATTCTGGCTGATTCTGATTCTGACTGAGCCTCCATAGCCCTCTGAGTGCAAAAATCTCCTTAACTCAGTCCTAAATGGCCTAGCCCTTATTCTGATACTGTGACCCATGGTTCTGGACTCCTGAGCTGGGTGCAAGTACCATCCCTGTATGGATTTCATAAGTTTCAATGGGGTTATTTCTTATTGTTCTAAGCTGTGGAGAATACAGTCCTAATCTAATCAATCTCTCTTCTATGGCAAACAAACAATCCCATGAACCAGTCTGGTGAATCTTCCTTTTTTTTAGGTAAGGAGACCAAAACAATATGTAACACTTCAGGTGGGGTCTCACTATTTCCCACATAATTCCCAATAAAACATCTTTACCCATAGGAGAATATACCATTTGCCTTTCTAATAGCTTGCTGAACTCATATGTTAGCCTTCAGTGATTTGCGTACAAGGACACTATATCGCTTTAAAAATCAACATTTCCGTGTCTGTCACCATTTTAAAAAAATACTTCGCTTTTCTAAGTGCAGTGATGAAATAGCCTTACATTTTCCCACATTATATTCTGACCCACTTTTTAGCTTATCTTTATCCCCTTGAAGTTTCTTTACATCTTCCTCTTAACTTACATTCCCTCTTAGTTTTCTGTCATGGAGAAACTTGCAAATATAACATAGTTTGCAATCAGGGTTAGAGAGCAAAGTAGTAACAGATCAATAACTATTGCAGGGGAATGAACGGAGGGTGGGCATCTGATTCGAGGAAGTGAGGTTGAAGCCACTTCTATTCACACATAGCTGGCTGGTTTAAAATGATAAGCAGATGGCTGATCAGCAGGTGTGGAGTCAGCAATTGGTTGAAAAGTTAAAATTCATTAGCTGTGCTTTAGGGATAATTGATGATCCATAAAACATATAGCTCAAATTAATAAATTAGAATTGATAAATAGCTGCGAGATGCCTGGCTTCAGCAGAGCATTGGCAGATCACAGCAAGCCATGGGGGAGAACCCAGCACTGAAACACCTGTACTGAGGAGCAGCAGCAGAGCACAGAGAAACAGGACAAACAATTGGCATACACTTGCAACGATGATGCCAAAGGCAAGCCATCAGAGGGGCCTTAGAAAACCAGTGGGCATCATGGCAAGCCTGGGGCAAATCTTTGAGCCCTTTATGACCCATGCTGAGCTCTTTGGACTCCATCTTTAATCCAGCTGTTAATACACACACAGCGGTCATGCACAGGAAGTATCCAAAGCAAGCAAAGAGATAAAAATTAGGAAAGCTGGGACAGTAACAGGGTCACCAAAGGATGGACAGGATAAAACCACAGACAGCAAACACAAGAAATACGGGGGGAGTCAATGTTTCCAGCTGGAGTCAACATTTCTGATCATATCATCAGCAGGCTGTACAAACTCTCCAACAGTTCTTGCCCTTTGCAGTCAGAAAGGGGAGGTGGGAGAGGAGGAGGCAGAGGTGAAGGGAGGCAGCAACCTTTCCTGCTCAGACTGGGACTGAAGAACTAATTCTCATCCAACAGTAATGAACCAAACCCAAATTCTCAATCACCCTACCGGACCTTCCTTCTGGAACGGTGCTCTCAGCCACAAAGCAAGAGAAAAAAAACCATTGCAAAATAAATATTGTAATCCACACTTAAAAATGACTTCATACCATAAAGCATACAAACAGAATCATCCTTATGTACTCTCTGCATGTCTGCTTTGTGTCCCTTTGCCCGCCTGTGTGTTACTGATGGAAGGCTGCTGCTGTTTGGTGGAGGAGGTTGCAGACAGTCCTGGAGGATGACTTCAAGCAGCCCAAGGATCAGGAAGCCCAGCTTCCAAACACGTGCACCACAGTGATCTGAGCTGGTTGGCCAACTGGCATCTGAAAGTGTGGCAGGAGCAGAAGGACGAATGTTGTCATCCTGCACTATGGATCATTACCACTCCCTCAGGAACCTAAATTACCAATGAATATCAATTAAAAATGTATCATTTCTGAACTCATCTTCTGATGTCATACATTGCTGCCTGTCAATTTATCATCTACAAATATATAAAAAGCAGGAAAGTTGAGGCAGGAATAGGGCCAATAGGAGATGGACAGGATCAAATCACAAATAATAAAAGCAAAATGGCAGAAATCTTCCTGACTGCAGTCAACAATGCTAATCAGAACGTCAGGTTTTAACTGAATTAAACTTCAGACTTGTGTGCATGTACTGCCAAACACCATGTGGAGTCCTGTGGGAGGGTCCATGTTGCTGGGAATCCCTGGTGTTATTCTGGGGAAATCACCTCTCCAATCCTAATCCAAGTCTGACCCTGTACTGGATCAGAGGTCCTGATTTCTATGGAGAATCTAGACCCATAAATTAGGAAGCAAAGGGAAGTTAAATAACTTTTTAAACTAGTTTAATGTTTTTATTGATATAAAGTTGTTTATAATTTTTTTCAGTTTTCAAATCTTTATAATTTTTAATCTTTTTTAATGACATATTTCTCTGAATTCTGAGATTTTAAAATCTTATACTTTCGACAGGAGGCAAAGTTCCGCCACAGGTTAACCTTCCCTCACAGCCCAACAAGGGGTGTTCCAGGTGGTTACTGCACACAATACTACTCGAGGTCTAGTCACCACTGCAACCTATCTGACTGGCAGCTGCAGAGAGACAGCCACATCATCTCTCCACATCTGGACCAGGTGTGGGCCATCATGCGCTGCCAACAGGTGACAACTGCAGGCGAGAAGCTGGATCCAGCATAACCCAGCAGATTTAGTTTCATTATTTGCCATGAAGCAGATCATGGAAATCTGGAATTAGAAATGAAATAACTTAATTTAGGATAAAAAAGAGAAAATTAAGGAGGACAAAACCCATGTTCCAGATGGGTTGCATCACCTTATTGTCTATCTGCAATGCACTTCCCCGTAGCCGTGACACTTTATTCTGCATCTGTTATTGTTTTTACCTGTACTACATCAATGCACTCTGTACTAACTCAATGTACCTGCACTGTGTAATGAATTGATCTGTATAAATGGTATGCAAGACAAGATACACTAAGTATATTTTTTTATTAAATTGCTTTCTGTTTTGGAATCATAAGTGGATTAGCTTTTAAAGTGTGTTTGCTAGATCAAAGGTGTAGCTATGGGAACTGACATGGACCTAACTTACACCTCTTTCTTTGTGGGATCAGTGGAACAGTTTCAATCATCTTCAGGATCATTCCCTCAATTCTTTTTCTAGTACATTGATAACTGCACTTAAACAGAACTCGAACACCGTACCTCAGTACAAGTGACAATAATACACCAATACCAAACCAATACTAATATATCTGGTGAGCAACCGTCGTCAGTTAGTCCAGGAATAGCCCACTTTCATATTGCTGCTTGGCCTGCAGTAATGCTGTTTAAGGGGTTGAAGGGGCTCCTAAGGCAGCTTCTAATATATATACACACACACACAAAACACACACACACACACACACACACACACACACACACACACACACACACACACACACACACTCTCTCTCTCTCTTTCTGTCTGTTTATGCTTCCTCTTTTAGACCTATATTTAAGAAGGCATATAGAATATATCCAGGGAATAATAGACCAATCAGCATAACACTGATGGCTTGAAAAGTAATTGAAATTTATTCTGAAGGACAAATAGAAAAACAATTAGAAATGCAATGAACTGACAGTCAATCTCATTGAATTCTTTGGAAGTATTATAGATATTCAACAAGGGAATGCAGTCAATGTAATTTATCTACATTTCCTAGAGTCTTTCAATAAGGTGCCACATAATAAGACTAATGAATGAAGTCAGACCATGTAAATTCAGAGAACAATTTATCAGTGCTTTGTTAGCTAACTGACTGGTAGACAGGAGGCAGAGAGAGCGGATAAGGGATAGCTACCCAGCAGAGCAGAGGGTGGAAAGTAGAAACACAAGGATGAGTGCTGGACTTGCTGTTGTTGATAATTTATATTAATGAATGATTTTGACTTCAGAACCAAAAACTTTAAATTTGTAGGTGAGACCAAATTGGAGGGAATAATTAATATTGAGAAGAGTTACAACAAATTACAAGGCGGCATTAATCTTGTAGGCTTGATAAGGCCTACAAAAATCAAACCTAGCATGTTTTTTTTCTACAGGAAGAGAATTGAAAAGAGAGAAAGGATGCCAAATTTGTACCAAACTTGCATTGAATGCAAGCTTGTTGATATCCTAACCTCTATTATACAATACACTATATTTAAATACATGCTGACAAAACATCAAATATTGAACTAAAGTACAAGCAAAGCTCTTTTATGTAGTCAGCTCCTCTAGTTACATATGCTTACCTCAGCAAAAGCGCATTGTCATGTGCATTTTCAATTTGAATTAATTTTCTTTAGTGTTCAGGAACACTGAGCAACAAGCTTTTGCGGGCGAGGCTGACCAATTAGACTGTGTTTACGTAGAAGTAAATGAATGAATCAGGAAAATATTTACAGCTAAACCAATTTATAATTGAATCTGAGCCGTCTTTCATGATCTTATTACGGCAATATAGAAGTTTACATTTGGAAAAATTATTGGGAAAAGAACAATGTAGATTAATTATTCCTTTGACTCTTATAGTGGAATGGGCTGCCAGAAATTGTGGTGGAGGCTAATACGTTAGGGTCTTTCAAGAGACTGTTAGATCGGTATATGGAGCTGAGTAAAATAGAGGGCTATGGGTAAGCCAAGTAATTTCTAGGGTAGGGACATGTTCAGCACAGCTTTGTGGGCCGAAGGGCCTGAATTGTGCTGTAATTGTTCTATGTACTAATGTTCTATATTTGAAATACTGGTGCACAAATGCTCATTATCTATCTACTTGCTGCCCCACACAAAATGTCCCTCTGAATGACTTTACAAATTTAGTCATTAAAGATACACTAAATATATCTTCTTATTAAATTATTTTCTGTTTTAGAATCATAAGTGGATTAGCTTTTAGAGCGTGTTTGTTAGATCAAAGGTGTAGCTATGGGAACTCACATGGACCTAAGTTACACCTCTTTCTTTGTGGGATCAGTGGAACAGTTTCAATCATCTTCAGGATCATTCCCTCAACTCTTTTTCTAGTACATTGATAACTGCACTTAAACAGAACTCGAACATTTCATTCCTTATGCTGCCAATCTCCATACTGCTCCCACTTTCATGTGGTTCATTCAGACCCTTCCCTTTCCCTTTTGGATCCATCTCAGGGGATAGGTTAGTGACCGATATCTAATTCACATGTCCACAGACCCATCCAGCAACTCGACCATACTTCCTCCCACCCCGCTTCCTCCAGCCAAATTTATTATACAATATACTATATTTAAATACATGCTGACAAAACATCAAATATTGAACTAAAGTACAAACAAAGCTCTTTTATGTAGTCAGGTCCTCTAGTTACATATGTTAGAGGATATTTTCTGTCCCGCTCCCACTTGACCTATCTATCTGTTGCTGCCTGCATTGTTCCAATGAGACCCAACATAAGCTTGAAGAACAGCACTTACCTTCCGTTTACACACATTGCAGCCTTCGTATCCAATTCAACACTTTCACATAACTTGCTTTTCTTGCTTACATCAGAATTGGGCAGTTCTGCCTCAGATTCATCCGTCTGTAATTTCAGTTTTTCTCTCTCCCTGGACATGGCCTGATCTGCTGAACATTTCCAGCATTCTCCTTTGCTTCCAGGTTTCAGTAACCATTCTGATCTGGATTTCACAGCTTTATAATGTCCATTTGTTTTCTCTCTCTCTACCCTCATTAACCTATTAACCAGACCGTTCCATAAACTTTGGGATCACCTCAGCAATCCTGACCTATCAGAGATATTGTTCATTCCCCATCCTGACCTCCCCCATCCTCTCTGCAACTTAAAACTAGCTTGTTCTCTCACTTTCACACATCTGACAAAGGGTCCTTGATCTGAAAAGTTACCTTGGTCTCTCTGTCCACAGATGCTGCCTGTTCTGCTGAGTGTTTCCAGCACTTTATGTTTTGGATTTCCAGCATCTTTTTTTTAATTTTCTTTATACCTCCGCAAGTTTTTACATTTCTACCTAGTTAATCAACTTTTTAATATTATGTTGATGATAACATAAGCCACAGTCCAACTAACATGTTATTCATTAATGTGTAAATTGTTAATGTTTCCTCTAAAATAACCCTTCAATGTTATGAATTAGGAATTAGAACTTAATAATATATAATACTGAAATCTTCCGCTTGATTAAAATTATGGTGTGATGGATGATAAAACACAAAGCTATAAATATAAAGTGGTCACCAGTGTAGTAAATGGAAAAAAAATTCTAAACTCAGAATATCAGGTATACTAGACTCCTTGGGTTCCCAGTGGGCATGACGGTGCAACAGTTAGTGTTGCTGCCTCCCAGCTGCGGGGAGGCAGGCTTGATCCTGACCCTGGGTGCTGTTCGTGCAGAGTTTTTACATGTTCTCTCGATGAACATGTGGGTTTCCTTTAGGTGCTCCGGTTTCCTCCCACAATAAAGATAAATTGACTACTGTGAGTTGTCTCTTAATATAGCTTAATGGTAAAAAGAATCAAAGGGCAATTGATGGGCATGTGTGAGAGAGAATAAGATTCCCACACAGGAAAAGGAGAGAGGGAATGGAATTAACGGGATAACTCCCCTGGGAGCCAGCATGGACCAAATGGCTTGTGTTATTCTTAGCATGGGATAAGAATTTAAGCAAATCATGTGAGCTTTTCCCCTATACAATTCTTATTGCTGTCCAAAAACAATAGGAATTTCTCTTAAAGAGGAATTTAGTGGATGTTAAGAGGGATGGCAGATCTTGAAAAGAATAATAAAACCACTGAAAGAAAGAAATTCTACAACCTTGGGATCAACTTTGAAAGCAAAGCAACCAGTGATTGTTACAACTCCTGCTCTCTGCTGCAAGGACACCTAAGAAGGGTTGAGAAGCATGGAGAAGTGATCAATAATAATGAGTTCCTTTATTGCCTCCAAATACTGTAGATCCTGTGGGAAGCATATGAATTGAAAAGTGGTCATGCACAACTTGAAAAAAATAATTTTATTCTCAGGAAGTAGTAAAAGACCCTGAAAGAGTCATATTCCTATCTCTGGACTGTAAGCAGGAAATCTTACCTTCAGTAGATTTTAAATCACATTTCTCTCAAGCCAAATGAACGTGCCCAATGAGTAGCTGAACACTGCAGACCACAGTCAACCCCTGATCCACGCTGAGTTAGCTAATCACAGTAATGATCTTGATTGTAACACTGGAGTGCATTGACTCTGTCCTCTCCTGCAGGTGCCCATTTAATAAGGACTAATGGAATGGATATTAAATGAGGACAGTAGATGGGTGGTCTGTCTGGAGAAGATATGGATGGGGACAGGGAAGAGAGAGAGAAAAGGAAAATGCAGTTGCTTAAGGTCTGGAGTGAGGTAAAGTGCTGAAGATACAACAGTTCCAGATGACCATCTTTTCCCATTTATATCAGAACTCGCATAGATGATGCCTGATCTGCTGATATTTCTAGCACTTTCTGTATTTATTACAGACCATCAACATCTGCTGTTGCATGCTTTATGGTAGTATCATAGCTAACTTATTTCCCTGTTAAATAATTTCCCAGAATTTATTGTCAATGTTCACCCATGAATAAGAATAATTTGTGTGGGGTACCAGAATGAAACCAGTGTTGAGGAGCTGAATTCCAACAAGGAGGTAAAATTTTCTAGATCAGAGGGGAGGGAGTCAAAGGGAATCAGAAAAGAAACTCCGGATAACCTCCACTCACCAATGGCAATAAAGGTACTTGTGAAAGTTATGCACATAACATCCAATCATTAGTACTGATTTCAATCATTCCTATCAATTGGCTGTTAGAAAATTTCAGCATCTAAGAAATAATATTTAAGGCACTTGTGCCGGGAGATCAAAGTCAAAGTCGAGTTCATTGTCATATGTACAAGTACGTGTGTGCACAGGTGCAATGAAAAACTTACTTGCAGCAGCATCACAGGCACATTAGCATCATATAAGCAGCATTCACAAGAAAAACATAAATTAAACATAAATTTTACACAATTTTTACAAGAAAAAACACAATTAGAACAAAAAAAACATACCAAAGTCCAATTTAGTGCAAAGTGATCTGAGTAAATCTATAGATTGGATTGAACTTATTTTCAGTGTACACAAGATCATTATATTTAGTGCAAGTGCCACACCAGGTTGGAGAAGATGATCTTCCTTCTGGCTGGAGGGGCCACAGAGGCAGGGACCACCCCAAGATGCAGAAGCACTACATAATCTGCCAGGTATGCTTATTAACAATGCTTCACTGTGATTACTACATCCCCTTTGTACGAAACAACAGGAGAGGCCCCCTATTTCCCCTCCCTGAACACCAGGGCACAGAGCAGGAAGAGAGGGCCTCTCCTGTTGAAGATGAACAAAGCACTAGGTAACTCACAGCACCACTTTCGCGACTGGCACCACAAGGGAGAAGTAAATTAGATGGACGTGCATCACAGGAAGAGGCATCAGGCATTAGCAGTCTGTTGACTGGTACAATGTGCAGGGAATCTTGTGCGGGACACCTTGGAGTTTGGGTAGGGGCCTGGCAGGGTGTTGGGGTGGGATCAACATGCCAATACTGCCTATTGTGTCAGGTGAGGGCCATGACCGGGATATGCTGCCAAGTCTGGTGCAGATGCCGAATGGTGAGTGTGTTGTCAGGCTTGCCTGATCAGAGGCAGAAAATGATGTGGAGTGTGGAGAACCCACCACCATGTTCACACAGGAGTTTGTATAGAGTGAGGAGACCATGGCTTCCACTCTGGAGGTCAGGTGATGTCGTTCACAAGGGCTCAGCATCAATCCCATCACACAATGCCCATTGGTTCAAGTGGCAGATGCATGAGCACATGAATTCAACTCTGTTCTGCAGGAGCAGAAACAAACACCCTCCATCCTCCCCCCTTCACCAAGAGTAGGCATTGCACACAGAGCTTACTCTGAGGAGAGGGGTGAAGACAACAGGATCCTGATGCCTGTGACCAGGGTCTGGCAGACAGTTCAGCTCCAATCTGGAGGGTGAATCAATGAAGGGTGAATCCACACAGCCTCCTGAGCGATTGCCTGGTATCACAAGGTCAACAATTCACCTCCTGCCAACAGCCTCGTCATGACCCACAGTCAGCCATCCCAGATTCCCCCAGCTGGTGTGCAAAGCCAGCCCATCCAGTGCAAGAGCTTCTCCAGGGTCATCGGGTACATCAGCATCGACCTGAAAGGAAAAGGGAATACCAGACAGCGGCCAGAGAGTGGGGTACCGTGAGGTAGCCCTGGGCCATCTACAGCCATCTATGAGGTGGTGCAAAGGGAAATACATCAGCGGGTTTAACGTAATAGAAAAGTGTCACAATTATCCATTTATGTTTTATTTGATTTCTCTTTCTTTAACAATTAAAGTGAAGCAGCATTCAAATGTGTTCTCATTTAGGGTATGTCACACCCTTCAATGTGCAGAGAGGATTGACAGTGGTCCTTGGTTGCTGCCAACAAGTGGGAGATGCTTTACTGTGAAGGACTGCCCCACTGCAGCTAATGACTGAAACACTTTGCCTGGCATGTGATTCTGGCAATGAATGAGTATGATCTCCGGTGTGAGGTTGATTCCATTCTTGGGATTCTGCTCTCTGCTTGGAATGTTCCTGCAGATACTTATAATGGCATCCTAGAGGGGAACTTCCACAAGAGGCTTCGGAATATGAGCAAAGTCTTGGTGAGTTGTGGCATTTACAGGATGCTACTTACTTTAGAGGAACCTTCCTCTATGTGCAGGATTAAAAAGAACAGGAACACGTGATAGAGCATTAGTTGGAAGTGACTGCTCGAGAAGGATAGTGTGAGAGTACAGTGATCACCCGATTATTGTGAACAGAGGAATTGTAGTGCTTCTATCTCGAATATTTGATCAGCTTTTCCCTGCTGTGTACTTTGAAACAGTCAATTGGTTCAATGACTTAAAATGAACTCACTTGGACTTCCATGACAGATGTCACATCACTGAATGAATATGGACTTCATTGGCTTAAAATGTTAGTTCCCCAATGCATCTCCACACCCACCATTTGCCATTCTGTGATGTTCATATACGACGATGTTCATTACTCTTAGCTGCATTGACTACAATGGTGAACGTCTACCATCAATGTTAAACAGCTGGCCAAAGCATAAAAACTCCTGTTTATACCTGCAGGGTGGAGCACCTCAGAGACAAGCCTAATTGGTGTGGAGATAGAGCTGCTTTAAACCAGCTGCCATTCATCAGAAAACACAGATGTTGTCGCAAGTCATTTAAGTAATTTAAGCAGGAATTCATTTATCCATTATCAGCTGTGCAGGTGGATTTGCAATGGTAAGTTCCAGTGCTCAGGAAGGCACAACTCCTGACTGAAATCAAAGTATTGAGTACAGAGCAGGAGTGACTTCCCCAGTGCTGCAGTGAGCAGCAAACTGAGAAACATGGTGGAGATCAATACCAAGTGTTTAGAATGATCCAGTTGTCTGTAAATTGAGCTACCATGACCATCTTCACACACACATCACCTACGGGCATGAAACTATCACCAGAATGTCATATGTCTCAGTTATTACAGCCTTACACATTATAGGCATGTGAATACATTGTTCATTAGAGAGACCCACAGATGACTGCAGTCTGTGCCTCCCACTCCAAGGTCCCAATCATCCCACTGTGACCAGCCTTGCCTTTCCGGAAGTTTCTGTAATGGAATGCTGTCAGCAAAGTGCCCATTGATGCTGAGAAACATTCGGCACATTCATGGGGATCACAAACAGAAGGGCTCAGTCCAATTTTGCGATTGGGGTGATATCACATAGGAATGATTGCTAGCATGATTTACTTTGAGTTGCAAGATGCTGAAGAAACAGCATTGTGCTACCCAGTTGCTAGACATTTGATCTAATGATTCATATTAGTTTAATTTGCTGCAGGCACGGTAGTGTAGCGGTTAGCACAACGCTATTACAGCGCCAGCGACCCAGGTTCAATTCTGGCTGCTGTCTGTAAGGAGTTTGTACGTTCTCCCTGTGTCTGCATGGGTTTCCTCCGGGTGTTCCATTTCCTCCCACATTCCAAAGACATACAGGTTAGGAAGTTGTGGGCATGCTATGTTGGTGCCAGAAGCGTGGCGACATTTACAGGCTGCCCCCAGAACACTCGACGCAGACGGTGCATTTCACTGTGTGTACATGTGACTGATAAAGATATCTTATCTTATCTTAAGTTCCAGACAAGGAGGGAGTGTGTGTCAAATAGAACAAGGACTTAGCTCTACACCTCCAAACCATGTTAAAATATGTGAGATTTGCTTGGCTCAGAGACAATCTCTGGCTCCTTCTAGAAGTGCTCCAGAGTGAAGCACACGCTCTGATGAATCTTTGTGGACACCTGCCCTTAAACTTACATTTTCATTTCTGGATGAACCAGAATCTCATCCCACTCATTTTTAATCAATTTTAATTGATTGATTTTTAATTGGGAATTTAAAGCCTGTGTTCTGGCAACATACTTATTCTTCCCATTTTGTATTAAGATCAATATTCATGTCCAGTTGATTTGTCCAAGTAAAATATAACTACTCACTTAATTAGATTATTTATTGGTCAGTTTGGTACTAAGAGAGCAATCAGATAAGCCTATTTTTAACCCAAGGTAGCCACAATTAACGTGACTAGTTTTATTGAGCCATTTTAAGCTACAATTGATTTTCAGCATGCGTGTTTAATGAATTGCAGGAGGTCCAAATGCGCCCATTTCCTTCTGGTGAGTTAGCTTAAAATTAGAACTATTCAATTGATTGTAGTTTATATTCCTGGGAAGTTTTCAGTGTGATCATCCTGAGATCATTCACATCATCGGCTGTACACCCTAATTTGCACAGCATCAATGGTGCAGGCCCTGATAACGGATGATCACGCTGAAGACTTCCCAAAAATACAAACTACAATCAATTGTAACTCACATGGAGGAAAAGGTTGTTTTTGAACCTCCCTCAATTCAATGCTCCATTATCTTCTTGCATGCTGAAGATCGATTGTAGCTTAAATTAGGAGTAAACCAAATTCAGACAATTCCCAAACACACTAGAGTAGTTACTTTGTCAGGTATGTACAAAATCCATACAAAGCTTGGCACTTGTGCTTAATAATAAATCACAGCAGAATCAGTGACTCCCTGTTGTTAGAACTCAATGTCTTTGATCCTTCAAAGGTCAGAGTTTGAGGTAAACAGAATCGTTCCTTTTAACAGCCTATTGTCACACCCTACTGTGTCCAGTGCCTGTTAGCAATCATAACTCATCTTCAGTCCAAATTCTTTCCCATCAGCCTATCTCACTTCTGTCTTCAAACAAACTGAACTCTAATGTTTCAATTTGTTAAACTCAGAGCAACAAACAATGTGCTGGAGGAGCTCAGCAGGTCATGCAGCATCTGTGGGAGGAAAGAAATTGTTAGCGATTTCTTTCCTCCCACAGATGCTGCTCAGCCTGCTGAGCTCCTCCAGCACATTGTTGCTCCGGATTCCAGCATCTGCCATCTCTTGTGTATCTGTAGAGACTAATCATTTGTCAAGTATAGACTATGTATGAATCCTTACTCCGCCATCTCAATGCCCAAGTATGTTCTGCCTGACCAGCAGGACAGGCCTATCACAGGTGGTGGTAAAATGCTGTTCATCTCAGAGGGAGACATAAGAAATTCCGCAGATGCTGGAATCTGGAGCAATACACAAAAAGTGCTGGGGGAACTCAGCAGGTCAGGCAGCATCCATGGAGGCAAATAAACAGTTGACGTTTCAGGCTGAGACCCTTCATCAGGACTGGAAAGAAAGAGGGTAGAAGCCAGAATAACGTGGTGGGGGGATGTGGAGGATGAGGAGCACACGCAGGCAGGGGATAGGTGACTTCATGTGATAGGTGAGTTCAGGTGAGAGGGGGAAGGTAGGTGGGTGGGGGAGGGGGGAAGATGTAATAAGCTGAGAGGTGATGCGTAGAAGAGGAAAAGGTCTGAAGGAGGAGGAATCCGGGAGGAGAGGGCAGTGGACCATGGAATAAAGGATGGAGGAGGGGAGGAGGGGAGGAGAGGAGATGGGCAGGTCATCAAGGTGGGGTAAGGGAGCCACAGGAATAAGGGAAGACAAATGGGGGACGGGGGAGAAAAAGAAGGGGTGGGGTTACCGGAAGTCAGAGAATTCGATGTTGAGGCCGAGGTTGGAGACTCCCTAGGCAGAATATGAGAGGTTGTTCCTCTAACCTGCGCCTCACCTCAGTGTGGCAGTAGGGGAGGCCATGGATAGATATATCAGTATGGGAGTGGGATGTGGAATTGAAGTGGGTGGCCACCAGGAAGTCCTGGCTGTTGCGGCTGATGGAACAAAGGTGCTCGACCAAGCGGTCAGCCAATCTGCATCGGGTCTCACCGATGTACAGGAGGCTGCAATAAATGACGCCCCCGGACTCACAGGTGAAGCGCTGCCCCACCTGGAAGGATTGTCTGGGACCTTGAATGGTGGTGAGGGACGAGGTGTAGGGGCAGGTGTAGCACTTGGTGTGGTTGCAGGCATAAGTGCCGGGGGGGTTATCAGTGGGGTGGGACGAGTGGACAAGGGAGTCGCAGAGAGCCGGAATCTGGAGCAATACACAAAACGTGCCGGAGGAACTCAGCAGGTCAGGCAGCATCTATGGATGGAGGGAGTGGCCTTGCAAATCCTCAACATTGCCTCAGAACCCCATGAGGTATCCTGTTCATGGGTCAAACATGGGCAAGGAAGCCTGCACTTGCCTCACTCTGCTGATGAACCAGTAACCCTTATTAAAGGATACTTGGAAGAAGCACTGAACCTAGCAAGGCCACACTATACCTTGCATGGTGGTCATCAAAATCTATCATTAAGTGTGCTCAGTCGTAGCTGCACTGACTAGGCTGACAGAATTCTGAAAGACAGAACTGCCCTGCTGGGTCCATCATGAGGGACAACCTTCCTTGACCTCTTCACCAATCTACCCATCGTTGAAGCATCCAATCCAGAAGTAGTGATAGGACTGATCAGCACATGGTCCTTGCGGAGACAAAGTTCCACCTTCACACCAAGTAGACTTGACATTGCTTCATGGTAAATAAGATAGATCCAGAGCAGATGTAGCAGAATTCCATTCCAGCAAATCTAACCTGGCATTTCATTTTCTCTATCATTACTATCAAACAAGGAGACCTGTTCAAGGACAAGCCAAGAGTGGAAGGTGAAGGTAAAAATGAGGTAGCAGCCTTGTGAAATTGCAATATGTGACATATTAACCAGCAAACTCCTGCTGATGGTCCCCACATGGCTGAGCAGGATTTAGGGAGCTGCTCTCCCTAGCCCTCCACACTCCTGAATTGTGCAGTTAGGTCCAGACAGGTCTGTGTCTTAGATAGTGTGGCTCCTAGTGCCCATCCCTGAATGTCCCAGACAGGGTTTGGCAGGTGGCCAAGCTGTGGTGGAGTTTTGCCATCTTTCAAAGCTGTCAAGAACTGAGGAATCTTGAATGAAATTGAATGACTTCTGATGGATCCATCTATCCTATTACGCAGAACACGCGGTCCTGAAACTGGCCATCACACCCAGCTGTCACAGAGGTTATACTCTGCATGATTCTTTATGTACGTGAACTCCAAGCCAAATAAAAATCAGTTAAAGCAGCCAAAAAATGTGAAACCAGATTTCACCTTGTAAAAGCCATACAATGATTGACCTGCTCCCTTCTAAACTTCCCTGATGAATAGGCACAGCGCATGTAAGGGCATAAAACTATGATACTTACAGGACTGGTAGTCATTAATTATGTCAGAAAATGTTAGAAAATATCCATTCTAGCATTAACATTGAAAATTTACTTTTGATGTCTGGATTCTCATTCCTTATGGGTAATGTAATTGAGTCACTGGACAAGGATCCACGGGCTAGGGCTGTTGATCTGGAGATTATGAATTTGAATCCTAACATGGCATCTGTGGAATTTAAATTTAAATAATTAAATAGATCCAGAATGAGAGCAAAAGCAAGTCTCAGACCTGATGATTATGAAATACCAGACTCTAGCACAAATCCATCTGGATCACTCATTTCCTTCAGGGAAGGAGTCTGCTGTCCCTTCCCAATCTGGTCTATTACAGACTCCAAACCCATCAGCTCTTAAATGTCTCCTCAGTTTAGGGGCACTTAAAGATGGATAATAAATGCAATACCAGTGAATGAATAAAATAAATCATTGTTGGAGATTTAAAACATGTTTTTTACATTTTATTTCTATCTCTTTTATCTTTTCCTCTGTCACACACCTAGTTTCATCTCTCTTTCTCTCCCTTTGTTTTGCTTTCTATAGATAATGTGGCATTGAATTATACATTCTAAATTGTACTTCCTGCCTTGATTTCCCCCACAATTAGGATTCTTCAGTTTTTTCTGAATTGGGAGACATGCTGTTTGTCACCATATTCACACAAGTTCTAGGTCTCCTGAAGTGTTATGCTGTTTCTACAGATGCTTTCTGGCTATTTCTAGTATTTTCTGATTTTATGTCAGATTTCTAGCACCTGCAGTATTTTGCTTTTGTAATAATTAACAAGCTTGTTCCACGAGGTGACACTTCTGAATAAATTCAAAATAATCAATATAACTATAAACAAAATTTTTCTTCTGTGTTCAAGTCTTTCTCAATCTATACAGTGTATGCAACCAGTGATGGATTCTAACCAAGATATTAAATCTTTTGAGAAAACATTCTCACTTCCATTGGTAAAAATATAGTCTGTCTATTGACCAAAATGATTCAATCTTGGCTGAACCATTCCCACAGCTGATGTTCAATTCAAGCAGCAAAGAAACCATTGACCTCACTGGAGTATTTCATCTTCTCCATAACCTTCAATAATATCCGAGCCAGATACTGATCTGTTTTTGTTGTAAAAGAATGTATCTAAAAACTATCAATTGCTTTTCAATGAGCCAATCCACTTTAAATAATATCCTAAGCTCTTTAAGGATGTGGATCAAGTTCCCTTTTGTCTTCGCTTCTTCAGTGATAGCAAACACAATTCTCTGTCTCCTCACAACCTAAAATATCAGATTTTTATCTCTGAACGAGTGGTAAGGCTATGCAAGGACATGAAAGGGAGCTTTTAAGATGAATTTAAAGGTCTGGATTACGTAGAGCAACTGGAGAAAAAGTGTTTTCATAAAACATGTGCTAATACTTAATCTGATTCATGTACTCAATTCATAAAGGATATCTGATGAAATAAAAAAAGTAAAAACTTCTTTTCCACTGGTTGATGAACTAGTTATTATAAGGAAGAAATCCATCACTAGAAGAATAAAATGAAAAGGCAGCTTTATTTTTAATGCAGATGGCTATGGGATTATAGTTTTCATGATTCATTGATACTTTTGGAAACTTCACAAGCACATCATGTTCCTTTTAAAGTAGGATCACAACTCACTGTTCCGTATCCGACATCCCTAATGAACTATACATAATTAAATTAAATTGTGTGCAATTATAATCCGTCTGTAGTTAAAATCAGCCATGTTCAAACGTGGGATGAAAACTCAGAAAGCAAGAGAGGAGCAAAGAGGAAGGGAACAAGGCAAAGGATGAATGGGAATGAGTAAGAGCGAAGGAGACAGCTGAATCAGAGCAAGAAACAAGGGAAACAAAGCTGCAAAAGACTTGCAGAAATCTTAAAAGGCAGCAATTAAGATGTAAGGAAGAAATAATGAAAACAGAGAAAGATAATGGTGGAGCCAGTTAGGCAGGAGAAAAGGCAAATAGAGCCATTTGGTGTGTTGCACCCTCAGATCCTGGACACAGCTGAATGTTTTGTATATCTTCTTGGTGTAATGGTGCCTTCATATGGGAAACCAAACAAGGAGCAGAAGGAGAATGTGGGAAAAAGTGATGTGGTAGAGAGACAAAAGAATATTAACTAACTAGCCATGTTTGTGTTCTTTCTCCATTCACTGATGGGCTGCCAATTGGGTACACAGGTCAAATGTTAATATTTTTAAAAAAGCAGTTAATATAAAAGCATACCATTACATTTGTTGAATACAGTTTTAGTTGTCTATGTATCCCACATTTTAATGGGGCAGCACAATGGTGCAGCAGTTAGACCTGCTGCCTCATACCTCCAGCAACCCAGGTTCGGTTCTGACCTCGGGTCTTGTTGGTATGAAGCTTGCACATTTTTCTTGTGACTGCTTGTGTTTCCCTTGGTGGTCCGGTTTCATCCCATATCCCAAAGCCATGCTGATTGGTCAGCTAATTGTCTACTGTAAATTACCCTTAGTGTAGGTAGGCAGGGGAGAAAAAAAGCAAAGGAATGGATTGGCATGAAGAGAGTAAATGGTAGGGTTAGTTGGACAAAGAGAACGAATGATGGGATTGGTCTGCCGAAGGTCTCCAGGGATCCAGTGGGCTAACTGGTCTCCTTGTATAGCGTAATAAGTAAGATGGGGGCCAGAATGTACTGATCTTTCAGACAGCATTTTGATGGCGAACTGCCAGCTTGCTGCAGTGTGTGAGGCAGCTTGTTCTCATCTGTTCATTGTAAAGCAGAAGTTGGGAGTGATTTGTCGGACTGATTCCAATGCATCCACTCTACCACCCTGCTGCTGGACTTAGCACTGAGTCATGGAGCAGAGGACAAATGTCCTAAGCCAAGAAGTCAGAGGTGAAGTAGCCAGGGACGACGGCATATGTAACATTCCCCATTCACTGAAATGGGGACACTGACCCTCCCTGGAAATCGCAAGTGCCAATGCATTTTTCTTTAATTTGATGTTTTTAATTAACTGCCAGGACTTGAAGGTTTTTAGGTAAACTTATTCTTTTTAAAATGTTTTGTAATTATTTAATTTTAATTAACCCTTGCTTAAATGACTATTATTCATTGGGCCAGATCATCCAGAGACATCTAAAAGTTCAAAGGCCTTAAAGAGCCATCATGTGTTCTGGGGTCAGGATTTCCGTATCCACTTCCTAGTCACCACTTGGCTTGCCTCACAGAACAGCTATAGCAGCAAGGCCTCCGATACAATCAGACCCACACAGCCCAAGAAGTGTGGCCATGGATGTAGTTTGGATAGTGAGCGCAGCAAGTGGGCTAAATTGAGAATTATGTGGCTCAATAACTGCCATCATTCTTAAATTTCACAAGTTGCTGTCCAATTTAATATTGCCCAGATTATAACACCTTTGTTTTTTGTCATTTTCAACTGCAGGTTAATCAAGGCATCTAAAACAATTTCAACGTCCATCTTTTAACTATTTATTCTAAGCATATAAAATGCTTATTCTCAGCATTTTATTGATATCAAATTGTAGAATGTATAATAATTGTATAACAGCTGTATATTGAATTGTAAAATGTCCATAATTGGCTTTAGTAATTCATTATATTCACAAATAGAATTTCTAAACTTTTTGATTGACATTTCCCAATTTGCACCTAAATGTGCCAGGACCTGAAGGATGAGGGTGAGATGGTAAGTTACAGAGCAGGGACTGGGGCCAGGTAGGCAAGCAAAGCAAGAGGGACAGAGTGGGAATGGTAGCAGCAAGCTGGCGATCTGTGGTTCTTTGTTATCTGCAAGAGAGGTCAGGGACTGGTTCCAGGGAAAAGTGATCTGCAAGGACTGGGGCAAGATGGTGAAGCAGGTGGCAAGCAAGATTGGAGCTGTGGGCTGGGAAGCCTGCAATAACTGAGCCCGGGGAGTGAGTGATCAGCCAGCAAGCAGGGAGGTGTAGAGATTAGCCCTCATTATGGAGCAGGGCCTCAGTGGGAGGGGTCCACAAACATTAGTGCAACATATGTTAAATGAGTGACATGTTTCTACCCGATAAAGTGAACTGTTAGTATGCTCAAGCAACAATTCCGTTGCTTGGACTAATCTGGAGTATTCAGCAGAGTGTGTCACTACATTTACAATGTTGCACAACCTAGTAATAATGAGGGCTCAGCCCTTTTTACCAGCTGCACAAGGCTCAGTTAAAGGAAGGGAAGGAGGAAACCTGACCAGAATATACCAAAACAGGAATGTAATCCTTTTTTTAAAAAGGACCCTTTTGTCACATTTTTAATGTAAAATAATTGTCAACCAAACTAATCTTTTATTTCAATGTTAATGATTTCAATGATTAGTAGATTATTGATTATTTCATGATATATTGTGTCTTGTGACATACATTTTACTGGTATAAATATAAATGTCCTTAAGATGGAGGAGAATTAGAAAATAGATTAATGATAATTTTCAGGATTTTGGGCAAGGAAAGATTTTGTGAGGTCAAATGTCCTCTCACAAACACTAATTTCTGTGAATTTATGCTTACACTGTAAGAAATTATAGCTGGTTGGAAAATGACTGTGCCACCAAATTCCCCATTCACCAACCGTTCCCAGCTAACCTCCTTTGCTGATTATCACATTGTCTGTGTAACCATAAAAACAGAAAGAAAGCCAACCCAAAATTAAAGTGTGAAACCAAATTTATAAATCAGTCCATGCCAAATGTGAACTACTGCTGTGCATTCCCCATGGAGCCTGTTCTTCACGAGCCTTGTGCTGAACGAGTGGGCTACGCGGAGCTCCCCCTGGTGGCTGTACTGCTGCTGATAGAAGACTTCTTTCTTTCAGTGGATTACACTGCACTTGAATTAGGATGGTTACCTTGAATAATCCTTGACCAAGAAAACCTGGCCTCGAAAGGCCTGGGCAGGGCCTCAGCAATCCCTGCAATCTGTTGGAAGTCAAAATGCTGGAGTGATTTATCACCCACAAGCCACCTTACACACTGGCATCCACAACCATGGGAGTGTATTTGCAAGCTGAGCATTGGGTGTCATCTGCTTAGCCTGTGTGGGAAGCAGAGGCACCAGCCTGCAGACAAACGGTTGGGTCTGAGTGTGCTAATGCAATTCGCGACCTCATTCATACTGGAAAGGCTAGGTTCCTTCCTTGCAAAGCCACATGCAAGCATGTTACCAGACTTCCACATGTTCCTTTATATCACAAGCTTTCTGACAGGTCTATGTTGCACCAAGTATGTCCTTCTGCCATGTGCCTCTCTGATAGGCTCTTCTAAAAAGTTCTCAACTGCATCCCCTTGAAAAAATTTGTTGGGACTTTACTTGTTCAGTGCTATACCTTCCCTCATCCCCAGTAACAACATCAGGATCCCGCCTCCTGGCTGTGCTCAGAGAGCTGCTGGTTGTAAATGTGAAGGGGGTGGGGGGGGGGCAGTGAAGCAGTGTCTCCACCTTCGCTCTCTTGCTCTCAGACACCACTGGGGAGGTTGCAGTCAACGGCCACCCGAAAGGGTGACGTGGACAGGTAGCATTGTGTTGTTGCTTTTCAACGTGTCCGGAGGGGTTGCTGCCTCCCTGATCCTCTTTACCAGGGTTGTGTTGGAACCTATTGGTATTGGTTTATTATTGTCACTTGTACCGAGGTACAGTGAAAAACTTGTCTTACAAACCGATCTTACAGGTCAATTCATTACACAGTACAGTTACATTGGGTTAGTACAGAGTGCATTGATGTAGTACAGGTAAAAAAATAACAGTACAGAGTAAAGTGTCACAGCTACAGAGAAAGTGCAGTGCAATAAGGTGAAAGAACCTGTCCTGTCTTGTGTCATTTCTTCTTGGAAGCTGCAGTCACATCTAGAATGGCTTCTAACTGCTGTATCAAGTTCTTCCATTATTTTGCTGAAGATCGAGATGTTTGCTGAAGATTCCATGTGCACTTCTAGCAAGTGAAGCAGTCCATGGCTGCCCTCAGCAAGACCCGGACAACATTCAGGCATGGGCAAAAAAAGTCAGGTAGCGGTCATGCCACGAAAGTTCCAGGTAATGTTCATCTCCAACAAAGGACCAACCACTTACCCTTGGCGTTCAATGGCACTACCATTACTGGGTACCCAACCATCAACATCCTGGGAGTCACCACCGACCAGAAACTCAGGTGGACTGTAAAATACAGTGACGATAAAAGCAGGTTAGAAGTTGGGCTTCTTGCAGCAAGTAACTCACCTCTTCATGCATCAAAGCCTTCACACCATCTACAAATCACGTGAGGACTGTGATGGAATACTCTCCATTTGCCTAGATAAGTGCAGGTCCAAAAACTCTGAAGTTCAACAGCAGCACACAGAACAAAGCAGCCCACTTGATTGCCCTACCCCCACCCAGCACCTTTAACACTCATTCCCTCCCCTATCAGCACAGAGTGCCTACAAGACGCACTACAGTTAGTTGCCTAGGATACTCAGGAAGCATCCCCCAAACTTGAGACCAAGCATGGCAAGGTCAGCAGGCGCATGGGAGCACCACTACCTGCAGGTTACCCTCCAAGTTCCACAACATTCTGATATGGAAATATATCACCATTCTTTCATCATCACTAGTTCTAATTCCTGGGACTCCTACCCAATAGCACCATTGAAACACTCCACTAGGAGGATTGCAGTGGTTCCAGAAGGTGATCCCCACACCTTCTCAAGGGCATATAGGGATGGGCAATAAATGCTGGCCTCACCATTCATGACAAGATCCTGAAAGATGAACAAATAAATACACCTCCCCTTTCAAAGGTTCAGGCCAGTTTAAGTGCTGCATTCCGGTTTAAGTTATCATTGGCCACATGTAAAATTGGGCTCTTAGCCAACAGGACAAGATAAGCAGTGGCCGAATGCTAAAATCATTAAAATGATGCAATAAGATAATAATGTAGAAAAATGCCCGGTTATGACCTGTCCACAGAAAAACAGGACATATCCAATCCAGAAAATTACTGCCTCATCAGTCTGTTGTCAAACAGCTTTTATCTGCTCTGTTGCTCTTGCACTGCTTCCTGCTTATTTTCAAGCTAAGCATAATCATATGATTTTCAAATGCCAAAATATTACCTGTTCATTTATATGATTTGATTTTCTTAGCATAATACAGACCGCGGAAGGTAGTAACAGACATCATGAGATGAAATGAAATCGAAAAGCAAGAAACTGCAGATACTGGAATTCTGAAATATAAAAAGAGAACGCTAGAAAGTCATGGCGATCAAGCGGCATCTCCAGGGAGTGAAACAGAGTTAACGTTTCAGGTCAATGACCTTACATCTGAACTAAGAAAACTTACAGATCAAACATTTTAAATTGCAGAAAAGGGGGAGGGGTGGAGAGGTCTAAGGGAATATGCAAGATATTGTGGAGACCAAGAGAGAGCTGAATGACACAAATGATGGTGGTGCTGACTGACTGGGTGGGTGGTGAAGTCTTCTTAACCAAAGGAGAGTTGCCTGGATGAGGTAAATAGGAGCAACACGTGAAACAATGGAACTACGAGAAACAAATCACTGTAGTTGCTAAAGCCTGAAATACTCAGGCAGTCAGACAGCATCTGCAGAGACAGAAAGAGAATGTGAGGAACAAAAGGGTTAAGAATTGTGACCATACCTATAGCTGATAGGAAAAATACCTCTCCAGCAAGAGCAAGCAAGCCGCTGACTCACTAGATGGAGTGTTAAATACTTTGTTCCGGGTATTGATCTGTCCCGATCTGCTAGACTGTAGCGATACTGGGTGCAATAAACATCGAGGTGGAAGCTTGGTCTAAACAATGAGGGGTGATACCTGCCTTTGAATTTCTTGATTATAACTCAATTATAATAAACAATAGGTGCGATGTCTGTCTCGGGTTGACCAAAACTCGCGGCACCGTATGCGTTAAGTGTGCGTGACAATACCTGTATAAGTCTCTGTCTACCCCTTTGTACCAAGAGAACTCGGGAAGCGACTCTTGATGAGTGCTGAAGAGCCTTCTCCTTAGCGGTGCACTGCTAATAAACGTGTTTTATCGAATCGACCTCGTGGCACTGTGTAACTTTATATCGGACAGCAGTGAGAATTGAATTACAGGACAACAAATGAACATTGCAGGTTGATAGCCTTTCATCAGAACTGATACAAACTGAAAAAGGCTGGTTATCTCAAATTGTTGAATTCAAAGATGAAAGTCGAGTGCTGTTCTTCAAATTTATTTTAGTCTTCATTGGAACAGCGTAAGAGGCCAAAGACAAAGAGATCAGAGTGGAGGTGGGATAGAGAATTAAAATTATAGGCAACTGGAAGCTTAAGGTCACCCTTGAGGACTGAATAGAGGTTGTTCCATAAAGGAGTTTGCCAATCTGAATTTAACATCTGTGATGCAGAGCAGACCATCAAGCTGCGCCCTTGAATGGTGGCACGAGAAGAGGTAAAAGGGTAGGTGTTACCTGGGAAGTGCAGTGGGAAGGGCAATGGATGGTGGTGAAGATGGGAGTCAGGGAGGAAATGGCTCCTTTGGAATGCTGAAAGAGGGGGATGGAGGGGAATGCCCAGTGGTGGCATTTTGTTGAAGGAGGTAGATATTACGGAGGATGAGGAGGCTAACAGAATGAAAGCAGAGGTGATAGAAGTTCTGGAAATGGAGCAGACCCAGTTGAGAGCTCTATCAACTGCGAGAGAGGGAAAACCACAGCTGAGGGGGAGAAAAGAGATTTAGAAGCTCGTGTGCCAGTAGAACAGATACAAATGGTGGTGGTGCAATGGTTAAGTTACTGAATGAGCAATCCAGAGGTTTTGACTAACTATCCTGAATTCAAATTCCACCATGAGAGTTGTAGAATTTAAATTGTTTTGTTTTTTGAAAACTGCCATAAAAATCCATCCGGTTCATCTGTGCCCTTCAGGGGAGGAACAGGATGGGAACTGGTTTGTTAGGGATGTGTAAAGTCATGAAGGTTTAGATAGAATAAAAGATCAGCAGGTGTTTCCACTGACCAAAGAGACATTAACCAGAGGGCACAGATTGAAGGTGTATGATAAAAGAAATATTTTGACACAACCAATGGCTGGGATATGGAATGCAGTCCCTGATGATTGGTGGATACAAATTTAATGTTGACCCGCAAAATAAAGTGACCAGTTCAAGGTGCAGGGATATGGGGAAAGGGTAAGGGACTGAGACTGTTTACTCTCCAAAATAACTATTGAAGACTCAATGAGACTAATAGCTTCCTTCTGACAATTCCATGATTCCATATAGCACATTGCATCAGCAAATGGAACATGTCTCCAACTATGCTATCAAGTTTCATTAGATCTGTTCATCAATACTTGGTTTGGCTTCTGCTGCAGGCCATTTGGCCCCAGACTTCAAAATAGACAGTGCAATTACTTAGTTCAATTAATCGGTCGTGGTATCAGGGGGCCCTGGTAAAATTGAACTCATTGGGAATCAAGAAGGAATCTCTCCACTGACTTGAGTTATATCTAGTAAAAAGGAAGCTGGTTACAGTTGCTGGAGATGGATCATCTCAATCCCAGGCCAGTGTCCTGGGCCACAGCATCTTCCTTTGCTTCATAAATAACCTTATCTCCATCATAACATCAGAAGCTGAGGATGTTCACTGATGATTGTGCAGCATTCAGTTCCATTTCCAACCCCTCAGAAAATGGGCAGCCCATCCCTGCTTTGGTCCAAGTGATACACCATCCTAACTTGGAATTCCTTCACTGGCACTGGGTCTAAATCCTGGAACTCTCCACCCAACAACACTAAGGCAGTACCTTCACAAGAAGGACTGCAGTGGTTCAAGATGGTGGATCACCAGCTCTTTCAGTTAGGGATGGGCATTAAATGCTGGCCTTGCCAGTGATGCCTATTCCCCATGGAAGTATTTTTTAAAAAGTTAGTCAACAAGAAATCTGGAATAATAACATG
The DNA here is from genome assembly GCF_009764475.1 of Pristis pectinata. Classification (NCBI taxonomy): domain Eukaryota; kingdom Metazoa; phylum Chordata; class Chondrichthyes; order Rhinopristiformes; family Pristidae; genus Pristis; species Pristis pectinata. The sequence goes on from NC_067415.1 coordinate 32,269,680, forward strand.
GCTACATTATTAATAAGAAAGATTTTAGTGAGTTTATTTTAAACTTGGCAAAGTCACTTTGAAAGATAACTGAACTAACAGTAGTGGGAGGCTCCAAGAACATCCCAATCATACCTGATGAGGACCAGCATGAGTGCCAAAGACAAGGAAGAAGTGGGTAATCCACCTTGACTTCCTCCTATGGTCCACCATTGCTCATCCTAGTCTGCAGACAATTTGATTTGCCCCAGGTAGAGGACTCCTGAAACAGCAGAACATTATGGACCAAACGATAACCCAGCTGTAGTGCTGGAAACTTGCACTGCAGAACCTGTGAAACTTCCAGCCAAGCTGTTCCAGTATGGTTACACCTACCTGACAATGTAGGAATTGTCAGAAATATACATCTGGTCCATGAAAAGCTGTACAAATCCCATCCAGATGTTCAGCTCCTTCAGTGTTCACTCAATCAGCATCAGCAATGTGCTGGAAGAGTTATCGAATGTGCTCTCATTTGAACTCATAAAAGCAGTCATAGAATTGGAGAGCACAGAAACAGGCCCTTTTGCCCACCATGTCCATCTACACTAATCCTATTTGCCCACATTAGGTCCGTATCCTTCTGTGCCTTGACTATGCACGTTCCTGTCTAAATGTCTCTTAAATATAGTAATTGCATTCGACTGAAAATACCATTAAGGAGCATTGGTAAAACTTAAGTCTTTGGTTATCAAGGAGAAAACAGTCCAAAACCTCACACAAAGAAAGATGGAGACAAATGAAATTCCGCAGATGCTGGAATCTGGAGCAATACACAAAAAGTGCTGGAGGAACTCAGCAGGTCAGGCAGCATCCATGGAGGCAAATAAACAGTCGACGTTTCTGGCCGAGACCCTTCATCGGGACTGGAAAGGAAGAGGGCAGAAGCCAGAATTAGAAGATGGGGGGAGGGGGAGGAGTACACGCAGGCAGGTGATAGGTGAGTTCAGGTGATAGGTGAGTCCAGGTGAGAGGGGGAAGGTAGTGGGTGAGGGAGGGGGAGATGACATGACAAGCTGAGAGGTGATGGGTAGAAAAGGCCGAGGGCTGAAGGAGGAGGAATCCAGTAGGAGAGGGCAGTGGACCATGGAATAAAGGATGGGGAGGGGAGGAGAGGAGATGGGCAGGTCATCAAGGTGGGGGAAGGGAGCCATAGGAATAAGGGAAGACAAAAGAGTTGGGGGGGGGGGTGGGGAAAGAAAAAGAAGGTTACCGGAAGTTAGAGAAATCGACGTTAAGGCCATCAGGTTGGAGACTCCCAAGGAAAGATGATTGTGATTACTGAAGTCAATCATCCCAGCCTCAGGACATTTCTAGAGAAATGTTTCAGACAATCCTACCCCACTCATCTTCAGGTGCTCCATCAAAGACCTTCCATCATAAAGTCAGAAGTGAGAACATTGTTTTAATCATTGCGCAATGTTCAGTTCTATTTCATTTGCAATTCCCCAGAAAACGAAGGAGCTCATTCTGCACATAAGACTTGGATAACATTCGTAGGCTAGTATGTGGCATGTGATATTAACAGTGCACAAGTGCCAGGCAATGACAAACAAGAAAGAGTCTAACTGATACCTTTGACAGCTTTGGCCAAGAAAGCACACCGGTGCCTCTACTTCCTCAAGGCTAAGGAAATTTGGCACATCTCTGTTGAACATCACCAATTCATATAGATGGACCACAGAAAGCATCCTTTCCAGATGCAACAGAGCTTGGAATGGCAACAGCTCTGTCCAAGAATGCAAGAAATTGCAGAGTTGTGGACACAGCTCAGTCCATCATGAAAATCAGCCTCCCCTCCACTGACTCCATTTGTCTACACTTCCCTCTGCCTCAGGAAAGCAGCCAACATACAGTAATCAAAGTCCCCTCCCACCCCAGACATTCTCTCTTCTCCCCCCTTCCATCACACCACCAGACTCAAGGACAGCTTCTATCCTGCTGTTAGAAGATTCTTGAATGAACCTCTTATATAATAAAGGTGAACTCTTGATCTCTCAATCTACCTCGCCATGGCCCTTGCACCTTATTTGTCTACCTCTCTGCATTTTCTCTGTAACTGTTACACTATGTTCTGCATTCTGCTATTGGATTCCCTTTGTACTACCTCGATGTACTTATGTTTTGCAATGATTTGTATGGATGGCATGCAAAACAATGTTTTTCATAGTATCTCGGTACATGTGACAATAATAAACCAATTACCAAATATGTTCAAAGCATTACCATCTCTGAGTATCCCACCATTATCACTTCAGTGTTTATTACTGTCCAGGAACTTAGCTGGATGAACCACATAAATACTATGGCCACAAGGGCAAGTTAGAGATTCTGTATCCCATGGCAAGTAACTCACCCATGGTTCCTGAAGCCTGTCAACCATTGCTGCTGGATCTGCTTCCTGGAACTCCCTTCAACAACAACGCTGCAATGGTTCAAGAAGGCAGCTCACCACCAACTTCTCAAGGACAACTAAGAATAGGTAATCAATGCTGGGTTTGCCATAGAAACATAGAAAACCTACAGTACCATTTAGGCCCTTCGGCCCACAAAGCTGTGCCGAACATGTCCCTACCTTAGAAATTACTAGGCTTACCCATAGCCCTCTATTTTACTCAGCTCCATGTACCTATCCAAAAGTCTCTTAAACGACCCTATCGTATCCGCCTCCACCACCGTTGCCGGCAGCCCATTCCACACACTCACCACTCTCTGAGTAAAAAATTTACCCGACATCTCCTCTATACCTACTCCACAGCACCTTAAGCCTATGTCCTCTTGCCATCAATTCCCATATTCCATAAATTAATAAACTTCAATTAAATCTTTATAAAGATTCAAACCAGATATAGTTACAATATGAATCATAAGTAAAGGTTGTTCTTCACATAGTAATTAACAACAACTCAATGGTTTTGAGTAAAATGATAGACTTTCACATTAACGTGCTTAGGGAGAATTTTTGCATTAGCAAATAAAACAGCCAAATCTCCTTGTGTCAGATCCAAGATAAACAGTCTGCTTGTTTGGCAGCAGCATTCGCTGTAATTTAGACTAATTCCAATACTTAGTCTATAACTCAAGCAAAATTCATGTCAAACAGAAGCGAAAGCCAACAGTGAGTACTTTTTAAGGTGGCAACATGCACAATATATGGTATCAACTCCTTTGTAAATCATGCAGCCATCCAGAACATCAACAATTAAACTTTCCAGTACAGGGTGTTAGAACAGCCAATACAGATGATGCCATTTAGATTTCCTCATCACTCTCCTGAACTTCTTGCGTCAATTGTGCCGATGTGAAGAGATGTAACTACCTGAGGTACTGAGCACGTTCTAACCACTGATGCACAAATCCCTCCCTGCCAAAGTCAAAAACGTCAGCTGCGAAACACTGATGATTTTGATCCATCTATGCAACATTGCAGAATCCATCACTGAATTCCAAACAATAATGCTGGTAAGGAGACACAAGAGACTGCAGATGCTGGAACAACAATCAATCTGCTGGGGGAACTCAGAGATCGAGCAACATCTGTGGAAGGAAAAGAACTGTCGGCATTTCGGGTTAAAACCCTGCATCAGGACTGAGAGTGGAGAGGGAAGGTAGCTGGTATAAAGAGGGGAGGGGGAGTGGTGAGACAGAGGCCAGTAGGTGGACTGAGGAGGGGTGAAGGATGAGGGGCAGAAGGAGCCAGGTAGGGGAGGGGGAGAATTTGGGAGACAGTGACAGGTGGAAGTAGACAAAATGAAAACAGATGGAGCCAAGTGGGGGATGGGGAAGGAGGGTGAAGGTGGGGACAACTGGGAGGGTAATAAGCAGGACACAAAGGCTACCAGTGCTGGAATCTGATAAGTAAGGAAGGTGATAATGGGAGCCATTAAGGGAAAACTGAAGAACAGATGGAACCAGATGGGGAGGGGGGTAGATCTGGTGGATGAAGTGTGTAATGAGGTCTGCCCTTTTAAGGAGTACTTGAATGGTAAGATGTGGGTTTTCAGCAGTGGAGTTCTGGGAATGACGTATTTTATGGTGAGCAGGATAATTGAAAGCATCCTGGCATACTCTTTCCCTGAAGTCATACCCATTATTCAATGCCTGGGACTCAAACCATCTAACTTGTTAGTGAATTTTTAAACAGGGAAGGAGAGAGAGATTTTCTTGTTTATCTTTAATCCCTCCACTGATTTCCCCGTTTGGAGATGGTTAGACTTACTATTTAAACTGCCAAACATGTGTGGTTGAGAGACATACAGAGTAGCACTCTTTAATTTGTGCTACTCTGTGCGTCTCTAACCACACATGCTCACAAAAATAATTATACATATTCAGCTTGAATTTAAAATAATAGTCAATTTAAAGAAGAAATTCATTGCAATCTAGTGGGAGGACTTCATGTGGATGTAGCAACAGAAGTAAACTCTCATCCTGCTTGGTCCCTGAGCAAGCAAGTCTGGTTTTATCACTGCATGCTGAAAATACATAGAGCATCTGTTAGTATTTGCCAGATATCATCATTATTCCTAAGGTGAAAATGTTGTTGTATATACAAAGTATAGTTTTAATAATGACGACCACAAAAGTGTTCAGTTGTCATGAAAATTCACCTACTTCACTGGCGTGCTTTAGAGGAGAAAAATTGCTACCCTTTGCCAGGCTGGTCTACGTGACTCCAGTCCAACTAACGTGGTTGACTTTCAGCTGCCCTTGGAAGTAGCCTAACAAGCCATTCGGTTCTGTCAAACTGCTGCAGTAAAACAGAAAGAGGATAAAACCAAGGCCCGAATTCAGATACAGCAAAGTCCAGCTCAGTCATCTCTCGCATGTCCAGGGACCAAATTGGGAGAGAAAATCAAAATAAAACTGTAGACACTGGAACTCTAAAATAAAAACAGAAAATGCTGGAAATACTCAGCAAATCAGACCGCATAGGTAGGAAGAGAAACACCTCTCCCCACAGATGCAGCCTTACTCAGTGGATATTTCTGACTAAATTGGGAGAACTGTTTCACAGACCAGTCCAGCAACAGCTTGACATAGTCGTGCTCACAGAACCATATCTTATAGACAACGTGCCAGCTTCCTTCATCACAAACCCTGGTACATCCTGTCCCAACAGCAGGACAGGATGGAGCAATAGCACAAAGGCAGGAGTGAACAGCCCTGGGACTTTGCATCATTGATTCCAGTCCTTTAAGTCTCATGGCATCAGGTCAAACATGGACAAGGATGTCACCTCCTGATTACCACCTACCATTCTCTCAGCTGATAAGTTCATGGAGTCAGAGTCATACAGCATGGAACAGGCCCCTCAACCCATTGAGTCTATGCCAACCACTAATCCTATTTTATTCTCCCCACTTTCCCATCGAATCCCAGATTATAACACTGACCTACACACCAGGGCAATTTACAATGGCCAATTAACCTACCAACCTGCACATATTTGGGATGTGGGAGGAAACCAGACCGCCCAGAGGAAACCCATGCGGACACAGAGAGAGCATGCAAACCCCACAGAGACAGCACCTGAATTCAGGATCGAACCCAGCTTGCTGGAGCTGTGAGACAGCAGCTCTACTTGTTGAGCCACTGTGCCTACAAGTTGAATGAAACTTGAGAGAAATGTACGTTGTGTAGTTTACCCTCAGTCATGCCCAAAGTGATGGAACGGGACAATCATTTAAAACAGACGTGTGAGGGCCTTCTGCTTTTTTAGGGGAACTCAAATTCAATCCTTTCCCTGCACTTCACTTCCACATTGTTGAATTAGAATCAGAACAGGTGACTTGCTCCCAGATCAATTATAATCGGCAACGCCAAAGTCACCCTACTACTGCTGGCAAGTTGAGAACTATCACGTTGAGAGCTCACCTAAGTTTGCACAGATAAGTTTGTTCTTTGCACTCAGCCCCTGCAATAATGCCTTGTGTATCACAAGCACATGAAAATCATTTCACAGGCAGGGATGAAATTCCTGAACTTTTCTATGTGCCGTACAAGTTCTAGAGCAAATATTGAGATTCAGAAACATGAAATAAGGTGAAATCTAATTTTAACTGAGGAATTCTGATCAAAATATTAAAACAAATGCAGTAATGGCATTCCTGACAATTCAGTTCACAACAAATTTCATAAATTGGTAAACTGGTTTATTATTGACACATGTTCCAAGGTACAGTGAAAAGCTTGTTTTTGCATGCTGTCCATACCGATCATTTCATTACAACAGTGCACTGAGGTAGTACAAGGTAAAACAATAACAGAATGCAGAATAAAGTGTTACAGTTACAGAGAAAGTGCATTGCAGGCAGACAATTAGGTGCAAGGCCACGACAAGGCAGCTTGTGAGGTCAACAATCCGTCTCATCATACTAGGGGACCAGTCAAAAGTCTTATAACAGAGAGATAGAAGCTGTCCTTGAGCCTGGTGGTATGTGCTTTCAGGCATTTGTACCTTCTGCCCAATGGGAGAGGGGAGAAGATAGAATGTCCCAGGTGGGTGGGGTCTTTGATTATGTTGGCTGTTTTACTGAGGCAGCTAGAAGTGCAGACAGAGTCTATGCAGGGGAGGCTGGTTTCCATGCCATGCTAAGCTGTGTCCACAACTCTCTGCAGTTTCTTGCAGTCTCTTGCAGTGCATTTGCCATACTAAGCTGTGATACATCCAGATAGGATGCTTTCTATGGTGCATCGATAAAAGTTGGTGAACGTCAAAGGGGACATGCTGAATTTCTTTAGCCTCCTGAGGAAGTGGAGGTGATGATGCACTATCTTAGCTGTGGTGTCGACATGGTTGGACCAGGACAGGCTATTGGTGATGTTCACTCCTAGGAACTTAAAGCTCTTAAAGCTCTCAACCTGCTCAACAGAGAGTCATGCAGTGCTGGTCTGAGGAAATAGATGAGCTTCTGCATGACTGCTTTGAGTCAGTGGACTGGTCCATGTTCAAAGACTCAGCTGCCAGCCTTGATGAGTATGTCACCACCATCATGGAGTTTATCAGCAAGTGTTGAGCATTGTGTACCAAAGAGGACAATTATGGGTGTTCCCAAACCGGAAACCATGGATGAACCGGGAGATCCAGTCCTTACTGAATTGAGGACTGCTGCATTCTAATCAGGTGACCCTGAAATTGAAATACAACCTCCAAAAAGCTATCAGGAATGCCAAGAGACAATACCAGTTCAAATTAGAATCACAGACCAGCCATCAGTTTGGCAGGGTTTACATGCTATAATGGGCTACAAAATGTAGTCGGGCAGCATAGTCAACAACAGCACATCCCTTCCTGATGAGCTTAACGTGTTCTATGCACATTTTGAACAGAAGGCGAGTGGATTGTCACCCTGACAGCTTACAATGCAACTGAACCCGTGGTCACCGTTGAGGACGTAAGATCAGTCTTCCAGAGAGTGAACGCGAGGAAAGCATCTGGCCTGGATGGTGTCCCTGGCCACATGCTCAGATCTTGTGCTGATGAGCTGGCGGGGGTATTTGCAGACATATTTAACCTCTCCCTGCTTCAATCTCAGGTTCCCTCCTGTTTTAAGAAAACCACTATCATCCTGGTTCCTAAGAAAAACAAGGCAACATGCCTTAATGACTACCGACAGGTGGCTCTGACATGCACCATCATGAAGTGCTTTGAGAGGCTGGTCATGGCACGCATCAACTCCAGCCTCCCAGACAACCTTGATCCACTGCAATTCACCTACCACCAAAACAGGTCTACAGTGGATGCCGTCTCCCTGGCCCTATACTCATCTCTGGAGCATCTGGACAGTAAGAAACCAACGTTGAACTATTGTTTATTGACTACAGCTCCGCCTTCAATACTATAATTCCAAGCAAACTCATCACCAGACTCCAAGACCTGGGACTCAACACCTCCCTCTGCAACTGGATCCTTGACTTTCTGACCAACAGACCGTAATCAGTGAGGATAGGTGGCAATACCTCCAGCATGATTATCCTCAACACTGGTGCCCCACAAGACTATGTTCTCAGCCTCTACTATACTACCTGTACACTCATGACTGTGTGGCCAGATTCTGCTCTAACTCCACCTTGCAGATGATACCAACATAGTAGGCCTTATCTCGAATAATGTTGAGTCGGAGTATAGGAAGGAGATAGAGAGCTTAGTGACATAGTTTGATGACAACAACAACTTTTTTTTAAATAAAAAGAGAACTCAAACTGCCAATATTTTGCATCCAAATCTGCTTGAAACTGCCAAACCTTGTTCTGGTTACTCACACTTATAGTTAAAATGAAAGTTAAATATTTCTTTTGCTTCTCTGCGGTTAACACAACGCTATTACAGTCCCAGCGACCCGGGTTCAATTCCAGCCGCTGTCTGTAAGGAGTTTGTATGTTCTCCATGTGTTAGTGTGAGTTTCCTCTGGGTGCTCCGGTTTCCTCCCACATTCCAAAGATGTACGGGTTAGGAAGTTGTGGGCATGCTATGTTGGCGCCGGAAGTGTGGCGACATTTGTGGGCTGCCCCCAGAACACTAGACACAAAAGATGTATTTCACTGTGTGTTTCGATGTACGTGTGACTAATAAAGATATCTTATCTTTTAACAGCTGACCTGGTATGTCACAATGAATCATATTAAGACAATGTCCTGTAAACTCATCTGTTTAACAGTTCTGAGAGTAATTGAAGGTGTGCGAGCACTCTCCAAAGCTCAAATTTGCCCATCATTCATATACCAAGGGCTCAAGTCATATATATGCAAATATATGAGAGCAATAGAGAGTCTCCCACTACAGCATCCCCTTTGAATAAACCACAGGTTCTGCAGCTTAAATATTACAAATGGGAGTTCTTTGATGGCCATTATGCCAACTACTGTACCTCTCACAATCTAAATCATAAAGGAGAAAGAGCTTTTGTTTGAATTAGAATATAATCATCAGTAATCAACAAAATGTTAATGTGCAAAATTCTGGCAGATTGCAATAATGAGTCAGTATGAAGGTTCACTTGCGAGTTGGTTAAATTACCAACAAAATACTTGTGCAAGAAATACTTTTCCCAAATCACAGCATTACCTTTTTTTTAATATACAGAGTATGTAATTTCTCAAGCAGAGTTTGGATATACATCAAAACCTGCCTGGAATCCATTTTGCATTCATTGTTTATACATATATCCTCATGGTTTATTTGTCTCAAGTTAACATTAATGGTGCAATGTAGCTTCAATAAGATATTTATTTATTAGTCATATGTACATCGAAACACACAGTGAAATGCGTCTTTTTGCATTACTGAGAATGTGCTGGGGGCAGCCCGCAAGTGTCGCCACTCTTCCGGCGCCAACATAGCATGCCCACAGCTCCTAACCTGTACGTCTTCGGAATGTGGGAGGAAACCAGAGCATCTGGAGGAAACCCACACAGATACGGGGAGAACGTACAAACTCCTTACAGACAGCAGCAGGAATTTAACCTGGGTCGCTGGTGCTGTAATTGCATTACGCTAACCGCTACACTGAGAGCCAAGGGCTAAAACTGACATATGTTTATACAGAGTAAATAAAGACTTGCATTTAAGCAGTACCTGTCATGAGTGCAGGACATCTTTAAGTGCGTTACACTCAATGGTATACTTTGAAGTGACGGTTATAAAGTAGGATCTGTTGCAGCCAGATTGTACACAGCAAGTTCCCACAAACAGCAACGTGAGAAGAACAGATAATTTGATTGCAGTAAGTTTTCTATTATAGGTCGACAATCCTCAGACTATTATACCATTGTCCAAGGAATCACATTGAAGCAAAATAAACCTTTTTCTCCAAAAGAGTTATACAGCACAGAAACAGGCCCTTCAGTCCAACTCATCCATGCTGACCAAGTTGCCAAACTGAGCGAGTCCCATTTGCCTGCATTTGGTCCATTCCCCTTTAAACCTTTCCTGTCCATGGAACTGTCCAAATGCCTTATAAATGTTGTAATTGTACCCACCTCTACCACTTCCTCTCCGGATGCTCCGGTTTCCTCCCACATTCCAAAGATGTACAGGTTAGGAAGTTGTGGGCATGCTATGTTGGCAACAGAAGTGTGGCGACACTTGTGGGCTACCCCTTGAACACTACACAGGAAGACGTATTTCACTGTGTGTTTCGATGTACATGTGACTAATAAAGATATCTTATCTTATCAGCTTGTTCCATAGATGCACCTCCTTCTGTGTGAAAAAGTGGCCCCTCAGGTCCCTTATAAATCTTTCCCCTCTCACTTTAAACCTATGCCCTCTAGTTTTAGACTCCCCTACCCTGAGGAAAAGACTTTGGCTAGTCACCTACCTACACCCCTCATGATCTTATAAACCTCTAACAAGGTCACTGCTCAGCCTCCCACACTCCAAGGAAAAAAGTCCTAGCCTAATCAGCCTCTCCTTATAAACCAAGCCCTCCAGTCCCAGTAACATCCTTGTAAATCTTTTTAAAAATAAAAGTTAAAGCCCTTTTCTGTTTCTCAGTGTAGAACTCAAGGAACCTTTTGACAGGGTCTCGATTAGTTTTGTTGTTTTTCTGTAAAACCACTGGGCAGCTGAAGCTGTTAACAGGAATGGATGAGAATAGCTCCACCTGAGCCACAGTGCTGGCACAGGCCTTGCTAGTGAGCCTGCTATCCAATGACAAATTATAGCAGAGAGAAAATAAGTAAGATTTATCTAAGTAAATTCTGTTTCATTTCCAAACGGTACAGCGCCTAATGTGTTAACGTGTATTTAATGACTGCTACAATAAATTCATTATCCTACTGACCATTCTTTATCTTTAAACATTTACAAAGTGACCAGGTCCTTCTGAATTCCATTTTCTTCTAATGGGGTCGTAATCAGGTGTCAACTGAGGCTATGATCTGTTGCCAATCAACCTTCGCAAAATCAATAGCATTTTCACAAAATCAGATTGTGATTGATACACTGCTTTGGCAAACCAATCAATACTCCAGTTGTAATTGAAGTAAGAAGGTTCAACAATGGCCAATTTCATCAAATACGGCAAAATCTTTGATTTTGATAATGGGTTGTCTTTATGAAGTGACTTAGATTATAAATCTAAGTGAATGAACAGTATCTAATGTGTCACCTTAAATGCACTTGGAACATTGATTTCAGCAGCAGTTTATATCACCATTCAAAGTCTGCATTAGAGGTAAGTACCTGTGCAAACAAGAGACTTACATTAGCTATACTCTGTCTTCCAGAAACAGAGCCAATGTTGAATGAAGGATACCCTTGAGCTCTTGTGATGGAAACTAAGTTAAATTAAACAGCAGGGAAGAAGAACTGGGGACAGAACTACTCAAATAACTACATAGATTTAACACATGAAGACTTCTTGTTTAGACACTGCAGGTACTATCTTGGTCTGAGTTTCTCATATATCCAGATACGGGCAGAAACCATGAGAACATCAACCTATCACTTTTGTGCATCCCCTTAGTGCCCGTCTTTGGTGTTACATACCAATCTTACCTGAGGATAGTCCAAACGTTCATGTCAAAGACCTGAACTTGCACTGCATTACTCTGCTTCTACTGCAGAACTTATCAAATGCTGCCTGGCAGCTGGCTCCTCAAGTGCTGAAGTGGAGTGCCCCCCAATTACCATGCTGGAATGAACAGACTCCAAACTTTATGACCAGCTCTAAGTATGGTTGGAATTGGTCTTTCCTTCCCCCATCCCCATTACTTGACACTTGGCACAGACTTTCAGACAGACTTATCAATGCACTAAGTGCAGTCTACTTCTATAGGCTGCCCCATCAAAGCACCCATCTGAGAGTCTAGAGCAGAACTCATGTGCAGCCTTTTCCTCTAGGGAGCTGGCATCTGAACTGCCATTTTGCTCTACCTGTTCATTACCCAGCAAGTCAAGACAAGAGACAAGATATCTTTATTAGTCACATGTACATCGAAACACACAGTGAAATGCATCTTTTGCATAGAGTGTTCTGGGGACAGCCCGTAAGTGTTGCCACACTTCCGGCGCCAACATAGCATGCCCACAACTTCCCAACCCGTACGTCTTTGGAATGTGAGCACCCAGAGGAAACCCATGCAGACATGAGGAGAACGTACAAACTCCTTACAGACAACGACCGGAATTGAACCTGGGTCGCTGGCACTGTAATAGCGTCATGCTAACTGCTACAATAACCAGATGCAGACTTCACCTCAAAACATTGAACCATTTTTGAGGCTAGTTAAGCTGTGGATCTGATGCATTCATGATCTGTGATTTACCACATGGATGGAAAACCAGACTTGGTTGTTGTTCAGATTGTGCCTCCCTAAGAAACAAAGCCGTCATTCACTGCCAATTTCTAGTCAACCCTCTGCAGATCTCTCCCTGGTTATGATCTTGCTGTTGATGTTCCTTGTTGCTGCAAGATGTAGATTTCTGTAGCAGCTGACCTTAAATATCAAAAGGGGGAAAAATGTCCAACCGAAAGTCATAGAAAGATTCACTCCAATGAAGGGCCTGAAGAGAGTTTAATAATTTATTTGTTCATGCAAATGTATATTTGTGGACAGTATTTACTGTCCATTCCTAATTGCCCCCTGACCTGAGTGACTTGCTGGGCCATTTTGAAATACAGTTTAAAGTCATCCAGACCTGGACTTGTATGTAGGCCAAACTAGATCAGATAAGGATGGCAGGTTGGAGGGACATTAGTGAACTTGGGTTTTTATAACAAGATAATTGAGTAATTCTAAAGTCCATGGCCATTGTTATAATGGACCTGCCACACAAACAACAATGAAATGAGCAACCCAATCACCGCTTTTAGTGGCCAGCAGCTGGCCAAATCATTAGGAGAATTGTTCTACTTTGCTTTGATTTAGATCTTCAGATTATCCTGGTAGAGCAGACTGGGTCTAGGTCTAACATCTAATCTGATAGTGCACCTTTGGCACTTTACACCTCTCTGCAGGCACGGTAGTGTAGTGGTTAGTGTAACGTTATTACAGCGCCAGCAACCCGGGTTCAATTCCAGCCGCTGTCTGTAAGGAGTTTGTACGTCCTCCCCATGACTGTGTGGGTTTCCCTCTGGTTTCCTCCCACATTCCAGACATACGAGTTAGGAAGTTGTGGGCATGCTATGTTGGCACCAGAAGTGTGGCGACACTTGCGGGCTGTCCCCCAGAACACTCTATGCAAAAGATGCATTTCACTGTGTGTTTCGATGTACATGTGACTAATAAAGATAAAGATATCTTAATCATGGCACCTTGGCACTGCAGGGATGTCATCCTAGACTACATCCTCAGGTCCATGTAACAATAGTTGAACACACAACCACTTTGCTAACACTGGTGCCTGAACTAGCCTAAATTCCTGGCTTCACAACATACTCATTGAAGTTTTTTTTCCATACAGCTCACATGACAATTGAACTTCACAACTTACATTGCTACATGTCATTCTGTTTTGATAGCTGAACTCCAAAGAAATCTTTAATAGTCTAATGCACTTATTCATCAGTAAACCTACTGGCACTCATCCAATTCTGACTTTTAAATGCTGCAGTTAAATCTGAATAAGCAAGTGATTTTGTTTGCATTGGGATGAGAGGTGGCAGCTGAGGATCAATGGAGTATTGATAGGCAGTCAAGAAGTGGGTGTTGGAGTGTGGCACAGGGAGTAGTGGGAAGATCTCTAGCCAGGAGGGGGCATCAGCTCAGATCAAGTCAGCATATTAGTGGGAACAGAGGGAGAAGTGGTAATTGGATTACAGCGATAGACTGGGACCTGCTTAGACAGCTTCCCTCTGTGTAATGCTGCAGTGGCCTCATAAACCTTGTGACAGCTGCTTCTGCATGAATTATCCACACATGCTTAAAAATCCCAGCAGTGGTGTCCATTGTGTGCTACACACTGTTGGATGCCACTGTGCTTATCAGGGCTTCCCTAGCTGCTAGTTCATCAGATGCACAGAAGGAACATTGCATGCTTCATGAGGGTCTCAGTAAATCTTTGATTTTCTATTTTTTTTATTGAATTGAATTACATAGAACACAACAATACAGCAGTATGTAACCCAGTTTGTCAGCTCCAATTCTGTTCAATTATAAATTGTAACAACTAATGCGAAATTTAAATGGGTAACAATATTTCATTTAAATCATACATTCCTGAAATAAAAAAAAGATTCTTAATGAATTTCTTATCTATGTGAGCATAACTCAGTTATTTAATGTGGTTGCAAATAATTCAATCCAAGAGCCAAGATAGACAATATATGTTGTGTTGATGTAATAATTTTGCCTATCCATTACCAAACTGCATATCATTCAAATATACATCTGAATCAGATTCAGAAAGGCAATACGTGATAATTTCAAGTCTATCTAGTTTTCACACTTACAACATCACATCAGCAAGTGTGTTATGCAAGGCTTAAGGCTTACATAGCCAATGCTGTTTAAATACTAGTATTCCATAGTATTTAAACAGCATTGGCTATGTAAGCTAAGATCTGGTTTCTTTAATTTGAAGAGTGATGCAGAGACATCAGTGCAATTTGTATCAAGTCTCTCAGCCTGCCTTTGGTGTATTTGCAGAGCTGTGCATGCAAGTGAAGACTGTGTAATATTTCTGTTTTCCTGTCAAACCATTAGAATTCGATTACCTCTGTCAATTCAAAGTAACAAAATACCTCACAGAACCATTGGTATCTTTTTAAAAAAAAATCAAGATCAATTGTACAATTATTCTACAAAGACTCAACAAAACCAATCCACAAATATAGTTAAATTCTGATTGATACTTTACCATGAAGAAGATGGCATCCACATGCTGTGAGTTTATATAATCCAGTTAATTGTAGAATGATACAACAGGGAAGAAGGCTGCTCAGCTCATCATTTCTGGATTGGCTCTTTAGTAGAACTATCTGGTTACTCTCACTCAAATGTTCATAATCCTGTAAATATTTTTCCTTCAAATATTTATCCACTTCATTCTGAATATTATAATTGGGCCTATTTCCACATCTTTCAAGGAGTGTATTCTATATCATAACAACTCACTGTGTACAAAGAAGTTTCATTCTGTCACCTATGGTCATCTCAAGAGATCTAATGTCATTTTACATCTGTGACATTTTTGCCATTAGAAATAGATTCTCCCAATTCACTCTGTATAAAAAAAATTATGATTGTGAGCATTGCTACAAAATCTTGTAAATTTGCTACTTTAAGAAGAATAGCCTCAGCTTCTGCATTTTCACCACCAATGTCTCTTACCTCATGTTCTAGTAGAAAATCTCTTCTACACCTCTAAAGGGCCTAGATATTGGGCTTAGCAGGCTGAATAATTCGCTTCTGGGCTCAAAGCTGCAATGATCCAATCTCTATTTTTCTCATTGTAAGAATTACCTTTTCAGGTGCAGTTGTAAGTTCTTAAAATGTAACATTTAACACTCAAGACAGGATTCCAAAGTGAATGAAATCAATGTGATGCCTAGAATGAAATGCGATACTTCAGCTGAGGCCTAACTACTGATTTATAAGTGTTTAGCATTACTTCCTTGTTTTTGTATTCTAATCTTCCATGAATATAACCAGGGATTCCATCCATGTTTTTATTAAAATAGTCTTCTCAAACTTCTGCTATCTTTAAACATTTTGCTACATAGACCCACAAGTCCCTGTATTCCATGCAGAAATTATACCATCTTCACACCTTAACTGCTAAATTAATTTCACATTATATTAAACTTCACCTGTGTCTGCCTAATTTCACACGTGTGTCTCCGTCCTCCTGAGGTTTGCTGCTTTCCTGTTCATTACTTCCTTCATTTAGCTATCTGCAAACTTTGAAATTATACTCAAGTCCAGGTCAGCAATAAATGTTAAAAAGGCCAGTGGTCCTTACGCCTATTCCCAAGGGACACCATTATTTGCATCCCTCTGGTCTGAAAAACAACTGCTCACCACTACACTTTGTCTTAATTTCAAAGAAAATTGGATATACGTTTGAAGAGAGAATTTATTATAGGGGTATATAAAAAAAAGAGAAAGTGAGAGAGATTAATTGCTTGCTATTTCACAATAGTATACTAGTCTATGATTCTAATTTAGCAAGAACAAAGAATTTTGCAACCTTGGGGATAGGGATTTACGTAGATCAGAGCATCAGTTATGACTTTTGCTGTAGATCTCTCTATCAGAACAGCATTAATACAAACCAAATGTGGATTACAGTAGCCTGATGTCATGAAATGTCACTCAGGATCCTACAAGACATAATGTAAAAGCACAAATGAAAGAGCAAAGAGCACACCACTGGAAGCATCTGTGGAGGCAGAGTTGACATTTCGGGTCGAGACCCTGCATCAGGAATGAGAGTGTAGAGGGGAAGGTGTAAGGCAGGGGTTGGCAGGTGATGAGGGGTACAATGGGCAGATGGGGGAGGGGGAAGGGGGAAGTTGGGAGACTGCAGCTGGTGAGTGATAGGTAGAGACAGATAAGGAGGAAGAAAGGGGCAGATGGAGCAAGACACAAAGGAGGTGGTGGAACCCAGTGGGTCAGGCAGCGTCTATGGAGGGAGGATGGATCCAGGTGGGGGGGAGGGGAGGGTAGAGTTGGAGACAGGAGACCTGAAGGTGATAAGTGGAGATACAAGAAGTTGCAGATGCTGGAATCTGAAAAGGCAGGAAGGAGTTAAATGGAACCAGGTAAGGGAGGGATGGAGGGCAGGTGCAACCAGGCGGGGGAGGGGATAGGAGACCCAGGAAGTTAAATGTGTGGGTTAAAAGCAGGTGGAACCAGGTGAGGAAGAGAATGAAACTGGGTGACGGGGGCAGGAGGGCGTGGGGTGTGTGGGAAAAGGGGAGTGAGAGATCCTGGGTGGATCAGGAGAGAGAAAGAAACACAGGGGTTCTGGTCACCTGAAATTGGAAAATTCAGTGTTCATGCCATTGAGCTGTAGACTATCCAGGCGGAATATCAGATGTTGTTCTTTTTTTCTCCAGGTTACAGGATCTGTATTCTCATGTTCAAATGAAAGAGCTTGTTTTCTATGAGAGATTAGTTTTGCGTTAAAGAGTTACAATCCTTCGTAAAATCTCTATAAATTGGGGGCAAGAAGCTGTTGGTTAAGTTCAAAATGAAAAAAAAATCAGACAGCATTCAGAAACCAGTTACCAACTCCATATGATTCAATGCATTTTACCTATTGTCTGTGCTTTGACAAAAGGATCAAAAAATCTATTCCAACACTACAGGAGATAACACAAAAAAAATCAGTGCAGGGTGCAGGAAGATTGCTAAACTCTGGGAGTGCAGTGCTATTGTTAATCAATGTTTTAGTGCTTCATTACTGATTTGAACAGTAACCTAGATCCTCTTCCTGATGCAAAAGGAATTTGATTACTGCTGGGCAACTATCAGACTGGCTTGTGGTTTCGTAAATAGCACAGTGGTATGGAATTTAACTGAACTGAACTGCAGCTTTTTAATAGCTAGGATAACCAATACATTTAAATTACTAAATTTAGAAGATATTTTAAACATGCATTTAAAACAAAATTGAAATTCCACCCCTGAAACCTTGAAATATGTAAAAACAGGCTGTCTGCTCAAGTCCCTGTCACTGACCACCCTCTATCACACAAAAAAAAACAATTTATATCATATCTTCACACTCCATTCTTATATACTTTTCATTCCTTTTCCTTCATCCATCTATTCAATTTTCTCTAAGATATTGATACAGTTTCTGCCCAGGAAATGAATCCCACAACCTCCTCAATGAAGAAGTTTCTCTTGTTCTCTGTTGCACATCTCTTATGTTCAATATCACATCCATGGCCTTTCATTCCAGCCCCCCGAACTACTGGAAACCATCATCTGCTATCTCTTCTCTACTGCCTCTTTATAATTTTAACCACCACTGTCTGCTGAGACCAAGGGAGAAGAACTATCAGATAGAATAAAAAATTGAGTTTGATAGAGACTGGCATCAGTCAAAGTTAACAAGACGTGCAGTCCAGATATATCAGTTTGTTGAGGGGAAATTAGGGATAGAACATAAAGAAATTGTGACCACAATTTTTCAGTCCTTGGAGATTCTAGTGGTTGAAGAAGACTGGGGGTTTGCAAATGTTACACACCACTTTAAAAAGGGAGAGGGGGATAAACCTGATAACGACAGGCCAACACCCTAACATCCATTGAGGGAAAACTGCTGGCGACCTTGTTGAAGAGAAAATTAATTTTATTTGGAAAAACACAGAGCAGCCAGTATGGCATTGTTAAAGGCAAATTGTATCTGACCAAATCAATAAAATTCTTTGATGAAGGATTGATGAAGGCAATGCTGTAAATGTATATACCTACAACTAAAGCATATTTGATAAAATATAGAATAGACTTCTTTGTAAAATAAAAGCATCTTGTTTTAAAGGGACAGTGGTAACTTGGGTTCATAATTGGCCAAGGGAAAGAGAGAGGAGTACTGGTGAATGAACATGCTTTGCACCAGAGGGAAAAATACAGTGGGGTTCCCTAGGGGTTGGTTTGTAACCTTTGTTTTTCTAGTTATGTACAATGGCCTGGATATGAGTAAAGGACAATTTCAACATTTGTGGATGATATAAATCATGCTAACATTTTAAACAGTGAGCACGATAATAGCAGAGTTCAGGAGAACATAGACTAGTTAAGTCGGCAGATGTTATTTATCATGGGTAAGAGAGAAATGATGTAGTTTAGGCAAAACAACACAAAGAAGCAGTGTATAATCTAAACGGTACTCTCCAGAGGGGATGCATATTCCATATCCTTGCAGATGGCAGAGCAAGTTAATGGCAGTCAGGAAATCATATGAGATGCTTGGCACTAAAAGACACTAATTACTAAAACAATGAAGGCAGGCTGGTTCCCAACAAATCATTGGTTAGTTCTCAGCTGGAGTATTTTGTGCATTTCTGGATATATTTGTGTACAATTAGCAAGGGTGACAGGCTTACAGAGGAGGTTTGCCAGGATGATACCCAGGAATGAGGGACTGTGAGAGTTGTGGAGACATTCAGAACCAGATGTATTATCACTGAAATATTATGACGTGAAATTTGTTGTTTAGCAGCAGTAGTAAAGTGCAAGACATAAAAGTTACTCTAAGTCATATAAATAAATAAATTAATAAATGAATGAATGAATGGTGCAAAAGAGGAATAATGAGGTAGTGTTCATAGACTGTTCAGAAATCTGATGGCGGAGGGGAAGAAGCTGTTCCTGAAGCATTGAGTGAGAGTCTTCAAGCTCCTGTACCTCCTCCCCAATGGTAGTAATGAGAAGAGGGCATGTCCTGGATGGTGAAGGTTTTTAATGATAAATACTGCCTCTTGATGTCCTCAATGGCAGGGAGGGTTGTGCCTGTGATGGAGTTGGCTGAATCTACAACCCTCTGCATCTTCTTGCAATTCTGTGCATTGGAGCCTCCATACCAGACATGCTCTCCACTGCACGTCTGTAGCAATTTGCAAGAGTCCTTGGTGATGTACCAAATCTCCTCAAACTCCTAATGAAGTAGAGCTGCTGGCGTGCCTTCTTCGTAATTGCATCAATGTGTTGAGACCAGGACAGATCCTCTGAGATGCTAACACCCAGGAACTTGAAGCTGCTCACCTTTTCCACTGCTGATGTGTGTACTCCTGACTTCCCCTTCCTGAAGTCCGCAATCAGTTCCTTGGTCTTGCTGATGTTGAATGCAAGGTTGTTGTTGTGACACCTCTCAACCAGCCAACCTATGTCACTCCTGTACGCCTCCTCATCACCATCTGAGATTCTGCCAACAACAGTGGTGTCATTGGCCAATTTATATATGGTATTTGAGCTGTGCCTAGCCACACAGTCACGAGTGTAGAGAGAGTAGAGCAGTGAGCTAAGCACGTATCCTTGAGGTGCACCTGTGTTGATTGTTCACAAGGAGGAGACCTTATTACTGATCTGTACTGACTGTGGTCTCCTGATAAGGAAGTCAAGGATCCAGTTGCAAAGGGAGGTACAGAGGCCCAGGTTTTGAAGCGTTGATTGGTACTGAGAAGATGACGGTGTTGAACTCCGAGCTGTAATCAATAAACAGCAGCCTGACGTATGGTTTGCTGTTGTCTAGGTGCTTCAAAGCAGAGTGGAGAACCAGTGAGGTTGCATCCACTGTAGACCTGTTGTGGCAGTGGGCAAATTGCAGTGATTCTAGGTCCTTGCTCAGGCAGGTGTTAATTCTAGCCATAACCAACCTCTCAAAGCACTTCATCACAGTAGATGTGAGTGTTATTGGGCAGTAGTCGTTGAGGCAGCTCACCCTGCTCTTCTTGGACACTGGTTTGATTGCTGCCCTTTTGAAGCAGATGGGAACCTCAGACAACAGCAGTGAGAAATTGAAGATACCCTTGAACACTCCAGCCACTTGGTCGGCACAGGTTTTCAGTACCCTGCCAGGTACACTGTCGGGGCCTGATGTCTTGTAAGGGTTCACCCTCTTGAAGGATGTTCTGACGTCGGCCTCTGAGACAGAGATCACAGGGTCACCAGATGCTGTGGGGATTCGCACAGGTGTAGTGTTATTCTCCCTTTTAAAGCATGGATAAAAGGCGTTGAGCTCATCGCAGAGTGAAGCATCACTGTCATTTGTGCTGTTAGGTTTCGCCTTACAGAAAGTAATGGCATGCAAACCCTGCCACAGCTGTCGTGCATCCAATTGTTTCTTTCTTCACATGGAATTGCCTTTTCACTTTCACGATGACCTTCTGTAGGTCATACCTAGACTTCTTGTAGGGTTCTGGATCACTGGTCTTGAACACCACAGACCTAGCCCTCAGTAGACTGCCGAATCTCCTGGTTCATCCAGGGCTTCTGGTTTGGGAAGAGTGGGTATGTTCTCGAAGGCACACTCTCATCCACGCAGGTCTTGATGAAGTCGGTGACAGCCATGCCATATTCATTCAGATCCGAAGATGAATCCTTGAATATGGTCCAGTCCACCGATTCAAAGTAGTTCTGTAAACGCTCCTCCGCCTCCCTTGACCACACCTTCGCAGTCCTCACCACTGATGCCGCAGTCCTCAGTCTCTGCCTATATGTTGGGAGTAAAAGTACAGCCGGGTGATCGGACTTGCCAAAGATATTGGAGAATTTGAACCTGGACAGTAATGGTGGGACTTAATTGTGGAATTCAAAATGAGGAAGGGTTTAAATAAACCACAGAGAAACCTCCTTAATGGGCAAATGGATCAGTACCCATTAATTTACATTAATTTAAAACAATTGGTAAGACAACCTGTGGGAAATGAGGATTATTACCATCTGCCTGAAAAGGAGTGGGATCAAAATCTACAGGGGATGGGAGGGGTGGAATTAAACTTGAAGATTAATGTTAGAAGTTGTAGGGAAAAGGCTGGGGTGTTAAAGCAATTCCACAGCTCTTACAAAGAGCCACGACAGGCTGATTGGTCTCATTCTGTGCTGAGGTAAAAAAAACACAATCTCTGTTTTCCTCATGGTCAGAATTACTCGTCTGGTACCTTAAAATCCAATGTCTAACACTCAACTCAGGATGCCAAAGTGAACTAGATAAATGTGGAGAGGTAATGTAAATCTGTCAGGTTTTAAACAATCCCATTTGAAATGCATTTGGAAATCTCAATCTGGTGCCCAGTCAGCACCCTAGAAAGAGGATGAAATAAGACCTAATGGTAGTCTAACATTTATGCTTAGAAATCTAGTTCAAATGTGTCAAACAATTATGGGCTGTCTGAGACACAGGAACACCACTCCAGTATATTTAATGGCTGAGCAAGGTGACCCTAGCTGTCAGCATATACTCTACAACAACAGCCTGTATTTATTATAAAACAGAAAATAATGAAAACACTCAGCAGGCCAGGCAGCATCTGTGGAGAGAGAAACAGATTGAATATTTCAGGTCATTGACCTTTCATCAAGTTCCATCAGCTGCAGATTTTTTCCTTCTCAAATTATTTATAAAATGGTTTAATGAAGCAAAGTGCTTTATAGGTGGATTATTAAAAGCCAAATCTTACACCAAACCCACATCACCATCCAGAGCTCGAAGTTGGGAATGGGCTGGATATGTGGCCAGAGCTGGGGGTGGGGAACGGGCTGGGTACGTGGCCGGGGGTGGGGAATGGGCAGGGTATCTGGCCAGAGCCAGGGGTGGGGAAGTGTAGCTGAAGCCAAGGACAGAATCATGACTTTGATGAGCCTGTATGAGCTGGATTCACGAGCTGATGACTGGGTGAGAAATGGGGAAGGCAGTGGGTAAGGATTCCTGCGGCAGTGGAGGGGCTGTACATGTGTGTGCGTGTGCGTGTGTGTGCGCGTGTGTGCGCGTGCGTGTGTCTTGCAAAGTGTGTCTGTTAATCACCCAATGCAAATATAACGAACAGGAGGTAACATGTGAGCATTACAGCCTGGTCTCCAGTCATCTTGGTCTCCTTCGCCACTGGATCAAGATCTTGCTCTGTGAAGCCTATATGGTGGCTGGTGTACAATGGCTACCCCAAGTTAAAAGACACCACACCCAGGAAACTTCCACTCCATAATGTGAAGTTTAGGACCTGCAATATCAGGACTCTTATGGTTAACCCCATGAATTACAGGCTAGAATATCTCTCTGCTGTTATAACTTGGAAAGTCAAATACTTTGACATTTACACTGCTGCACTGAGTGAGACCTGATAGGCAGGAGAAAAATACCAGAGCTATAAACACTTCACACAGTAGTCATGGTCCAGAGAGGCAAACTGGAAGAGGAACACCATGTTCATAGAGTGAACTTTGCCCCAAAACGTCAGTATCAACAGAAGCATTGCCACTAGAAGATCAAGAACCTCATGAAAGCGACTCTTCTAGACAGCACCTCACAGACAACATGCCATTGCCTAGCCCACAAGAACCACAGGATACCCACAGCTTATCATGAGACTCTGTCCTTGACATGAGACACCTTGACTCCATTCCACAGCAGCCTTTCTGGGCCAGCTTCATTGCACTCTTGTTTGACAAGAAACAGAAAAGGCCATGTCCAAACTCAAAGGCTTTGGGAGCAGGCACCATCGCTGCTGAAATCCTAAAACTTGAAGAGCTTCAGTCACAAATCCACAGTCTCCTGGATTTACAAAAGAATCTCAGAGATGCCATAATCGTGACCATGTTCATGAAAGGGGACAAGCCCGACTTTGATAACTACAGAGGGGTCTCCCTGCCTCAGGGAAAGTCGCTGCCAGGATCCTCTTCAACTGCCTGTGACCTCCTGTGTGAAAGTGTAGATTCCCTCCATCTAGCAGCTTTATAAAACTCTGGTTACGTGGCTGCATCTGGACTATTGCATTTAGTTCCAATCACCCTAATACAGGAAGGATGTTATGGCTTTGGAGAGGGTGCAGAAGAGGTTTACCAGGATGCTGCCTTGATTAGAGGGCATGTGCTATAAAGGGGAGGTTGGACAAACTTGTTTTTTCTCTCTAGAGTGGCGGAGGCTAAGGGGAGATCTGATAGAGGTTTATAAGAATATGAGGAGATAGATAGATAGCCAGTATCTTTTTCCCAGGGTCGAAGTGACTAATGCTAGAGGGCATGCTTTTAAGGTGAGATGGGGAAGTTCAAAGGAGATGTCTGGGGCAAGTTTTTTTTTACACAGAGAATGGTGGATGCCTGGAATGCGTTGCCAGGGGTGGTGGAGGCAGATATAATAGAGGTGTTTAGGAGGCTCTTCGATAGGCACATGACTATGCAGAGAAAGGAGGGATATGGACCTTGTGCATGCAGAAGGGATTAGTGTAATTAGGCATCATTAACTAAATTAGTTTGGCACAACGTTGTGGGCCTTTTCCTGTGCTGTACTGTTCTATGTTCTGAGTTCTTTGTTCTACCTAGAGGCACAATGCACATGATCCCCATTAGGTCACAAGAAGAAAAATGGAGGGAACTGCGGCAGCCACTGTACACGACCTCTTTGACCTCACTAAATCCTTTGACTCCATCATTGAGAAGGGGACTTTGGAACTTCCTCCTCAAATACAGCTGCCAATTGAAATTTGTCCCCAATTTATGTTTGTTGCATGATGACATGCAAGCCATGATACCAACCAACAGGTCTACAACAGAATTAAATCTCAGTGAAGTCAATTTTTCTTACAGCAATGCTGCACCTCACCTCCAACCAACTTCCTGCAAGTGCAGCTAATCTTCAGAACTCATGGAAAACTCTTCAGCTGCAGGAACAAGCAAGCCTCAGTAGTCAAGCTACAGTACACAGAGGAAGCTTGCATCAGTGCACACTAGGAGACTGAACTCCAAGACACTGTTGACTCATTCATCGAAGCAGAAGAGAATGGGCCCTACACACATCTGCAAAAGAAGTCTTCTACCAAACCATTCCTGCGCACCACACTGCCCTCCTTCAATAAACAGACATGACAAAACCCTAGAAAATGACCACTTCCCATCTCTTGACAGAGGCAGACATCAATGATGAGATTCACCGGCACAGATTTGGTTAACTGAGGACAAAGGAATTTGAAGATCAAGACCTCAGAACTGGAACACAATTCATGGCCCACGGGATCTCTTATTTGTTTCTTAGATATGGACTACATACAAGCAGGTATCTCAAGGAGCCAGAAAAATACCACCTGTGTGGGCTTCACAAAAGCCTTCAAATTCACAGCAGGAGAAGTGAACCAAAGTTGCTGAGCTCCTTGAGGCCAACATCCCCCAATATTGACGCACTGGCTGTACTCAGCCAGTTACAATTGACTGGCATATTGTTCTCATGCCCAACACCAGACTCCCAAAACAGATACTCTGTTCCAAGCTTACCAGGCAGATAGAGAAAAAGATTCAAGGTTGTGCTGAAGGGTGCCACACTGACACTTAGGAACCTCTGGCCAATAACCACTCAAAGTTGGAAAACAGCATTTGGGATGGTATTGAGAACTTCAAGGCCAGACATCAGGAGCACACAGAAAACCTTCTTAAGCAGCAGATGGAATAGACCACCTCATTAACCTTCCACTTACCTGCCCCGTCAGCCACCTCTCATCCCACATTGGCCTCATCAGCTACTTTGAAACCCACAAAACCAGAATGGAACAAAAAACAGAATGCTGGAAGAAATCAGTGGCTCAAGCAACATCTGTGGAGGGAAAGGGTAAACATTTCAGGTAAAGACTCTGCATTAGAACTGAGAGGGAAGAGGAAAGATTGGCAGTATGTAGCAGCAGCAGGAGTTGGGGAGGTTGGGTTGGGATAGAGGCTGATAAGTGGTAGGTGGAACCAGATGGGGAGGAGGTGATGAGCAGTTGGAACCAGGTGGGGGGGGGGGGGCGGGAGGGGTAAGACAAGTGAACAAAGGGAGAAGAAAACTCTGTGGACAGGTGAGTGTTCGTGGGAGAACACAAGATGTGTAGGTGACCGGAAACTGAAAAAAATCAATGTTTATACCATTGGGCTGTAAGCTATCCAAGCAGAAAATTTGCATTTGCTTCTTCATAGCAATGGAGAAGGCAGAGGACAGACAGGTTAATATTGACCATACCTGTGCCTCCTATTTGACCCGCTGAGTTCTTCCAGCAGTTTATTTTCTGCTTCATGTGCAGTCTCTCTGGGAATCCTCATTTTCCAGCAGACAACAGAGCAAAACGTCTGAAGCACATTTTTGTTTCATCCAGTTTTAATGTGAGATTAATCAATGGACAAACATTTAGAACAATGTGATTGTGCAGAACAATTCCTGGGTTGTTTTACAGACCAGGAATGCATTGGCATTAGATTACTGGAAGATAGGTGATGTGTTATTTTAGAAAAATGCAATTAGGCAGAAAAAAGCTTATTTATATAACGCCTTTCACATCCTCGGGATCTTCTAAGCACTTTTAAGGTGTGGTTAATACCTTTGTATGACGGGGGAGTTTTGCACTTAATTTGCACATAGCTAACAGACAAATGGCCAGATAACTGGTTCAGTGATGTTAAAAGGTCAAATGTTGGCCATTCCGCAGGAAGAATACCCTTGCTCTACTTTGAATATCATCAAGCCTGAATGGAATCCTCAACTTCCTGACCCAAGAGGCAATTCTGTCATAATACAGATATTAATGAGAACTAATTAGGAAACACTCATGGAGAATTACAAAGTAAATAATTTAACATTAGCCAATACTTGTATTTGTGCCGACTTGCATTTATTTGAATTCCTTTAACAATTGATTGAATTCCTTAAACAAAAGCATCATCTCCACTTTTTGGTAAAATGATTGATGTATTTCACAATGGTACAGCAAGAGTTAAAGCTTTTGATTTTAAAAAAGTGAGGAATAGAAAATGAATGAACATGCATTTATACGTCTTTCTTGTATCAGGATGAACTGAAGCACTTCATGGCCAATGAACTGCTTTTGAAATGTAATCATTTTATATTATAATAAGCCTAGATTGGAATGCTTAATTTCTTGTGAGATTTGAATTCATGACCTTCTAGCTCAGAGGCATGAGTGCATCTACTGAACCAATCTGACAACATCAGGTATTAATGCCAGCAAATGGGAGACTAACTTCTGTTTGAGCAAATGCTAATTGAATACAAGTTTTAGATATGGCTTATTTTTACAATATTTGTGTCAATAGGACTTAATTAAGGTGTTAAAAATAGAATGCCTAAATAAATGTGTGATGAAAGAGGATAACAGTCAGAGATTTAAACAGAATTTAGTTTAGAAATGGCAGTTATTGTGCATTAGTACAAAAAGAGCAAATATTGTTTCAAACTGAAGGGCAGAATGTACTATATGCGCTAAAACGTTTCTCAGTAGAGCAATGAGTGTCATTGCAATGAAGGCCTTGGAGACACACAAAGGTTTATCTGTAGGGAACAAGTGCCAAAATATGAGAGTAGCACTTCTTAAAATAGCTTTGCCCACCTTGGATAGAATAGAGAGCTGGGAAAAGTATTCAAAGAAAGGTACAAAGGTGATTGCAGGAGATATGATGCTCAGCTAAAATAAATCTTTTCTTATTGAGGAAGTATTCAATTTAAAATTGCACACTGTTCAAGTTTTAAAATAATTGATGATAGGCAGTCCAGATACAGGGAAGTGTCTTTCAAGAAAATGAAGTTGGGAGCTAACAATGGCTAGATCTAAAATTGAAGGAAATAAGTCTAGGTTTCATATTCAATAGAAATAATCTCATAGTGAGATAGTCTTGTTGGTGTTCCATACTATTATACCTCTCTAGTGGAAGTACTTTGAGTTTTCTTTACACTGAATGTCACCCTGTTGATGTGGTGTACAGCATCCCAGAACAGCTCAATACATCAACGCAAGTTGCCTCTTTCATAAAAGCCATCATAATTTACAACACACAGAAGGCTATTTGGCTCATCATGCCTGCCAGTTCATTGCTAGAATCCTAACACCCCACTGTCTCTCCCCAGAGCTCCAAAAGCTTGCAACTGCCTCTGATGCAAACAGTTCAATTTTTTTAAAGATACAATTATCTTACCTCAGCCATTTTCCTGATGGAAAATATTTCATCCTCCCACACCATGGAAAGAAATTTCTCCAAACCTGTCTCTTTCTTCCCCTCATGATAATTTTTAAATTGTTACCACCCCTTTCAATACTCACTAACCAGGAGAAATTGCATTTTTCCATTCACATTTTCAATGGCTTTAAACCTTCTAGGTTCTCATTATGAAAATTGTTTAGCTGTCTCAGATGTTCAGACAGTAGCATTCTATATTTGGATAATTGATGGAAATGTCAGTGAACTGCCCCTTCTCCTCTCGTCCCTCCACTGTTCTCTGTTCACCTTTGAGGCTTGGTCATTTAGTCTAATGTAACAGAAGATCTTTCCTTTGGGCAGTTTGAAGACAATTCCAGAACTGCTTGAAAGTTCATTACAGATCAGGAAACCTATTCATCCCACCATTCCTCCCAAACCAACATTTTGTTCTCCTCCAACTAAGTAGTTCCTCTTCACCAACCCAAAACATCTAATAGCAAATGAATACAACACTTTTGCTATCTTTACCTTACTGTTCTGGATACAATCAGTTATTGCATTGTGTTTTATGACAGGCTTGAATCTGTCTTTTGCCAGTTTTTCTGTGCTCTTGTCCAAGAGTCATGGTTTAATTTGAAATTATTTTTTTAAATTATGAACATTTCCAGGGTAGAAAGTTCTGAGCAAAGTTGCTGAAATAGCAACATAAAATTGAGGTCTTGGACCCAAGGTGTCTCTGAAATGTAGCTATTCTGACGTTGGTAGCCCAACTTCAGTGTGACACAAGGTTCCAGAGTAAATCGAGTTCATTATCAAGCCTTACTTAAACCTGTTTACGTTTAACTGAAATACTAAGACAGCAGAAACCCTCCTCAATATCTAAATAGTTAAACTTTAAAATTCTAGTGGAATTTACACATGTGGATATCCAGAGCTCTCCGCTGTATAGAGAAGTTCAAGTTCCAGTCAGATGGCAACCAATCAATTTAAAGAGAGGTTCTGCTTGGCTCGAACCCAAACCATCTCAAACAAGTGGTGGCATAGAACTATACTAAATATACAGCATAGATACAGACAAATAATTGCAACTAATCCAAGCTGGTCTCATCTTGTTTCCTTTTGAAAGCTTGAAAGCATCCAAGATAATTACCTTCAACTGCTTCCTGCAATACTGAGTTCCAAAATTCTAACCACACTCTGAATAAAGACATTTCTCCTCTTTTATTGAATTTATTTTATCTTACATTGATGATCTATTGCGAAAACATTTTCTGTACATCTATACTAACTATCCCATTCAAATTTTAAAGATCTTTATCTTATCTCTAAAATGTCTTCCCTCTTCTAAAGATTTTCCCACCTATGTAATCTTATTAGGTTGCTGTAATCTTTCAGTTCCAGGAGCATTCTTGTATTTTCTTTACATTTTCTCTGGTCCTTTTATATCATTCTAACAGTTTGGAGATCAGAACTGTACACAGTATTCTAAGTGCTTTCTGAGAAATATATTTAAATTAATGACATTGCTTTTCATCTCTATACACCTAGAAATAGATCTTTTTTTATTATTTTTAATATCTTAAATAACCTGCTGTCTATAAGGATCCATTCACCTGCATCCCTTCTACCCATTCACTTTATTATTTTCTATGATGCTGTTGATATTTCTATTTTCTATGATCTTGTTGATATTTCTGTTTACCTTAACAAACAACAAAAATATGAGAGCCTATGTGTCATTGTGAACAATGTACCAGTTAGAATTAATTACTTATCATTTCTGGAGGGCAGAAGTGGACTCAGAGATTTTTATGATAATGGAGGTAATGGTGGTTAAATTGATAAACTAGCTATCCAGAGGTCTGCACTATCAGTCTGGAGACAGAGCGTCAAATTTCACTATGGCAAGTAAGGAAATTTAAATTCAAGTAATCACCCAGTTTATAAATAGAAACTACATTAGTTATCCAATAGTTGTTTGATACAACACACATTTTCAATGGAACTTCTGTTTCTATAGACCTGTGCTTCACCTATTTTTCCCCAGACTTCCTTGAGCATGCAGGAGTCCACAGCTTTTGCTGGGTTTTGTCCCCTTTTAGTTTTGCTTGTTTACAAATTAATTTTCCCTGTTGTCTCCTGTAATAATAATGCTGTAAAGTGTAAGCATTCCCTTAAGATTGTTTGGGTCACTATGTTTGTAATAAATGAATTACATAATACTCAACAGTACTAAAGCAAGAAGTATTAATTACACTCCAGAAGTGATGAGGATGAGATCTTATTATGAGGATCAGTAGTGATAGAGAGATACTGATGAGTCTGCAACTTAAAGAAAGCTCAACAGAGAAGAAGGGCCAATCCTGTGATACTGAAGCAAGAGGCAGCATGTACCAAAAGCTCAAGGCTACAAGACGAAGTTGGGCTGCATAGCTAACAACAGCGCATCCCTTCCTGATGAACTTAACGCATTCTATGCGCGCTTTGAACAAAAGGGAAGTGGATTGTCACCATCCACCCTGACAGCCACCAATGCAGCTGAACCTGTGATCACAGTGAAGGACGTAAGATCAGTCTTCCGGAGAGTGAACACAAGGAAAGCACCTGGCCCAGATGGTGTCCCAGGCCGCGTGCTCATATCTTGTGCTGATCAGCTGGCAGAAGTATTTGCGGACATATTCAACCTCTCCTTGCTTCAATCTCAGGTTCCCTCCTGTTTTAAGAAGACCACTATCATCCTGGTACCAAAGAAAAGCAAGGTAACATGCCTCAATGACTACCGACCAGTGGCTCTGACATCCACCATCATGAAGTGCTTTGAGAGGCTGGTCGTGGCACGCATCAACTCCAGCCTCCCAGACAACCTGGACCCATTGCAATTTGCCTATTGGCGAAACAGGTCGACAGCGGATGCCATGTCCATGGCCCTACACTCAGCTCTGGAGCATCTGGACAGTAAAGACGCATACATTAGACTATTGTTTACTGACTACAGCTCTGCCTTCAATACCATAATTCCAAGCAAGCACGTCACCAAACTCCGAGACCTAGGACTCAACACCTCCCTCTGTAACTGGATCCTTGACTTTCTAACAAACAGACCGCAATCAGTGAGGACAGGCAGCAATACCTCTGGCACGATTATTCTCAACACTGGTGCCCCACAAGGCTGCGTCCTCAGCCCTCTACTCTACTCCCTATACACTCATGACTGTGTGGCCAGATTCCGTTCTAACTCCATCTACAAATTTGCAGATGATACCACCGTTGTAGGCCGTATCTCAAACAGCAATGAGTCGGAGTACAGGAAGGAGATAGAGAGCTTAGTGGAATGGTGTCATGACAACAACCTTTCCCTCAATGTCAACAAAACTAAAGAGCTTGGTCATTGACTTCAGGAAAGGGGGCAGTGTACAATGCACCTGTCTACATCAATGGTGCTGAGGTTGAGAGGGTTGAGAGCTTCAAGTTCCTGGGAGTGAACATCACCAACAGCCTGTCCTGGTCAAATCACATAGATGCCACGGCCAAGAAAGCTCACCAGTGCCTCTACTTCCTCAGGAGGCTAAAGAAATTTGGTTTGTCCCTTTTGACTCTCACTAGCTTTTACTGATGCACCATAGAAAGCATCCTATCTGGATGTATCACGGCTTGGTACGGCAACTGCTCTGCCCAGGACCGCAAGAAGCTGCAGAGAGTTGTGGACACAGCCCAGCACATCATGGACACCAGCCCCCTCCCTCCTTGGACTCTGTCTTTACCTCTCATTGTCTTGGTGAAGCAGCCAGCATAATCAAAGACCCCACCCACCCAGGACATTCTCTCTTCTCTCCTCTTCCATTGGGTAGAAGATACAGGAGCCTGAAGGCACGTACCACTAGACTTAAGGACAGCTTCTACCCCACTGTGATAAAACTATTGAACGGTTCCCTTATACGATGAGATGGACTATGACCTCACGATCTACCTTGTTATGACCTTGCACCTTATTGCACTGCACTTTCTCTGTAGCTGTGACACTTTACTCTGTACTGTTACTGTTTTTACCTGTACTACATCAATGCACTCTGTACTAACTCAATGTAAATGCACTGTGTAATGAATTGACCTGTATGATCGGTTTGTAAGACAAGCTTTTCACTGTACCTCGCTACAAGTGACAATAATAAACCAATACCAATACCAAGAAATGGCACAAATGGGGTATGTTGGGTACATTAAATGAGACAGAATATAAAAAGGCATTTAGTGTTTACCTTGAACAATATGTTCAATATATTCTTCAAATTAATAACATTGTAGAAGTTACAAGTGAAAATTTCAAAAGAATAAAATGCAATAATTTGGGAGTAAAAGACAGCCAAACATTGAAAGTGGGCCTGAACACCCATGGATCACTAGCTAACTCGAAGACACAATACCACAGTTGAGGAAGTACAAATTCAGAACACGTTGTCAAATACCAGGAAAATAGTAGGTGATTACGTTGTGGATTTGAGAGACCTAGTGAGAAATTGTAATTTTGTAATGTTTCTGAGCTTAGCATTGAGGGACAGGCTGGTGTGTGGGCTCACTTACTGGCACATTCGAGTGGAACCTTCAACAACACCAGAGCTCACCTTTACCATACCACACAGAATTGCTGTTGAGATGGAGTTGATGGTGTAGAATACAAGAGAGCCTCAGTCAATTCAAGATACTGGAGTTGTAAAGGGGAGCAGCAGACACCAGGCAAGAGGTGCAAGACTAGTCTCACTGTTCATTATGATCTTAAAGCTGTGTGTGACACATCCAGCTATGGGGTCATCAGGAACATGATGGACTCAGGCCATGAGTTGCCAATTGTGTAAACTTCATACTCACTCACCCCACCGTAGCAAGACATACACAGGTTGAGGAGGAGTTCATAGCCATCATTTTTGGGGTCACCCAGCTCCACAAGTTTCTTCACAGGTGTCTTCACCCAGGTCATTGACCATAAGTCGTAACTGTCTGTCTTAGGCCTAATGATAATGGGAGCTTTCCGACTACAACAATGGGCTTGTTACTCTGGCAATGATTGCTCCATGGAGTATTGCACCACGGAGTATTGCACCACTAAACAGAATATCACAACTGATACTCTATTACAGCTGCCAAATGGGAAAAGTGCGAAACAGTAAATTTCATGCTGCAGGTCAGATATGGCTGATGACATTGCCAGGGAAATGCAGCGAGATGTTCTTTAGATGTTCTTCTTATCCCAGCCTATGAATGCACCTCATTGGGATGGCAAGAACTGAGGGAAAGCATCAACAGGACTTCCAGCTTTTCTAGAAAAGGCTCCATTAACTAACCACAAATCAAAGCTGTCTGAAGTGGGGCCACAGGGAAGTTATTCTGCAGCAGTGTATTCTCACCAACATTCATGCCCAGCTCAAGGGGTGGTCCCATGTGAAGGCTGCGCATTGGGCTTTCATGCTTTGACCAGGAGTAGAAATACAAAGGATCTGGTCAATGCAGGCTCAATGTCAGAACCGCAGAGCACAGTTATCTTGAATCCCTTTGCAGATCTGGGGGTGGCTGGTTCTGTAATGCCAGGGAGTGCAAATTGCTCTATTCAGTTGTCAGTGGATGGTTGTTTGAAATGGCTTGAGGTATTGGTGGTGGGAGTGTCCATCACCACAGTGCAAGTATGGGGGAAATTACAGTTGTTTTTTTTGCAATGTAGAGTCTGCCAAAACAGTTGGCCTCTGATAATGGTCCAGTTACGGTTAGCATTGTTTGCAGTCTTTGTGCATACCAATGGACCTGTACTATCAAATCTCCCCTCAGCCTTCTCTGCTGCAAAGAAAACAGTCCCAGCTTTGCCAATATATCCTTGTAACTGCAGTCCCTTGACCCATAAACCATTCATGGAGACCTTTTCTGGACTCTCTCTAATGCATTTGCATTCTTCCTGTAAAGAGGCAACTAGAATTGAATGCAATACCCCAACTGAGGCAAGACCAGTATTTTGTAAGAGGTTCAGTACAACTTCCCTGCTTTTGTACTCAATGCCTCCATTGATAAAGCCCAGAATTGTGTATAACATTTTGACCAATAACGTGCACACATACCCCAGAACCCTTTGCTCCTGCACCCCTTTTAGAACAATATCCTCTTCCAACTGGATTGCCTCATATTAAACTCTATCTGCCACATGTCTGCCCATTCCACCAGTTAGTTTATACTCTCGTATGTGAATATGTTCATTTGTAGTCAATTTTTTTTAATAAGAGGGTTATTGTCTATATGTTTTAATTAATGTGAAAAGGAAGTGTTGCTTTAAGGTTAGTGGAGTCACTAATCCTTAAAGGGACCGTGGCATGTTGTTAACTACTGCAAGATTGTAATTACCATATTCAACATGCGTTTCATTTGCTGCAATGAACTGACAGGTATCTCTGATGCTTCTAGCCTAAACAAATTATATAATACTCTGCAGTA
The DNA here is from genome assembly GCF_009764475.1 of Pristis pectinata. Taxonomy (NCBI): domain Eukaryota; kingdom Metazoa; phylum Chordata; class Chondrichthyes; order Rhinopristiformes; family Pristidae; genus Pristis; species Pristis pectinata. The sequence continues at coordinate 32,303,730 of NC_067415.1, forward strand.
CAACCCAATACACTACTTATCCTAATTATAACAACATTTTTAAATCTCAACCTTGTGAAGTTTATTTCGTTATGCACCATAACTAGTTTTGTCATTTTGGGCTTTTAGTGGCTTTTTGATTGAACTCTTATGATCACTTGTTTTGAATAATTTCCAACTGATGCTGTTCCAATTTACCATCTTTAGTTCCTCCCTTGTTTCTTCATAATTCATTTCCAGTCTGTTGTCTTTATCTTTGTTATGTCGCTTAACCATAATCTCAAATTTATCACCTTGTTAATGCACCCTTATGAACCTTGATAGTCACATTCAAGTTTGGAGCATCTGAAACTATTTCATCTTTCCTCCTTGGAATAAAACAGTCGTGCCTCTGCTCTGCACCACAAGCAGGGTTTGGGATGTTTTCTTTTGCCTCTGAACAGTAAGCAAGATACAAACTGGCTAGAGCACTTTGCAGCTTCAACGTGGCAGCTGACCTGTGTTCCATTGATCTGACAATAAACAGGGTAAACTTGTTTCCATTATTCACTTCTACTGTGCAATAAATGGATAGCAAAAGAAACGTTTTTAATAAGAGACCTCAATTAGTTAAGATGAAATAGTTTTGACTACCACTGTGATGGTGGGGTAAGGAAAAGGGACAACTGCAGACTATGATGTGAACAGTTTGTGCACAGAATGCTCCAGGCAGTTGTAACTCTGCAGGAAATGATGGAGGAGCAACCAGATTGGAAAGCATAAATCAGTTAGCCTTACATTGGTAGTGGGTACAGTATAAAATTAGCACTCATCTAAAAAGATATGGGTTAACAGCTTGAACAGATTTATAGGAATTAAGTCCTGTCTGACAATAGAAATCTTTGAGAAAGTAACTGCTAAAACTGAAGAAAATGCAGTCTATTAATGCATACACATTTCAAAGACAGACTCCTCAATCCCAAGTTAAATCGTCTTCCTTACATAAGTCCCATTGCTAAGTGCTTCTGTCAATAGTTCTTTCCCTCTTGCTACTGAAATGTCAATCTAGGCCCTTCTGATAAAAGGCTAGATTGGTCTTTGGGAAAAAAGAAAATGGGATAAAACAGAAATATATGATCATCGTTAAGAGGCAGAAACATCAAGAAGGCCATGTTGTGAATAGAACAGGCAAAATAAATGGAAGTACATATTGTAAAGAAAACATCTGTTTTCATTCCAAATAGTCTGAAAAGCCAACTCCTTAAATTTGATATGCTAATGTTTTAATTTGAGCAAATTGCTCTTGTCCATAAATGATAACTCAATCAGATAAATTTGTGAACTGCTCACAAGGGTACACAAAATCACAGGTTTTTCTCCCCTTGACGGTTTCCAAAATGGAGCATTTCAGAGATAGTGATCACAACTCCCTGACCTTCAGCATAGGCATGGACTAAGGATAGCAGTAGATGATAAGGGAAAGTATTTAACAGGGGAGGGCTATTATGATGGTATTAGGCAGGAACTTGGGAGTGTAAATTGAGAACAGATTTTCTCAGGGGAATGCACAGCAGAAATGTGGAGGTTGCTTAGGGACCACTTGCATGGGTTCTGGATAGGTTTGTCCCATTGAGACAGGGAAAGGATGGTAGGGTGAAGGAACCATGGTTGACACAAGAGAGGTGGAACATTTAGTCAAAAGGAAGAAGGAAGCATACTTAAGGCTTAGGAAGCAAAAATCAGATAGGGCTCTTGAGAATTATAAGGTAGTCAGGAAGGAGCTTAAGAGGGAGAACGAGAAGGGGAATGAGAAGGCCTTGGCGAGTAGGATTAAGGAAAACCCCAAGGCGTTCTCCGTGTACGTGAAGCACAAGAGGAAAACTAGAGTGAGTGTAGGACTGCTCAAGGATAAAGGGGGAAACATGTGTCTGGGGCGGAGGAGGTAGGGGAGGTCCTTAATGAATACTTTGCTTCAGTGTTCACCAGGGAGAGGGACTTTGGTGAATGGGAGGTCAGTGTAGAACAGGCTAATGTGCTGGAGCATGTCAAGGTTAAGGAAAGAGGTAGTGTTGGATCTTCTGAAAAACATTAGGATAGACAAGTCGCTGGGGCTGGATAGGAGTGAAGTGCGCACACACACGGTGAACTGATTACAAACAATCAGGAAAAATGCAATACGGTGCCTGAACCCCCTGACTCTGGACAAGCATTGGATCTTTGGTCCCAGGAATCCTTAACTAATTACCCTTAAGATCCTTAACTAATTACCCTTAAGTAGTGCACAGCTTACCTCCACATCCTCGGAGAGACAAAGAGACAGCAAGCCAGCATGCAGCACTTTTTATACTGCTGAAGGGCTGGGGGTGGAGCCAGCCCAGGTGATTCACAAGCCAATCGCTCGGGACCAGGTGCAAAGGTGTTTTACAAAAGCCAATGGTTAGGTGAGCCCAGAGGGGCAGGGGTGGAGCCAAACCTTGATTGACAGTGGTGTCACTTCCAACCCAATGAGCAATGCTGTCATCCGACCAGAGGGGTCAGTGTTGTCACTATCACATGACAGCCATGGCCTTTCACACTACAGTGACAAAACAAATTGATGAAGGTAGAGCAGTGGATGTGGTGTATATGGACTTTAGTTAGGTGTTTGACAAGGTTCCTCATGGTAGGCACATCCAGAAAGTCATGAGATCCAGGGAGACTTGGCTGCATGGATTTGGAATTGGCTTGCCCACAGAAGGCAGAGGGTGGTAGTAGATGGAGAATATTCTGCCTGCAGGTCAGTGACTAGTGGTGTTTCACAGGGATCTGTTCTGGGACCCCTGCTCTTTGTGATTTTTGTAAATGATTTAGATGAGGAAGTGGAGGAGTGGGTTAGTAAGTTTGCAGATGACACGAAGGTTGGAGATGTTGTGGATAGTGTAGAAGGTTGTTGTAGGTTACACTAGGATATAGACAGGATGCAGAGTTGGGCAGAGAATTGGCAGGAGTTCATTCTGGAAAAGTGTTAAGTGATGCACTTTGGAAGATCAAACATGAAGGCGAAGTACAAAGTTAATGGCAGGATTTGTAGCAGTGTGGAGGAACAGAGGAATCTTGGGGTTCAAATCTATAGATCCCTCAAAGTTGCCACGTAAGTTGACAGGGTGGTTAAGGCAGCGTATGGTGTGCTGGTCTTCATTAGTTGGGGGATTGAGTTCAAAAGCCACAAGGTAATGTTGCAGCTCTATAAAACTCTGGTTAGATCACATTTAAGAGTATTGTGTTCAGTTCTGGTCATCTCATTATAGGAAGGATATGGAAGCTTTAGAGAGGGTGCAGAGGAAGTTTACCAGGATGCTGCCTGGATTAGAGAACATGGGGAAAGTTTGAGTGAGGTAGGGCTTTTCTCTTTGGAGCAACAGAGGATGAGATGTGACTTGAGATAGAGGTGTAGAAGATTATGAGAAGCATAGATGGAGTGGACAGCCAGCACCTTTCTCCAAGGGTGGCAATTTTCCCAAGAACATTTGTTGAAGGTGAGTGGAGGAAACTTTAGGGGAGATGTCAGAGGTAGTTTTTTTTTAAAAACACAAGAGTGTTGGGTACCTGGAATAGACTGCCAGTGGTGGTGGTAGAAGCTGATATAATAGGGGCATTTAAAAGACTCTTAGGCACATGAATGTAAGAAAAATGAAGGGTTATGGACTGTGTAGGAAGGAAGGGTTAGGTTGATTGTGGAGTAAAATAAGATATCTTTATTAGTCACATGTACACTGAAACACTCAGTGAAATGCATCTTTTGCGTAGTGTGTTCTGGGGGCAGCCCGCAAGTGTCGCCACATTTCTAGCGCCAACATAGCGTGCCCACAACTTCCCAACCAGAATGTCTTTGGAATGTGGGAGGAAACCGGAGCACCTGGAGGAAACCCACGCAGTCACAGGGAGAATGTACAAACTCCTTACAGACAGTGGCCGGAATTGAACCCAGGTCACTGGCATTGTAATAGCGTTATGCTGACCACTACACTACTGTGTGTGTATCTATATATAGGTTTATACAGGTCGGCATCATGGGTCAAAGGGCCCATACTCTGCTATACTGTTCTATGAAAGCAGAGGAGCATAGAATTAATGAAATAGTTGAAAACTCTCTCACGTGGGCCAACGTTAGAAATGACTGTAATTTTCTGATTCTATGATGGCTGTTGCCTATTGCTCAAACTACATAACTTCCCAAAATGCCATCCTCCGTCCCCTCTTCTTGTGTTCCATGCAATAAAACATCTAGATTCCTCTGAACTTCATTCATTTGCTTTGTCTCTCCACCTTTTGATCCCCCTTACACTTGGGACTGGAGGGCCTGCGTTATAAGGAGAGACTGGATAAGCTGGGACTGTTTTCCTGGAGCGAAGGAGGCTGAGGGGTGACCTTACAAAGTTTTGTAAAATCATGAGGGCCACAGATAAGATGAATGGTCACAGTCTTTTTTCTAAAAGACTGTGACCATTCATCTTATCTGTGTCTAAAACTAGAGACTTAAGGTGAGAGCAAAGATTCAAAGGGGACCTGAGAAACAAGTTTTTCCACACAGAGAGTGGTGGATATAGTGAATGAGCTGACAGAGGAAGTGGTAGAGAAGGATACAATTACAACACTTCAAAGACATTTGTACCTGTACATGGTTAGGAAAGGTTTAGAGGGATATGGGCCAAACACAGGCAAATGGAACTAGCTCAGATAGGCACCTGGTTGGTGTGGACGAGTTGGGCCGAAGGGCTTGTTTCCGTTGTTGTATTACTCTAGGACTCCTTGCCAACTTTTACAGGATCCTCCTTCCTGGAAACTATCTAATTTTTCCTTTAGTTTTCAAAAACCCTCTGACTACGATTGCCCAGCCTCGGCCATGAAAACTGAGACATGATTGCCTTTATTCTAAAACTATACTCTCTCTCCATCAGCAGCTCACTTTCCAGCATCACAACCTGGTCTCAAGCAAGCATTCCACCACCTTGTCAATCCCTTGGTTTTCAAAAACGTCTTGAAATCCTCTCAACATTTTCCGTGGTCGTCTCTCCCAGCTGCTGCTTTCCCATTTTTTTCTCTCCTGCTCAGATCCCTCTTTCTTCTTTCACTCTGCACGTTGTTGATGTTATTTCAAAATCCCAATAGTGCCAATGTCATTCAAAAATATCAATGGTCCCTGGGAAAGGATTGTTACTGTATTAATATGTTGCCCATGCACCTTTATCGACAAAGTTAGCTAAAATCCCATGAGAAACGTAAAAGTTAGCATACAGAAACAAGTGTTGACTTTATTTTTCATGTTCAGCAAAAGAGAACAAATGGAATAAAACAGAAGATCTCTTGTAAGAGGCAGCTACATCATCAGGATTCTCTTGTGAATGGAGTAGGCCAAATAAATTGGAGTATGTAGCTCTCAATTGTATAAAAAAGCATTTTTCTTAAACATTTTCTTTGTAATAATCTATAAAGCCAACTCCTGAAATTTAATAAGCACATTCTAATCTGAGAAATTTGCTCTTGTCCTGTGTTTTTCAGTTTTTAGCTACAAGATAATACCAGTATCTACACGTTTCTTTACTGTATGAAAATCGATTGGAAGCTTCAATAATATACAAAGTATGCTCTGACTGCTGACTTTATTTTCTCAAATGATCTTCATATAGGAAACTACCAATTGGCTACTTGGAATTAAAACACACAAGAGGATGTCAATTATATAAATCTGACATACTAATGAGAAAAGCTTTCCAATAAACCAAAGACTCATTGTCTTCTGTAGAGTGCAAGATTTTTCACTACTGCTATAGAGTAGACAGCATTCTGGCAGACATCTACTGATCTGCAGCAACCCACTCAGAAAGCATTCATCACTGTCAGACAGGGCCCACCTGCTCTGGTTTGATTGCAACTGCATGAACGTGGCCAGCACAGTAAAAGGACTGACCCAGAAAACCACCTGGGGATTGCAATTAGTCTCTGCTGTTCAACAGATGAAGTACTAGCTCTTCATCTTCTACCAGAGAGAGGCCAGTGTCCAGTGGCCTGTACTCATCAGAATCAATTTCAGACTTCATTCTCTTCTGCCGAGCTGCTGTCATCTCCTCGCATTCATCATGGCTACTGCCGCTGTCATTTCTCTTCCTTTTGAATTTTTCTTCAGCTGATTTGCTGCATATAAGATAGAACAATATAAAAATCAATAACAAAAATTTAAGTATGGCAATAAATTACCTATATTACGATGCGAATCAATGATTTAATTTAAAAGTTGAATTTCAGCATACTGAAAGGTAATCCAAGTAAGTGGCACCAGAATGTAACCAATATTAGGACTCAGCAATTGCCACCCCTATTAAGAAACCTAATTAAACTGTTAATTAATTTCTACTTTCAGCAGATTGACCATGAAATATTTCTTACAATTCATTTAGTCCCATGCAAATTATTGCACTAAAGCATTCAACAAAACACAAATTTATTGCACTTTGTGAAACAAATATACGCCCCGTATTCATTGGTAGCTAATGAAATAATTCATGGTGCAAAATGGATATTCAACTTCATTAAATCAGTTATATTAGTCTTCACAGTGGAGGGACAGGTCATTCAGCCCAAAAGGTCCACAAAGCTTATGCTCCAGATTTCTCATCTTACCACATCATTATATCCTTCAATTCCTTTCTCCCTCGTGTGCTTAACTAGCTTCTGCTTAAATGATTTACACTTGTCATCTCAACTAATGTTTACAAGTGATTTGTACACTTTCTGTGCTTTCTTGTCTTCTAGTTTTATGAAGATTGCAAAAGTACTACTCCTGGTGTGTTTGTATGGCTGGTTAGTGCAATGGCCCTGAGGTGGATCAGTGAAGATAGCTGTGCCCAAGGAACAGACAGCAAGTTTAGGACTTCCTTGAACATATGTGCAAGTCCCAAAGGCGTTCACTATTGTGCTCCAAAGCTCAATTCCTTTTTGGGTTTAGTGGGGGAAAAAACAAGTGCTAAAGCTCATCACTAAAGGTGGAGAATCAACATGGACATCCTACACCAGTTATACCTGATACAGAGAATGCTTCAATTACAGGAATAGGACATAATTTTGTCAAGTAGTAGTAGTAATCTGTTTATTTAAAGGGGGTGTTCTTAAAATGTTACATTTTAGATCTTTAATTTTAATATCTGGATTTAGGGCCTTTGTCCTAGCTACCAATGAAACTAGGACATTGTTTATTCATATTTTTGTTATCTGGTCACTTACGGTTACCACAGTATATGTAGCATCCCAATATATTAAGGATTTGCATTTACAGTAATTGGGAATACACTGACTGTGCAGTAGGGAGTCTATATGCATTGAACTACATTGCAAGCATCATAGTGAGGTAAATAAGTTCCAGGCACTGATTGGTGAAATGCACAATTGTCTGAGAGTGAGCTGCCACCTTCACTCCTGTCAACTGTAATGGTAAGAACTGGCCAAGAGCTGCTTTTCTCTATTCTCCCGAATAAGGAGAGTGGTGAGCGCCATAAGGTGAGGCCAGATTGTGTGGGGAAAGGCAGAAGCTTGGAATGAGATGCCTGGTCTGGCTGGCCTCTTTGCCTCATTTTATCCAATCTTCAGCTGAGGCTTCTGATTGAGGGCTCATAGATTATGTGGTTCTGCAGGGGCCAGTGATTCCTCTCCAAGTCATGAATAAGTTGTTGGGAAGCTGAACAATATATTGTTAATCTAATTAATGAAAACATGCCTCTGGGGAATGCACATATGGGAATGGAGCTAGGGGTAGGATCCATGGAATTGGCAAATTGGGCTTCAGATTAATACTAAAATCAGAGGAAGGTTTAACAAGTTTTGATAAGAACATTCCATAAATTTGAATAGTTCTCATATTGTTGCACAATAGTTTGAACTACTTAACTTGAACAGTACAGGAACAGGCCCTTTGTCCTATGACGTCTGTGCTGACCATGATGCCAACTTAAACCACACATCTGCCTGCACATGTGCTATATCATTCAATTCCCTACCTGTTCACATGTCTGTCTAAATGCCTCTTAAACATTGCTACTGTACCTACTACCACCACATCCCCCGGCAGCGCACTCCAAGCACCTATTACCCTCTGTGTAAAAATAAAACCTTGCTATGTAAATCTCCTTTAAACTGTCCCCCTCTCATCATAAAGCTATGCTCTCTGGTATATGACATTTCTGCCCTGGGAAAAAGATTCTGATTATCTACCCTGTCTATCCCTCTCATAATTTTATATACTTTTATCAAGTCACCCCTCAGCCTCTGACGCTCCAGAGAAAACAATCCAAGTTTATCAAGCCTCTCCAGTGGCTATTCTCCTGTCCTCTGGGAACTCGTCTGTGGCTAAAGAGGATACAAAGATCTCTGTTGGCAATGAACTCTTGCCTCTCCCAATAACTGGGATAGATCCCATCAGGCCCTGGGGACTTATCTACCTCAATGATGCTCTTTAAGAGACCCAACACCTCCTCTCCCTTAATATCGACATGCCCGAGATTATTAGCATTCTCCTCCCTGATCTTGCTATTATCCACGTCCTTCTCCAATGCAAAGTGCTCACTTAGTACCTTGCCCATTTTCTCTGGCTCTAGGCATAAATACCCCCCTCCCCCCTTTGTCCTTGAGTGGGTTCTACCCTCTCCCTGGTTACCCTCTTGTTTTTAATGAATCTATCACCAAGGCTCATTTTAGCCTTTCTGATTCCCTGTTTAAATTCTCTCCTGCTAAAAGGCCCCACAGGCAAGGTCACAGAGGACTGCAGCATAGCCAATGTTGTCCTCTGTTTAAGAAGGGCAGTAGATACAATTATAGGCTGGTGAGTCTTACATCAGTCGCAGGGAAATTATTGGACAAGATTCCTATGGCCAGGATCTATACATATCTGGAAAAGCATAGACTTATTAGGGATAATCACAAGGCTTTGTGGAGGGGTGGTCATGTCTTACGAACGATTGGGGTTTTTGAAGGAGGTAAGGAAGATGATTGATGAAGGTAGGGCAGTGGATTTTGTGTACATGGACTTTAGCATAGCTTTCAACAAGGTCCCTCATGGTAGACTGCACATGGGATCCATGGAGATTTGGTAGATTGGCTTGATATGTTTATTTATTATCAATACAGTGACCACATCACCAGTTGCGGTGTAGTTTTACACGTTTGTGCTTATAATGTGCATTCACCATACATGAGCTCTGCTATTCAATGAAATAAATTGCCTAAGAGCTTGTTGTGATCTTATTATTTTCCTGGGAAAAATTCAAGCCAACTTTGACAATAGCAAACATTTTTAATTTAAGGAAATAACCTTGAACAGCTCAGTAAAACAATTACATTGACTCCTGAAAGCAAATGCACATCAGCTTTCTTCTTTTTCACTATTCCTGAATCAAATACAAGTTTACTTCTCTTTGTGAGCCACAGTTGACTAATTCCCTTCCTTCTTGGTTATGCCTCTGCTTCTTCTTCAATTGTTAAATCTCATTGGTTATTGCTCCCAGTATTAGCCAAGGTCACACATTATCTATGTCCCCAGGGTGCAGAAAAGTGTTTAATTAACATGCAGGAAGGAAAAAGGCTCGCAACAGTAAGATCTGCCCATACTGGTGAGTATATTTTGACACTGGAAATATCGCTTTTCTCACTTCATCTCTTGCATTTTAAATTGTTAACACTTGCAAAAAAAACAGCCCAATACATCCATCATTCTGTTATCGCTAAAGTAATCACCAATATTTATCAAGACTGCTTCAAACAGTATCATAACTTTTTCCAATAAATTCAAAGTGAACACAGCCATGACCTCCTTACTCTACTGTATATGCTCTTGCTGCATTCTCCTAACCCGAATTCATTAATCACTTTTGTTTCTGACTATATTTTTCACATTCAACATTGTATGCCAAATATTTTGTTGAAAGCAAGCATTTATAATTATACTGCAGCAGTGTTAAGAATTTAAATAGAGTAACTGAATAAATAAAATAAAATTCAAAATTAAAACATATAAATTGTGAATGAAAACTGAGAAATGCACAATTCTTAAAAAAATCCATAAAAATATTGATTGAAAAGGAGAGACAGGTGACAGGATAGAGGTATATAAAATTAAGAGAGGCCTTGATAGTATAGATAATCAGTGTGCGTTTCTCATACTAAGCGTGTCTAAAACTAGGGGGCAAAAATTGGTAAATTGGTTTATTATTGTCACATGTACCGAGATACAGTGAAAAACTTATCCTGCATACCGTTCATACAGATCAATTCATTACAACAGTGCTTTGAGGTAGTACAAGGTAAAACAATAGCAGAGTGCAGAATAAAGTGTTACAGCTGCAGAAAAATCACAGTGCAGGCAGACAATAAGGTGCAAGGTCATAACGAGGTAGATCGTGAGGTCAAGAGTACATCTTATTGTACTAGGGAACTGTTCAATAGTCTTATAACAACGGGATAGAAGCTGTCCTTGAGCCTAGTGGTATGTGCTTTCAGGCTTTTGTATCTTCTGCCTGATGGGGGAGGATAGAAGAGAGAATGTCCAGGGTGGGTGGGGTCTTTGATTATGCTAGCTGCTTTTAGACGCAGCGAGAAGTGTAGACAGAGTCCATGGAGGGGAGGCTGGTTTCCGTGATGTGCTGAGCTGTGTCCACAACTCTCTGCAGTTTCTTGCGGTCACGGGCAGAGCAGTTGCCATACCAAGCCATGATGAATCCAGATAGGATGCTTTATATGCTGCATTGATAAAAATTGGTCATGGTCAAAAGGGACGTGCCAAATTTCTTTAGCCTCCTGAGGAAGTAGAGGCACTGGTGAGCTTTCTTGGCCGTGGTGTAAATGTGGTTTGGACCAGGACAGACTATTGGTGATGTTCACTCCTAGGAATTTGAAACTCTGAACCTCACACTGTTGATGTAAACAGGAGCATGTGCACCGCTCCCCCTTCCTGAAGTCAATGACCCAGCTCTTTTGTTTTGCTGACATTGAGGAAAAGGTTGTTGTCAAGATACCATGTTACTAGGCTCTTTATCCCCCTGTGCATAGGTTTAAGGTAAGGTGGAGATTAAAGGGGACCTGAGGGGTAAACACACAGTAACTGGTATCTGGAATGAGCTGCTTGAGGTTGGTGGTGGAGGCAGGAACAGTAACGGCATTTAAGAGGTATCTGGACAGGTACATGACTGAGCAGGGCATAGAAGAATGTGGAATTAATGCAGGCAAGTGCAAATAGTATAGATAGACATGATGGTTGGCATAGATGCAAAAGGACAAAGGGCCTGTTTCTATGCTGTACAATTCTACGACGATAGAGTGAACAGGCTCCTTGATGAGGACCACTCCTGTGCTTATCTCGACTGGGCTGACTGCCCAGAATTGGTTCCTGTAGTGCTTGCACACCCAGACATCCCTAGGTTGGATGCTGAGGGCACTCCAAAATTCTGCAGCATTATCTGCACAGCATCTCAGGTGGCATGTGTGGAGACGTTACCCCCTCCAAGACAATCCTGATTGATAGGTTAAACCTATGTATTGAGTACACACAAGAAAAAAAACTTTTCAAAAAGCTCCTTAAACTTCAGCTCATCCACAATTTTCCTTCTACATCCTAACTCACACCAAGTCCTGTTCATCCATCATCACTTTCATCTACGTTGCTTTCAACAAATAACTAACATGCCCATCCTCCTCGCTGCAGAGCCATTAGATTGGACACTACTCCCTTTTCTTTAAACTCTGCTGCGTTATTGCACCATGCTTTGCATAGCATTTCTAATCAAATTGCAATGATGCTTTAGCACTGGGATTACAATATTCCTCATGTAGAAAATATTATGGTTCAATATACTCATGTGACATCTCTCTGTAAGTGAAAATGATTAAAGTGACACTTGATCTCAATATTTTCTTATTTAATGTTAGCATGACGTTTTTTGTTAATACTGGCAAGAAAGGACAAGTTAAAGCATTATTTTAATTCTTAAACCTGTGCAAATCTCCTGTTTATGTCAACTGACATACACACGTCTTCATCAAAATGTTGTGCTGACATTTGCACTATAATAAATCACAATATTGAAACTGAACATTCAGTTTCACTATGCAAAGTTGTCATGCTGGAATTACACAACCAGAATAATGGACACCTTTAGAACTAAAATTTCACTTGTTCTTTTGTCCATGTTCACTATGTTTTCAACTCCAAGTTAAATGTGGCTCTGGCGAAATTCTTTTAACAACTGATAATCTGTGAGCTCAGAAGAAAGTTATTTACTTCCTTTAAAGTATGGGTGAGTTGAGGGTTCTCCTGACTTGCTCCATTACCTTGTTAATATTTCAATCTCCTAACTCAATTATATTTTCCATTTTGCTACAGTTCAGTTTGTTAATTGTGGCACCATCACTGTGTTGTCACTGCTACCTGCAACCCAGACACTTAGACATTATTCTGCTACAGGTCAAAACCCTCTGAGTCTGGCACCCTTGACATCTGACCAATGTCAGACCAGAGAAAATGCTGGACCACAGAAATTGTCCCCTGATCCTCTTCCTCAAAGTAGGAGAACTGTTTCTTTTTAAGTACAGACACTCACTGGGTTATGCAAGGGTTCTGAGAATTGTCAGTAACCTGGAGTTTCCGCAAGTTGAAATCACTGTCAGCTGAGATCACGAAAGTTGCACTGAGAGGTTAATTAGCTACAGGTTAGTCCAGATTTTAGACCTTGGGTAAGAACATAAAACAGTACAGCACAGGAACAGGCCCTTTGGCACACAATGTCTGCGCAGAACACGATGCCGATTTAAACTAATTCTCTTCTGCCTGCACATGATTCATATCCCTCCATACCCTGCAGATTCGCGTGTCTATCTAACAGCCTCTTAAACGCCACTTTGTGTCTGCCTCCACTGTTCCCCTGGGCAGCCCGTTCCAGGCACCTACCATTCTCTGTGTAAAAAAAGAACTTTCACCCTCTCACCTTAGATGCATGTCCTCTAGTATTTGACATTTCTACCCTGGGAAAAAGATTCTGTCTGCCTACCCTGTCTATGCCTGTCATAATCTTATAAACTTCTATCAGGTCTACCCTCAGCCTTCAATGCTCCTAAGAAAACAACCCACATTTGTCTAACCTCTCCTTATAGCTTATACCCTCTAATCCAGTTAAACCTTAGTTAGAATTAGTTACTTAGTAAAAATCTGTACCACAGATTCAAAATTGCTGGACCACAGAATGCCAGACCAGAACATTTTAAAACACAAATACAACTTGCACCAGATTTTCTGGCCCGCTGATTACCCTTGGGTATAACACTACTTATAAAAAAAATTTAATCACAAGTTTAGCATTGTGCAGAATAAATCCTTGACAAATGAAGTAATCAAATGGTATAAAAAGTATTGGAACCACAGTTTAAATAAAACAGCTCCATTAAGTCCTTTGCTCATAGAATATAAAACAATTTACTTGCCATTACATATTGGTATGTGGTTGACCACTGAACGGATACTTATTTTTATGTAAAAATCAATGCAAAAGAAGAGGTTTGCTGGTTAGTGTGAGGGGAATATTAGAGCTCTTCAGTTTTGCAAAATGAAATGGCCCTAATAAAATGTCTGCTATAGTCATTGCTTCATCAACAATGTCATAGAGATACCCATACGCTGGTGGCTATTAGTAGCTTGTTGGCCACATACTTGACTAGTTATCTGGATACCAGCATAATTTTTAATACTAAAATTCACATTTTAGAACATTTTTTTCTTCTAATTGTTCCTCTGGGCAGCACCATGGCACAGCAGATAGTACTGCTGCCTCACTCTCTACTCCAGTGACCCAGGTGTAATCCTGACCTCTGATGCTGCACATGTGGAGTTTGCACCTTCCTTCTGCTACTCTATGGGTTTCCCCTAAGTATTCCGGTTTCCCCTCATCCCAAAGGCATGCTAGTTAGTAAGTTTACTGACTACTCTAAATTATACAGTAGGAGAATTGGGAGTCAATGGACACAAAAGTGAGAATAGGGAAATAATTGAGAAATGAGATTGCTGGGACTGCTCTGAGAGGCAAGCAAAGGCTCCATGGGCCATTTCATCTGCAAGAATAAGTCTGTGTTTGAAGATCTCCCTCATTTTAATTCCCTGCCCTACTCCCATTCTGACTTTGGCCTCTTACATGAGCTCAAGCAACTGTACCTTATCTTGTTCAGTACATTACAGCCCTTAATACTTATAGAATTCAACTATTTCAGCTTTCTAGTTTGTATCAGAACCTAGCAGGCCGGATAAAAAGGTCCTTGAATTAAAATGTCAGCTGTGTTTTTCTTTCCACTGACGCTGCTCGACCCACTGAGTGTTTTCAGCATTGTGTTTTTATTTTGGATTTTCAGCATCTGCAAAGTTTTATTTTTCCTGCCTTATTTCTTTTTCTTTCCCCTCTTGTTTTCATTTCATCTCCTTCTATTTATATCTACTCTCGGCAGATCATGCGTGATTAACATGCATTCATCACTACCATGTCCTTCAGTTTCTCCTGGTCACCATGCACATTCCCTTTTCTCTCTTCCATCTGTCTCCCTTCTTTGCAACTCAAAACAGATATAATTTCTAAGCTTACTTGGTTACAATGAGAGGTCATCGACCTGAATTGTCAACTCTTTTTCTCTTTCCAGAAATGCTGCCTGAATTGTTGAGTATTTCCAGCATTCCCCATTTATACATCAAAGTTTACTTCCTTATTGCAGTTGGTCAAAAATACTTTCTGCAAGATTTCATCAGATTGAAATATAAAATTTTCATCACTGTGAAAAACAAATATAAATATTTTAATTAATTTCATTCCTTCTATAATCTGCCCTGGATTTTTTGGTGAACAAATGGTAATTCATAATATATGCCCACAAAGGTTATGGGCATATGTGCATTGAAACATGGTGATTTGAGAAATTCAAAACAACACTATGCCTGTTGAAAAGATATAAAAGCTCATTGAACAACACAAATTAACTGTGTAACTTTGTACCAAACTGAAGAATGTTTATGGAGACACAAAGAAATAAAAGCAGAAGTTGTCCATTCAGTCTTTCAGGCCTGCTCTGGCATTCAGTAAGTTTAGCATTCAACTCATCCTTCCCTTCCCTACCTGCCTATCTTCCCCACTTCACCTGGATTCACCTATCGCCTGCCAGCTCTTGCTCCACCCCCTCACCTCACCCTTTTACACTGGTTCTCCCCTCTTTCTTTCCAGAACTGATGAAGGGTCTCAACCTGAAACGTTGACTGTCCATTTCCCTCCATACAAGCTGCCTGGTCCGCTGAGTTCCTCCAGCATTTTGTGTGTTGCTTCCTTCAATATCATTGTATCCCCCAAAATGATATTGATCATGGCCTCAAATTTAATTAATAACCAAGTATCCACAACACTTTGGGAATAGAAAATTAAAATTTCAAAGGTTCAAAACTGAGTAAAGAAATTTCTTAACTCAGTCACAAGAGACCTCCCAATTTTTGCTCTCTAAACCAGGGATTAAAAGAAATTAAAAACATAAAAAACAGAAGCAGGAATAGGCAATTTGAGCCCTTAAGCCCACTCCACCATACAATAAGATCATAGCTAATTTTTTTACCTCAGTTTCCTGCATGAACCCTATTTCCCTCAATTCCCTTAGCATCCAAACAATTAACGATCGCTCTCTGTGCACAGTGACTGAGCCACCACAGAATTCTTGGAAAAGAGAATTCCAGAGATTCACTACCTTGCAATTGAAGAAATTTCTTCTTATCTCAATCCTGAATGGCCAACACATATTAAGACTATGACTCCTGGTTCTGTACACCCCATTCAACAGAACCATTATCCTTGCATCTATCCTGTTAAGCCCTGTAAGTATTTAGTACGTTTTAATGAGATCACCCCTCATTCTTCTGAATACATAGGCTCAGTCTGCTTAGTCTCTCCTCAAAGGACAACCCTCTCACCCATACTTGCCACAAATCCCAAGATCAATCCAGTGAATCTTCATTGCACCCCCTTTATCGCAAGTATATTCTTCCTTAGGAAGGGAGAAAACATCTGTCAACAACATTTCAGGTGCTGTCTCATCGGGTCCATCTTCACTTGTACTGGAAAAGCATCCTCCCAGCACCTCCCATCAAACCTTTTAAGAGTTTTATCACTTTTCACCCTCTTGTAGTTCTAGTAAACTCACGGTATATAGGTCTAAAC
This sequence comes from Pristis pectinata, assembly GCF_009764475.1. Taxonomy (NCBI): domain Eukaryota; kingdom Metazoa; phylum Chordata; class Chondrichthyes; order Rhinopristiformes; family Pristidae; genus Pristis; species Pristis pectinata. The sequence goes on from NC_067415.1 coordinate 32,319,935, forward strand.
TCAGGACGTTTCTACCATTCTAGGACTGATGTACATGAACCGTCATTGCACTGAGTCAACTATACCCTTCCTCGCATAAGAAGACCAAAATTAGTCTTAAATTAGTCAAAATTAGTGCATTCTTAAAAAACTCCTAACAGACTTGACAAATACATTTTTAAAGATCCATCCTGATTTAACACAATCTTAATATGATTTACAAAGTATTCTGTTTTCTGATCTCTAATTTTATATACATTTCTATTGATGTCAAACTAACTGACTTTGCTTTCTTTCTTCCTCCTTTCTTGAATAGCAGAATTATAATTGCTACTTTTCAACCAGTTGATCCCAATCTAAAATCTAGTAAATCTTGAAAGGTAACAAATTGAAATACTGTTCTCCCCATGTCACTTATGGAATCAAACTGTGCACTGCCCCCATTCCACCAGTGAACTGCTGCTGTGGTTCCTGAGAAGCCTATATCATGAAAAACTAGTGAAATGAGTTAATTTAATGCCAAATCATGTCAAGATGCAAATTGAGGAGGAAAGGATGATGGGATTAAGAGAAAACTTAAGATCTAAAAAATAATTTTCATTTAAATTTCTAAAAACCTCCACTAATAAAATCTGAAGAAACTTTTAGTACAGAAAGACTGGCTGGAATTAAGACTTATTATGAGGTTAAAACTCCACTTACATTTGATTGGAATAGCCCCAATCTTATTTGACATTTTTAATGAGCTTCCAGTGGTTAAGTACTACAACATTGTGCCTGCCTTCTTGCATGTATCTTAATGCCAAGTCTCTCAGTGAGAATCCAATATATCAAAGCCACTGGGGGAGCAGGAAATCTGGGACAGAAACATCTTGAATACTATGTTGCTGCCCAGTTTCCTTTATAGTACCAGAGAATGGTGATTGACTTCTCTACTATTTCTGCAAGAAAATCCACCAGTGTGTACTATCTTACCGCACTTATTGCAAGGAAGCTGGCTTATCAGAGCATTCTGAACAAATGTTGGGAACAACTCTGTTTAAAAAGATAATAATGGATTACATCGGTCAATAGCAGCAGTTATAAAGGCTCAGCTGGGCCAAGGCTATTTTTTGGTCTCATTCTACCCTATCCTTAGATCCATCTCCTTCTCAAAATCACAACTTGCAACTTAAAACAAAAATTACCCTTGTCTTAACTGTTTCTGCCAATCATTTTATCTTCATTCAAGTTAATTGTTCTTAACCAATTCATCTTCCCTGATTTCTCATAGTATGTCAAAGCCAAGATCTCTACATATCAGATAAAAGGTAATTTATTTCTTGCTCCACAAACCATAGAACAATACAGCACGATACAGGCCCTTCGGCCCACCAAGTTGTGCCGACCTTCACACCACTCCTAAGACTATCTAACCCCTTCCTCCCTCCCATATATCCCTCGATCTTAAATTCGTCCATATGCTTATCTAACAATCTCTTGAACTTGCCCAACGTATCAGCCTCCACCACCACCCTCAGGCAGCGCATTCCATGCACCAACCACTCTCTGGGTGAAAAACCTCCCTCTGATGTCTCCTTTGAACTTCCCACCCATTACCTTAAAGCCATGCCCTCTTGTATTGAACATTGGTTCCCTGGGAAAGAGGCGCTGGCTGTCCACTCTATCTATTCCTCTTAATATTTTGTACACCTCTATCATGTCTCCCCTCATCCTCCTCCTATGAGTAAAGCCCTAGCTCCTTTAGTCTCTCCTCATAATCCATACTCTCCAATCCAGACAGCATCCTGGTAAATCTCCTCTGCACCCTTTCCAACGCCTCCACATCCTTCCTATAATGAGGCAACCAGAACTGGACACAGTACTCTAAGTGTGGTCTAACCAGAGTTTTGTAAAGCTGCATCATCGCTTCGCAGCTCTTAAACTCGATCCCATGACTTATGAAAGCTAACATCCCATAAGCTTTCTTAACTACCCTATCCACCCAATATATTTCTGCTCATTATACATTAATTCATCTTCCACATTCAATTTCTTGCTCCAAAATTAATTTTCAAACACACTAAAATTCAAATAACTTACTCAGTAACACCACCTGACCCATTTTCTCAATAATGTAATAAATTATTCATTTTCCGCAATCGCAAGTTTAGTTAAATGCTTATAGTTCATTTCATTTGCTCATTACTTGCATACAGAATACTCATTGACAACATAACATCAGTCAATGATTTAGAGGTGGGGTAAACCATATTACTTAAAGCAAACAGTATAGCAAACTCAATTTAGAAAACAACATCTCAAGAGCTGAGGAAACACAAACTAGAGGCACTTCTTCCAATTAAAATGGGGTAAATTCTTCACACCAAAATGCATTGAGTGGAGACTAGTTCAATCTAGATTATGCACAGAAAATTAATTTCAGTCACAGCAGTTTGGTTCACACTTGATTAACCAGAGAATTAACTCTGCTCTGGCTAGCTGCAGCATTGGCACCACATGCAAAGTTTTCTAACAAATAATTGGTTCATTCTACAAGATATGTTAATTAAATATCCTCATTACATTTTTACTGACAAAGGAGCTGACGTAGTTAATACATTAAGGATGCTGGAAGATGAAATTGAACCTTGTTACATCGGCTTTCTCCTTAGTCCAACATAGGAGGCAACCCTCTTTAGACCAGCACAACATCAGAGAAACAATTAAATATCACATTCGTTTGGATGCAACAGTAACTACAAAGCAAATGTTAGGTCTCCTGAATACCTCTTTTAGACCCCAAACCATAAGATGGTTTACCTTGGGAAAACCCAATGTTATATGAGAACGGGTGGGGGCAGAAGAGATGGACCTAATACACTGGATTAATTGCTTTGAAAAAAGTAGCCTAACCTATTGTTCCTTAAAGCCTCAATGGTGACTGCCAACAGATAATGTGAGTTGTGTCAGAAAAAAACTGAACTAAACATGGAGCCTGATTCAAACTGCAGACCACGTCAAGACTCCCTCGCAATTGCTTTCACTGAGCTGTCTTTGTGGCTGTAAATGATACCCAGAGCTTACCTCAACTATACAAGTATTTGAACTTATTTAATATGGCAATGTTGTCTATATTATTAAGCATGATCCAGCTGTACTCAGATCACATGCCAATCCAATTTATCACCACCTCCCCAAAAGTATACCCACTTTATCTTTCCTTTCCACTTAGCATCCAACTGTGCACATTTTACCTTTTCTCCATAGCTTCTAACTCATCTCAATGTAAAAAATGGAATTAGGAATTAGCTTCATAAAGATTACCAGAGTACTATTTAGCAATCTTATCAAAGTACTTTATCTGCAAATAAAATCACAAAGCAATCATGGATAAAATTATAAAACTCAGGGATGAATTACAGCTAATAGAAACACGATTGCATTCACTAACAGAGACTACAAAAAACTGACGACAGCTGACAAACATTTATTGCATAATTTCTGGCTGCGATTAAGCATAATAATTGAGAAGAGCAAACTACTACCCCTCCTTTCCCAAAGGTACCCATCTCTGAGCATTCTGGAAACCTTCAAAAGATATGAACCTTGTAAAAAGAATGAAGGGCATACACGTTTGGGAGACGGCAGACTTAAGAGGAACATTTTTCCATTGTAATAGGTAGCATTATGCATTTTTATATGGGCATCCAGATGGCTCTGTTAAAATGCTTAGCAAGTTCTATAAATTAATGCAGGAAATTACAAAGGGAATTGACAGACTCAGGGAGTAAGAAAAAACTGTGGAAAGTGTAAAGCTATGTGTGAATAAGTGAGGCTATTAAGTCCATAGCTGATAGGAACCATGTCTACTCCAGTCTTTAAAATGATAAAGGGATTCAATAGGATAGATGAAGCAACACACAACAAGAAAGGAGGCCATTCAGTCCATTGCCCATGTTCTAAAGCAAACCAGCTAATCCCCATTCCCATCCCTCTCCTTAGAAACCGGCAGTCTTTCCTTTCAGATAATTAGCCTTTTGAATGCAACCATTGCCCCTTCACTGCCCCTTGGCATGGCATTCTAGATTCTAACTACCTGCTGTGGAAAAACATATTTCCTCACGTCACCTTTGCTTCCTTTATCAATCACTTTCATTTTATGTCCCTGAGCTCTTGACTTGTCTGCCAATAGGAAGATTTTTCTTCTTTATCTATTCTGTCTGTACGTCTTTTTCAGATATCCCTTCAAAATCTTGTTTCAAGGAGGACATCCTAGCTTCTCAAGTCTACCATCCTTGGAATATAAAGAAATTATTTTATCAAGCTCAAAATCCTACGATAGCCAGGCCATTTAGGAAAGAAGTCTCTCTTTTCCTTCTTTATACAAAGATTAGTGGAAATTTGAAACCATCCCCCCCCCAAATGTCTAGATGCTGAGTAAATTATCGTTTTTGACTGAGACCTTTGTACACAGGGGTTTCAAAGGCTATGCATCAAAAATGAAGTTGAAGTACAGAAGATCCAACTGAATGGCAAAAAGCTCAATCATTGTTTCTGTCCCTACGATCTTGGAAAACAGAAGACAGTTACTGATGGCAGGTGGAGAGAGGAAACAAGGGAAAAGCAGCACTCAGTTCACAGATGTTTCAGAAACATTCCTGTATTACAAGCTATTATCCTTCTCATTACTAGTTATCTTAAATTTAATTCAAATGATTTTGTAAAAATTTTTATTTTCCATTGGATTTAAAATTTTCCATGCTTGAGTTTAATTATTGCTTACAAATGCACAATGTCTCAGTGCACCCTAATAAAATCAATAAGACCAGCTGTACTCATTTGAAAAACGTAGTCTATAATATACAGCCCTGCAGACTGAATGAAATGAGGCATCTTGTTAAATTACACCACCGATACTTTACAGATGCTACTCTTTAAAATAGGAACTCCAAAGTCAAAAACAACAATTATTGGAGGCTCCTGAATCCAGGAAAATATAGTCTATTAGAAGTATTTTTACACAGCTCACCATCACACAAAGAAACGATCATTTCTTGCAATGCTGACAATAATTGTTATGTTCCAATGGTTTGCCACCTCATTGTGAAAACTAACAAACAGGATTTGACTGAGTTGTTAAATAAAGCTGAATAATTAGAGTCTTATAAAATGAGGGTCTTCACATCACCTTTTATCAAGCTGTCTCAGCAATCTGCTACACAAAGATAAAATACATCTGCACTAATCATGTCACCCCCAGCTTCTTGAATGATTCAGAGAGTTAATCTAATGAGGACCTGAACTATTTGGACCAGTAACGTTCAATTTTGGTCTTTAATGAGTTAAGTGATCAGATTATGGCATTAGAAATATTGCATTTAGCTTCAGAATCCACTGTCACAGAGGGTGGCCATCAGATAACATTAGAATAAAAAAGGGTTATAATATTGCCAAAAATTCTAAGAAAATTGGGAGAGTTATCCAAAGCAGCAACAATGAGGGAGGTTACAAATTATACGAGCAAATTAGCAAGAAATATAAAAATGGATAGCAATAGCTTCTAGGCCTATGTAAAATGAGGAGCAAAACTAAACTAACCAAGAAGCAGGTGAAATTATTATAGGGGATAAAAAGATAAAGCAGAGAAATTCAATAAATATTTTGCATGTTTACAGTGCAGAGGGCTGTATATTAAAATTAAATAAGAAACAGAAGGGAACCAACGGTCCAACAACAGTAAGGAATTTAACGTAAATAAATTTTCTGCTGAAATCCACAGAGATCTGCCAGCAGACATGCCCATAACTGAGCACTTCAAGTGGAAATAATAAGACAACCTTCTGTGTGGTAGAACCCCAGCCAAGGGACATGTGTGTTAAGCTGCTGGAATTCTCATTGGATCCAGCAGGGCAGCACAGACCTCTGCATATTTCCCAGCTCTCAGCTGGGAAAAATCACCTATTGAATTCAAGTCAGATTACCCTATGCATAACTGTAGGCTCACTGAAATCAACAGAAAAAAGAAACAGGTACCAGAGAAAAGCAAATGTAGCTTTTTATTTGATTTAATAAGAATAAAAGTGTGCGGGCGCTTGCTTTTGTTTAAATAATTTTAATTTAACAATACTTTTTTTAAAAAAAACTAGTCACGAATGATTTTAAATGTTTCTGAATGCCAAAATCATTTGACAAACATTGAATTTAAATGGCAGGTTTGAAAACCATCAGGTCTTGGAATTTCAAGTCCATTCTCAGTGCAGCCAGACACATGTGCTAAAAGAGGCCATCTGTTTGCCAACAAGCTGGGAGCCAGACTTCTAGCAGAAGAATGTACCTGGGACCATGCTGGAAGAAACAGAGTGGCACTATATCTATAAAGGGAACATACTGTTGAAATGAAAGGCACTAAAACCTGGCAAATCCTTTGGGTCTGATCGTCTACATCCTACAGTTTTAAGAAGTAACTGCATTAGTTATGATCTTTTGAAGTTTCTTAGTTTCTGGAATAATACCAACAATTTGGAATATTGTAAATATAAAACCACTTTTCAAGTAAAGATCACAGAACAATTTAACAGTGACCATGGTGTGTGAAGGGTAAACAGCTTTTGACAAATTCAATTTCTGAGGATATAACTTGCAGGGCAGATAAGGGGAAACTACTGGATGTAGTACACCTAGATTTCAAATGGGATTTGGAAAGGTATTTCATAAAATTGTTGTATGATGCAATAATGCATAGGGTTGACGTGGAATGTGGACAGAGAACAAACAATAGGAATTAGTAACACTATCAGTGTCATTTATTGCGTCTGGTGCTCCCGGTGCAGCCTCCTCTGCATTGGCAAGACTCGACGCAGATTGGAGGACTGCTTCATCGAGTACCTTCGCTCCGTCCGCCGCAACAGCCACAATCTCCCGGTGGCCAGCCACTTTAATTCCTCTTCTCATTCCCACACTGACATACCTGTCCATGGCCTCCTCTACTGCCACGTTCAGGCCGGACACAGGTTGGAGGAGCAACATCTCATATTCTATCTTGGTAGTCTTGATGGCATCAACATCAATTTCTCTAACTTCCAGTAACCACTCCCCTCTGTCTTCCTCCTCCCCACCCTTTGTTTTTCCTCACTCCTGTGGCCCCTTCACCCCGCCCTCAGGACCTGCCCACCTCATTCCCTTTATTCCATGGTCTACTGTCCTCTCCTATCAGCTTCCTTCTTCTTCAACCCTTTGCCACTTCCACCTATAACCTCCCAACTTCTCACATCATTCCCTTTCATCCCCCCTCTCTCACCTATGTACCTTCCCCCTCTCACCTGGACTCACCTATCACCTGCCAGCTCATGGTCCTCCCCCTACCCTTTTATTCTGGCTTCTGCCCTCTTCTTCTCCAGTCCTGATGAAGGGTCTCAGCCCAAAACTTAGACTGCTCATTTCCCTCCATAGATGCTGCCTGACCTGCTGGGTTCCTCCAGCATTTTGTGTATTGCTCCAGATTTCCAGCATTTGAGGTTTCTCTTGTGTCTTGAGTTTGATCAACTGTTACTAATAGGGTGTAACTGGGGTCAGTAATAGGCCCTCAGGTATTCACGATTTTCGTTAATGAATTAGATGAAAAAAACTGTAATGTACCCGAGTTTGGCAATGACATAAGGCTAAGTGGGAAAGTGAGCTGTGAGAAACACAGGCTACAAAGGGATGGAGATAGGTTAAGTGATTGGGTTATAGACATGAGATGGAGTACAATGTGCAAAAATGTTCTCACTTTTCCCAACAGCTTATAAAGTAGAAAACCAAAAGATACTCACCAACTACTCACTGATTAGCTACGTAACCTGCATGACTCACACTTTCAAACTGATCACCCCTACTCACTGTTGCTCTTACTTCACTGAAGCCCCTTGACTCACTAAACCCAAACTCTGAGGAATATTATATTACCATTAAAGATCACCTATGAATAACTGCCCTGTCAGTAATGAAGTTGGTACCTCTGGAACCAAAGCACAGAGCCTCCATGGAAAAGACTGATGTAGATAACTCATGAGAAAGGATAAATTGCACAACTCACAATTTTAATAAAACTGCAATGTTCAAAAATTGCTCTGCCTTTAAAAGCAAGGCTCTGCCTGCCTTGCTTTAATGCACAAAAAAAATCATGAAGAGAAAAGAACGTCAGTAAAGCATTCATATCTCTTTAAACCCATGCTTGGGGAAATACAAGCAACTATGTTACACACAGCAACCTCTAATACTTTGTATTCTGTTCAGAATTTATGTGCGGTGTGGGGAAGGCTACAACTTAATGAAACCTGTATTTCTAATGTATTCAAGTCAGCTGCTTTGTGCTAAAAGTTAGTATTTTGCAGCACGTCATCAACCCTGCAACACCAGGTAATCATGCAGTCAGGAAATTTTGTCACAGAAATGCCAGAGCCACATAGAGTTGAAGGTCAAACCTCACCCAACTAAGAGTGATATTAGAATTTTAAGGGAATGGTATTGAACTACTGGCCATAAGTAATACATGCTATGAAAGATTGATGGTCAGTGAATTCAATAAATTGGTTAATAGAATAATATCAATGCAGTATTTTGTGGCTTGAAAATTCTATGTTTAATTATACGGTACTAAAAGGTTATGGATTACAAACACTTAAAACAGCCACGTGGCCTCTTTGTCCAACTCACGGTGGGCTATGCAAAATAACTGTTCGATTAGGTCTGGCTATGGCAAAAGCAGCTTTTGAATTAAAAGAGAAACAGTCCAAGAGAAAAACCAAAAGGAAATAAAATAGTAATTGAAAAGCCAGAAACTATAGATATTGGGAACTTGAAATACTAGAAAAACAGTAGCTTTTGTGAAGAAAGAAACAGAATTAATGCTTCAAGTCAATGAGCTTTCATCCACCTGAAAGGTTAGCTGTTTCCTTTCTTCACAAGTGTTACACCACCTGAAGTGACTTGCCTTTATTTTAGTAGAACAGTGAATCTCCTGGCTCTAACTATCTTTTTTCATCATGGATGTCTAATTCCTTTAAACCATTCTGCACCAGAACAGCCAGAGGACTCTTCATTTCGTTCTTGAACAGAGACCCAATCAGACTCACGACTTCCACCACCACCCTCCTTCCACTGGTTAAACTTGTTCTCACGTTAAACAACTGCCCTTTTTGCTCCACTCACTTCCTCCATGTAAAAGATGTTATGGGAACTCAGCTGGGTTCATGGTACATTCATCTTTTTGTGAGAAATGTGGATCTTTGCCTGCGTCACTACAACTTGGGTTCCTTCCTTCAACTTTTTTCCCCAGCATACTAATGAACTTACCGGTTTCCCTTCCTACTCTCACACTGAGCTGAAAAGATTCATCACCATCATGGCCAATTTCCAACCTGCTTTCACTTTCATTCTCTACCTTAACATTTTTATCTTGATTTCAGATCAGAGCTCAAAGTCCACCACAAGCCCAGAGCAAGGTTAGGATCTCCTTTACCATCCCGCAAGCATCCAAATTCAACATATTTTCTCTGTAATTTCTGACACCTCTAGTAGCAAACCACTATCAGACAGATTTTCCTCATCCCTCTCCTTACAGCATTTCAAATGGACTGCTCCTCCTGGGAATCCCTGCTTCACACTTACATCTCCACCAATGCCCACTCCCTTCCTTGCCCTTCTCACTATATAACTCAAATACTCTTTTCAGGTCATTATTTGTACTTCTTCCAATGTAATGTACAGCATTTGCTGCTCATGATATGATTTCCTCTATACCAAGGAAATCACAAACAGATTAGATGACCACTTGGCAAAACGTTGCTGTTCAGTCCACGAGCACAACCCCCAAGCTTTCTGTTGTTGAGCTTGTCCTTTATTTATAATTCTCTAACCCACTCCCACTGACTTTGGTTTTCAGCCTCCTATACAGTTCCAACAAAGCCTAATGCTAGCCTGAAGAATAAATCCTTATTTTCCAACTAGCTGCATTACAAACTCCAAGTCTCAAAATTCAAGTTCAACAGTTTTCAGATGATCAATAACTGTAGAATTGTTTCTCACACCCCCCCAATGTTCAATTTTTTTTGTTTTTAAGCCCTGTTTGTAACTTCAGCTAATTATATATTTCCATCATCTCCAGACCTATCGTTTTCATTCCTCATTAATGCTTTGTTGACCCTCTGTCACATGGCTTTATCACCCATGATATTTAACACTCCCGTACCTATCCAACACGCACCATTATTCTTGTTCTCTCTGCCCTCAGTGCATTTTAAAAGTTCTTTTATCTCTAACTTTTTCAAGTGATGAAAGGTTGTTGACCTGAAAAGCTTATTCTCTCCACCGTTTTTACTAGAACTGCTGAGTATTTCCAGCATTTTCCATTTATTTCAGATTTGCATCATCTGCAATATGTTGCTTTTGGACCAGTAAAATAGACAGAGATGTTCCAAATTTAAATTAGCACTTAGTCCATTAATAACCAAATACATATCCTATGCACATGTTGACATACAACTCAGGTTCAACCCCATCACAACTAACCAATTTTCAGTGACAATAACCATTAAACAATTTAGAACATCAAAGACTATGAAATACCATATAATTATCAAAGCAATAAGACCTCCAAGTATAACTTCCCTAATTAAATAGTTGGGTGTAGGCAAATTGCATCTCCCACTTCCAATTCAATGAGGCTATACACACTATTCTGAAGATGAATAATCCAAGGCAGGTTCTTTGGATTATGCATAATTCTTCCTTTAAAAAGGCATAGTTTATTCACAGACCATCAGCATGGAATATTTAAAGTGATTTCTGATGAATGGTTGAGGAAGTATGTGCTCTGGGGAAAAAAAGCAGGCTCAAGCACAATGGAAGGATAAGTGCAAAGTAACTTCATGATGGCAATTATGTGTGGTATATTGAATTGCATTTTAATGATAACTGAAAAAAGAGATATGAAGCTTCCTGGGCATGAGTCATAATGGCTGTCCTAAAATCAAATATCAGGATATATCAGCAACAATCCCACTCTAACTTGGATGGTCTAATATGCATGAGCACATCCAACTCATTCCACATTTGTACAATGTAAGCCACCTTTTAAAATACATTAGTTGCAACTGCTTGATAATTACCTGTACCCAGACAATCACAGTAAAGATGACTGACAACACTTTCAGTTGCAGCAGTAATTGAGTTGATACAACCAGCAATTTTGGAAATGTGTTTAAATGATTATGTCAATTGTCAAAATATCTCATACTGCAGCATAAGATTTATTTCACATATTGGAATGAGGTCAACGTTAAACACATTTCAGCTAATTCCTCTTCCCTAACTTGAGAATTCTGCTTAGTCTTAAGTATCTAGTCAGAAATGGTACATTGCAAAGACAGAAAACCAAGAACATGTAGTTTGAATTGTGTGTTCTATCATAAGCTTTAATTAGCAATTAAAAATTTATTGGGCCAAGTACTTTGCTTCATCAACTTGCCATAACACTTTTTCACCATTAGACATTAGTTATACAATGGAACAGAAAGCCATGTATCCAAGTTTGACAATGACAGAGTGGTAGGTGATATTATAAGCAATACTGATGAAAGCATAAAATTATTAAAATAAGTTAACAGATGATTGTAGCAAACAGATTTCAAAGTAGGCAAATGTGTGGTCATATATTTGGCTCAAAATGGAGTACTTTCTAAAGTAATGGAGGTATAAAGAGTCCTGGGAGTCTGTGTAACTAGATTATTAAAATGTCATGGAGAGATACAGAAAATACCCAGAGAGACTACTGGTCTGCCAAACTGTACATTTAGAGAACTGGAAGTACAGGATAACAGAAGTCATGTGTAGTTTTATAAAGCACTGGCTCAATAATATCTGGAGTATTATGAGTAGTTCTGAGAATATGTTAGTCCCAGAGCAAGACAAGTGTTAATTTACCACAATGATCCTTGCAATTCAAGGATTAAATTTTGAGGAGAGAACGCATAAACTAAAGTTGTGTTACTTAGAATTAAGATGATTAGAGTGCCACGATTTAGGTTTTCAATACAATTCAAGGAACCAATAAAATTTATAGCAAGTTACCATTTTGGTTGATGTATAAAGAGCAGAACAAATTTGGAACTCTTCTGCAAACAGCAATTGATACATGTTCAACTGTTAATTTTATATCTGAAATCAACAGTTTTTAATGTTATAACGAGATGTGATAAAAGGAGGTATATGGAGTTAAATTACAGATCACTGTGATCTCAAGAAACAGCAGAACAGAATCAAGAAGCTACTCTTTGCTCTATGCTTTGGCACTTATACTAATAAAAAAATTGAGATTAAACCATTGCAAATTCAAGATAGCAAAGCTTTACAGAACATTTTGAAAGAAAAAATAGAATGAAAAATAGAATGAAACCTTAGCAAAATGTATCTTATATATATAAAAAACTATAAAACACACTAGTTCAAAAAAAAACCCATGAGGTGATCTACAACCAAAAATCCCACATGTACCCAAAGAGTTATTTTATGAAAACCACGAATGTGCACCTCTTATTTTCTATATTATTACTTAACTAGTACTTAGCAAGCAAAAATCAATGCCGAAGTGGGTGGAAAATTGATTCAAACAATAAACTTCAATTTTAGTATAGAGCTATATCAGATTGCTAAACATTTCACTTTAACATGTGTAGTTAGATCCATGGCAATTTCAAACAAAAACAGAAGGCATCCTCTATAGTTTGCAGTGAAGAGCACATACAACTCAAATAAAATTAAACATTTCCACAACACTGGAGAAATGCCAGCAGGAAGCAGCAGCAGGTGCAGGGTTGAGCAGCCTTCAAGACCCTATTGCTACGAACTGTGCACCACACCATCTGTGAGTCATCACAATACAGCTACAAGCTATTAGTAAAATAAGATTTGCAAAGAGTATATGTTGTAAGTGTGCATTTCCTTTCAGCCTCAACTGTATAAAATTAGAAAATTACTGCCTCCTCCAAAGGCCTTTGGTTTTCTTCCAATGATCAATAAAACTCCCAAACTGCTGCTGCTCAAGGAGAATTGGAGAATTTTCTGTTTTATGACAATAATGCTTTTTGCAATGGACATAAGCGTTGGAATGACTGTGTTACAATGAATGAATAAATTAAATCCCAGTTTACGTAAAATAAAACATGCATTTTATGGTCTCCTTTACAACTTTAGGATGCCTAAAAACATTGTAAACAGTAATTAGGTATTACCGTCACTGAGCCCTCTACCTTCAATATCCTGGATGTGTCACCATTCACCAAAAAGTCAACTGAACCAACCACATAAACACTATAGTTACAAGAACAGGTTGTAGTCTGGGCACCTTATGGCAAGTGACTTCCTCCTGACTCTCAAAGACCTTAACACCATTTACAAACTACAAATCAGGAGTGTGATGGAATATTCTCCACTTGCCCGGATGAAGGCAGCACAGCGGCACAGCTAGTAGAGCTCAATCCTGAATATGCTGTCTGTGTGGAGATTGAACTTTCTTCTTTATAACCACATAGGTTTCCTCCAGGTACACTAGTTTACCACCATATCCCAAAGTCCTGCAGGTTGATAGGTTAATTAGTCACTGTAAATTACACCTAGTGTGTAGGCGAGTGGTAGAATCTGGTGTGAGTTGACAGGAATATGGGGAGAATGGATTAGAAGAGATACAAGTGGAGGAATGCAATTGCTCTGTGAGCAGCACTGACTCAATGGGCCAGGCAGCCTCCTTCCATGTCTGAAGGAAATATGGAATTTTGAAGTGCAGTGCCAAAAACCCTTATGGCCATCCAGCACCAGACACCTGCTTGATTGACACCTCATCAACACCCTAAACATTCATTCTCTACACTACTGGCACACTGTAGCTTCAGTGAACACCATCCACAAAATGCACTGCAGTTACTCACTTAGGCTACTCCAACAGCCTGTCCCAAATCTGCAATCTCGACCACCAAGGTCAAGGGCAAATGGGAACACCATCACCTGCAGGTTCTCCACCATCCTGACTTGGAAATGCATCAATGTTCCCTCATCATCACCGAGTCTAAAATCTCACTTCCCAACAACATTGTGGGAGTACCCTTTCCAGAAACACAGCAATGATTCAGGAAGGGGAATAAATGTCCAGATCCCAAAAATGAATTAAATAAAAAAGCACAGATTAAATTTGTTAGTTTGGTGCTTTGAGGCTCAAATTACATTGCTGACCATCACTTTCTGAAAACTATCAATGACTGCCCCTCTATTTACTACACTTTCTTTCTATTTTATTCCTTACCAGTTACAATTATGAAAAATATGCAGCCAGAAAGTAAGCAACATACATTTAACAAAAATATGGGAAGTGGAGTTTAGTAGTACTGAGATTTAACAGGACTGTGGGTGGGTTGGCAGGGTGTTTCAATGTATGGGAATAACGCAGGGATGGATGCTGATGGTTCGCTGTCTGTTTTTTTGTGTTTATCAGCAATAAGGAAAGAAAAGGCAGAAATCCATTAGATCTGATTTCAAACTTACAATGAAAATGAAGTAAAATATAAATCTGGTGTCTAGGACTATACTTTCCTGCCTATTTGCCTCTCTGTATCTTTGCTTATTACCTCATCTCTGAGGAGGATGTGTAGAATGTTTAAATTTTCTAGCTATCCACTTAGCCTGCAGTAATTACAGCCTTTCCTATAAATTCAAGCCTTATATTTTTTAAGTTTAGATGAGAAACAAGGTCAGTCATTACATACACACACCTAGAAATACAATCAATATATTTTTTCCTGAACAAAGCCTTCAATTCTTTTTCACTGTTGCTCAAGATGTGGTCACTCTTTACAGGTATGCAAGTGTCCCATCAAACTTATAATTGTGCCTCAGAGTTGGAGGAAAGGCCATTTTGGGGGCAAATTTGTATTGTGCCCTTGTAACCATGGTATTGAATGTTTGGTCCACCTGAGTTTCTGGTAAAAGGTTGCCAATAGCAAGCTATTTTTAAAACAAGATTATCCATAAAAAGATATTTTTTCTAATTCAAAACAAAATGATTCAAAATTAAACTGATGTTTCAGTCTTCAGGTTATATTCTAGTAATGGGATACCTGCAAGCATCACCCACCTATTTTCATAATAACGTACAAGGTTCCAAACCCAGTTTATAACCTCATCAATCCAAATAAAACAATACAGGCTAAGCATCAATACAGCATCTCAGTTAATTAGATACATGAAAAATGCTTTTACAACATTTGGGAAAATGCACTCAATTATCAGCAATTCAGCCCAAAGGCTGTGAAGCAAGGCACTTTGCAATTATCAAACTCCAGTTAACATTGTTTGTGTGTGCATACTAGCACAAATCTCAGTATAGCTTTATGCACTGTAAACCAAAGACATTGAAAACAACATGGACAAGTAGCATATTTAGGACAAACAGTACTCCAACATTAAAGTTTCATTGGCAAACATTCCTTCCTGGTTTACAGCATTATGAAAAACATACTGTAATAATATCAGAAAGGCTGTAGAGTTAAATTTTGAATTCCTTTTGGACAATCATAAAAACAAACACCAGCACATAAATGGAAAAAAAAACAAAAAGAAAAACGGCAAAACTATTAATTATGCCAGCAGAACACAGACAAGAGAGGCAAAATGAAAAATTAAGCAAGCATTTGCCTATCAGAACCAGAGAAATATGACAAGAACGATATTTTTCACTATGGACGAATGCCTTGGCAAAAAGAATATATAGAATGCCTAACTGGCAACAATTGTTTAGAAATCAACAGAATTCAATATCCTATATCTTCACTGTAGTTGCAAAGGCACTCAGTCATTGTGCAGATCTTCAATGTCATTACAGTGACTTCCACAGATCTTAAAGTACCTGAATGACTAGAAGTATGGCATAGCCACATATATACTTACTAGAGCAATGTGACACAAAGATCTGCATTTTCCATTCCATTAAATTTCAATTTGCATTTGTTGCTGACGATATAATTTGGCACAACTTTAAACAATTTTTTCTTCCTTTGTTTGCCATATTGATTCCCATAGAGGCTGAAGATATGGGTTTTTGGATTCTTGTAACTTTTAAAAATACTGATGACTGAATTAATTACTGGCATTCAGGAAACATTTGGAGGAGCCTTATTCACTTTTAAGCAAGGGCAAAACTGTTCTCTGTATGAAACAAAAATGAAGATTCCTCTGCAGAAAAGTGAACTAACCTGTAATTTTCTTCAGATTCTGAAACACTGCTGTCATCGATCTCTTCAGAGTCTCTATATTTATCAGGATCAGGAAGATCAGAAGGATCAAAACTTTCTTCCCCATCACTCTGTTCCAGGTAAGCAACAGCTTCCTCTTCAGGTTGCTAAAATAACAAGGAAAATCAACAATTTTCAGCTAAATAAACCTTTTGGTATATTACAATATTAAAACAGTTAAATGTAGTCATTTTCAGTTCAGGTCTGCAATAAATTCTATTTCTTCTCACAGCAACATCTATGACCTTAAAAAACTGTGCACGCTGATTCCTAACTGCCTCGTGCTGTGGTTGATTTCCTCTCCATAAGCTGCACTACCAAAATATTCTGTAACATTCACCTTCCCCAATTTTAGTTAAAGGATACAATGTTAGGGAATGTAGAGGGAAAAGAAACCCATGTTCTCAAATTCTTTCCATTAAAAACAACAACTAATCCTGCAAATGAAGAAATTATTATTCTAGTAAACTAGTATCATTCATAAAAGTGGCACATTTCAGGAACTCCTGTTACCAGTGTTGCAATCTACTTTAATATTCTTCTATGAGTTGAATGGTGAAACAGATTTGCTGCACAAAAATAAAAAAAACTCTGCCCTTATCCAAGAAGGTAACACTGATAGATAATGATAAAAAGATCTATTCAATTATAGATCATAATGAAAATCACACAACAGTATGTGTGCAAATAGAAACTCAATTTTTAGAATCTGAAGTCTACCGATATATTTGCTCTGTGCGATGCAAGGCAAGTTTTCAAGAAAGAAATCTAAAGGTATATCACTTGTTCTAATGAATCTGCCATTTTGAGGTAATGTAGTGAAAAGGCCGCTTGAATTGATTGCAACAGAAGCATCGCCTTCAGAATACTGAGTAGAAGCAGCAATTTTGATCAAAGGCATTCAAAGATACCTGGAGACTACCCTGAAAGTGTAATTATATAACCTTAGACAGCAAAGTGTATTAACTGTCCAAAGTTCTGTGCAATACAATGCTGAAAGCCACACTTAAAAACATAATACGTAAATACAATCCTTACAATGGCAACATTACTTCTAAATCTAATGTTCTTGAATATAATTTGATGTAGAAAATTAATTAATTACACAAAGAAAAAAATTACAGGTGCCTGTTGCCAGGTTCCATCCAGCTCAAAAATATAACCAGTTCTGACTCAAAATAGAGGATACATCTCTTCTTCCTTCTCCAAACAACTGGAAATTACAGATCTGTGCTGTGTCACACATGGAGTTTAAACTTATAATTCCCTATAATAAGTTTACAGTTATGCTTCTGTCTTACTACAGAGGAGAAAAATCAAATGTCCAAGTTACTAAATCACTATCATTGACAGGCTAAGAGGTTGGACACACAGTACTGACTAATATTGGTATGAACAAAGACACTTTTTGATTATGAATGATTAGTGCATTATGGGGAGGATAGAACAAAGGAACCTAAACAGGCAAAATAAAAAGATTCTGGCTTCAAAGTCTGAAGACTACCAATATCTGTCATCTTACAATTGATGACTTCTTCCCATTAATACATTGCAACTAAGTGGAAGCAGTGTAAAATAAATGACACCTGAGGGTTCACTTTGGCATAATTAGTAATTGGTTTATTATCGTCACATGTACCAAGTGAAAAGCTTTGCTTTGCATGCCATCCAGACAGATCATTCCAAACAAGTACATTGAGGTAGTGCAAAAGGAAAAACAATAACAGAATACAGAATATAGTGTTACATTTGCAGAGAAAGTGGAATGCAAGTTGGCAAATAAGGTGCAAGGGCCAAGACAAGGTAGGTTGTGAGATCAAGAGTTCATCTATATCGTACGAGGTCCATTCAAGAGCCTTATAACAGTGGGATAGAAGCTGTCCTTGAACCTGGTGGTACAAGTTCTCAAGCTTTTGCATCTTCTGCTTGATATGGGGGGGGGGGGGGGGGGGGGGGGGGGGGTAGTAAGAGAAAGACGAAAGACCAGGATGGGAAGGGTCTTTGATTATGTTGGCTGCCTTCCTGAGGCTGTGGGAAGTGTAGACAGAGCCAATGGAGGGAAGGCTGGTTTTCATTAATAAGACTGGGTTGTGTTCACAATTCTCTGCAATTTCTTATGGTTGTGGGCAGAGTAGTTGTCATTCAAGCTGTGATGCATCCAGATAGGATGCTTCTATGGTGTACCAGTAAAAATTGGTGAGGGTCATTGGGGACATGTTGAATTTCCTCAGCCTTCTGAGGAAGAAGAGGCACTGGTGTGCTTTCTTGGCCATGGTGTTTACATGGTTGAATCAGGACAAATTGTTGTAATATTTACACCTAGGAACTTGAAGCTCTCAACCATCTCCACCTCAGCATGATTGATACAGATAGGGGCGTATACTCTGCCCCGCTTCCTGAAATCAATGACCAGCTCTTTTGTTTTGCTGACATTGATGGAAAGGTTGTCATCTTGACAGCATGCTACTAGGCTCTATACCTCCCTCCTGTACTGCATCTCATCGTTTAAGATCTGGCCCACTACAATGATGTCATCTGCAAATTTGTAGCTATAATTAATATAATGCCATGAGATTCAACCAATCTAGAACTTGAATATAACCAGCTGATGTCCAATAATGAAAAAGCATCTCACTGTCAAAGATGAAGATAAAAGAGACTGCAGATGCTGTAGCCTGGTACAAAAAACAGAACGCTGGAAGAATTCAGTGGGTCAAGCAGGAGTAATGCAGGGTTTCGACCTAAAATGTCAACTTTCACTTTTTGCCTTACAAATGCTGATTGAGTTCTTCCATTATTCTGTCTTTTGCACTGTAAAAGATGTTGTGCTTCGGGGTGAAATATTAAATAGCGGCCAGTATGCCTGTTCCGTTTTATACTGAAGAACAACAGTGCTTTTCTGGTGCTCCAATAACCCTCCTTCAACTAATGCCACAAGAGAAAATAGACATTATTTACCTAACTAGTTTCTGTAAGGTTAACTATTTTATCTCAATTATAGCATTTTGAAATAATTGAAAATACCTTTAGGTGCTCAGAAACATGACAATATGAAAGCTCACCTTTTGAAAAAGCATCCAATAGGTGATACATGCAGTTTTCAAATGTTTTGCCAGCAAGATAAATAAATTTGCCTTGTGGGTGGAAGACTACGTGAATGTCAACCTGCATTAAAATGGTTGCAGAGACTGGAGTTCTGTCATTGTCTAAATTTTTAATAAACTCAATTCCATTTCAAAATCTATGCACATTAAACAAACTTACCAAACTGTTGGAGGATTGGGATTTTTTTTTATCAAGAACCAGAAGCAGGGGACTAAATGGCTAACAAACCTGGAGAAAAGCGATGAGAGTAAACAGGCAAGTGATATCAAAACAAACAGAAAGAGCTTCCATGGATATATAGGAAGGAAGAGAGCAGCATCTAAGGCAAGTGTGGATCCTTGGAGGATGAGACTCGGTGGGGGGGGGGGGGGGTGCGGGGGAGTAAGGTAATGAGAAACAAAATAATGAGAAATAATGAGGCACATGAGCTCATAGCATTAGGGGAACTGTGTTAGCTTGGATCAGAAAAGGGAGCAAGAATCTTCAGTTTAGAAATAGAGTTAGACTGGAAAGAAGCAATGGTACAGTGCCATAAGAAGCAGTTCTTGGTCCTCAACTATTTACTATCCATATTGGGGAGGAGGCACGGCATAAGGTACCCAGGTTTGCTGATGATACTGAAATAGGTGGTAGGGCATATTGTGATGAGTACTCTGCAACAGGATATAGAAAGCTGAGTGATGCGCAAAAACTTAGCAAAGTAGAGAAGTACGAGGTTAAGCACTTTGGTAACAATCAAATGATAGGCTATTACCTAAATGGAGAGAAATTACAAACGAGTGGAGTACAGAGGAATCTAGGTGTTCTTGTGAATAAAACCCAAGTAGTATGCAGATACACCAGTAACTAAGTACACAGTGACATTCTGATCTTTATTGCTAGGCAGTTGGAGTTTAAAGATAGGGAAGCATTATTTCAAATGTACAAGATATTGGTGAGGCTGCACTTTAAGTACTGTGTACAGTTTTGGTCCTCTCCTTTAAGGGTATACTTGCATTGAAAGCAGTGCAGAAAAGATTCACTTCTATTTCCTGGGATGAGAGGGTTGTGCTATGAACAGATTAAAAACAAAATCAGATGTGCATCCTTTGGTGTATAGAAGAATGGAGGGTGATCTTATTGAAACAAGGTAGAGTCTGAGATGTTTCCACTAGTGGGAGAGTCTCAAATGTGGGTATATAGCTACAAAATAAGGGATGGTCATTTAAAACCAAGGTGCATAAGAATTTCCCACCAAAGCAAGTGCCAAAGACATTCCACTGTCTACTGGGCACAAGTCAGGAATATGATTGACTACTCTCCACTTACCTGGATGAATGCAGCTCTAGTAACTCTCCAGAAGCTCCACACATTCTAGGATAAAGTAGTCCGCTTGACTGGCACCCCAACACATCAACTACCTGACACTTTAATTCCCTTCAGTAGACACAGTGTGTATAATCTAAAAAATCACACTGCAGTTACACACAGAAACTAATCCAACTGCAGTGCCCAACCCCACAACTCCTCCACCAAGGGTGCATGGGAACATTGTCACCTACAAGCCCACCCACCTTCCCCCCCCCCCCCCCCCCACCTCCAAGCTGCACCCTGTTCAGATTTGAAAATACATTTCTGGTCCCTAATCACTGCTCGGTCTAAATCATGGAGCGCCCTACCCAAAAGAACTGTGGGAGTACCTTCACCATAAGGACTGCATAGGATCAAGGATGCGGCTCACAATTACCTTTTCGAGGACAGGCAATAGGTGTGCCCAGGTCAGGAAAAATGGATAAATATAAAAGTGAACATTGAAATACAAAATATTGTATTAGTTCCACAAAGTAAAATTAAATGTTGGAGGTCACCTTCAAGATTGCCAGTCCAAGAAAAAAGTATAGAGAAAAAGCACTCAGGATGAATAGCAAGAAAGAGGGCACATGGAAAAGTAACAGTAAGGTTGCAGGGTGGAGGCAAAAAATCTAAGAGGAAGAAAAAGTGGGGTGGGCACAAAAGCAAAAGTGGGGACAAGACAGCAAGAGCAAGATAGGGAGTTTAGCGAGGAAGAAAGCAACAAAAACAAATGAAAGCTTAGAAATGTCTGGATATTATGAGTAGCTTGATTATGTAAATAGTAGAAAATCCAACTGCCTTTCATTCCTCCCGCAATTTTAGAGCTTCAAGCCATTAACTTATGATAAAATTCTTAAAATATTCTAGAAAGTATGAAGGTTGCCTAAGATTTGTAATTATACTATCATACAAGGTATAATAGGGGGGAAATGCACATCTGCTCTAGAACGGGAATGGTAGATTTTCTGCCAGTATCACCAAGGACTTCGTACAGAAATTACTTTGGTTTGCAATGTAGCAACCAATAAATTTGAAGGTGTAGGAAATAATTCAACAAAAGGATAAAATGTATCATTAATTCTGTACTACGATAATAATAAAATGCTTGCCTTCATTGGTCGGGGCATTGAGTATAGAAGTTGTCAAGTTATGTTGCAGCTGTATAAAACTTTAATTAGGCCACATTTATAGCATTGTGTGCAATTCTGGTTGCCACATAACAGGAAGAACGTGGAGGCTTTGGAGAGGGTGCAGAAGAGGTTCGCTGGGATGTGGCCTGGATTAGAGAGTATTAGCTATACGGAGAGGTTGGACACAATTGGATTGTTTTCTCTGGAGCATTGGAGGCTGAGGGAAGACCTGATAGAAAGTAATAAAAGTATGAGAAGCATAGATAGGGTAGATAGTCAGAATCTTTTTCCTAGGGTGGAAATGTCAAATACAAGAGGGAATAGCCTCAAGGTGGGAGGGAGAAGTTTAAAGGAGAGTGGTAGGTGCCTGGAGTGTGCTGCCTGGAGAGTGATACTGGTAGCAGGAAACCAATAGTGACATTGAAGAGGCATTTAGACAGGCACATGAATGTGTAAAGAATGGAGGGATATGGATCATGTTTAGTTTCACATTTTTATGGTAATAACTCATAATAAAAATTGATTCTACTTCCTGTATCAGTAGCAGAATTGTCATTTTGCAACTAGACTAGACATGACAAGCCATGTAATTTAATGCAATACATTTATTTGGTTTCCTTGGTGCATGGCTTCATTCAATTATACATTCTTAGAAACTCATCACTACCATGGCAATACACTATTAAATGAAATATTTATTAATACAGGTGACCCCCACCCCCCAACACATTACTGAGAGGTTGTGTTCCTAAAAAAAATCATCTGTATCGCGATTTTCTGTAATGCGATCCCCTCTTTCCCATTAAATCCCATGTTATAACTGAAGATGCGTTCCTATGGGATATTTTTCTCCCATATTAAGCCATTTTAATTTGCAATGACAAAGTGATCCACTGCTGTTATTCAACAGCAGTTCCTATGGGATATTTTTCTCCCATATTAAGCCATCTTAATTTGCAATGACAAAGTGATCCACTGCTGTTATTCAACAGCAGAGACCAACATTAGACTCTGAGGGAGAAGCTTGCACAAAAGAAATAACAAACTTTGTCAAGTTTTATTTTTAGTCACTCACTAGTGTGGGGCAGTAAGATTTATACATGACGTCACTGCATCAATTGGGTTGGCAGTCACAGCTGAATCCCTCCTTTGCCACGCACTCTCCAGTCCGTGGATGTGTGAAAAGACGTTTCAAAGTGCAACATTGCTGCCCTCTCTCATCTGAAGCATTTTCTCTGACGCTCAATGCTTGTGGATTAGGAAAGAGTTTAGGACGAGGAAATATCAGGGAAAAGGATGGGATTTGAGTATCAGGGTTCAGGGGAGAAAGGTGGTGTAGGAGGAGTTCAGGGGGGTAATGGGTTAAAGCATGGTAACAGTGGAAGTTGAGTAAAGGCCGAGGGATTATCTAAAGGAGCTGGTCATGGCTATTGTGGCTCCCCACAACGTACTATATCAGAGAAAATGCCTCGCAGATTAAGAGTGTGGCAGTGCTGCACTCTGAGACATCTATTTACATGTCCTCAGGCTGGACAGTGCGTGGCAAAGGAGTAACTGCCAACCCCATTGATGTAATGATGTCATATCTAAATCTTATTACCCCACAATATTGAGTGACTACAAATAAAAATTGACAAAATTGGTCGTTTCTTTCACATCTTGTGTTTATCTTTTCCCCATATAAATTCTGTAAGAGTGAATTGTATTCTGTATCTCAAAATGATTTATGAACTCCATAAGGGTGAATTTCCATTACCCAGATGACCATAAAAGCGAGGGTCGCCTGTAACCTCATTCAAATGACTGCCCTTGAACTGCATCAAGAAATTATTCAGAATACCTATTTGCTTGGTTATAGAAGATGACAAAATGGGAGCAGTTACCTCAAATGCAGGTATGTATTTTCTGGGTTGTGCGTTTTCATTTGAAACTCTTCAATTTGTGATCCTTAAGACTCACAAACATGTTCAAAGTCTGATGGAAACAGCTGGTAACAAGCTCACATGAAGAAACAGATCACCTCAGCAAGTTTCAGTCCAATTAGGACCAATATATGTGGGATATTTAAAATAGGCTG
Source organism: Pristis pectinata (assembly GCF_009764475.1). NCBI lineage: Eukaryota > Metazoa > Chordata > Chondrichthyes > Rhinopristiformes > Pristidae > Pristis > Pristis pectinata. The sequence goes on from NC_067415.1 coordinate 32,343,856, forward strand.
AAGTAATTGGTCTTCTATACATAATCTCCTTTAGATAAGATTTCTTTATTAGTCACATGTACATCGAAACACACAGTGAAATGCATCTTTGCGTAGAATGTTCTGGGGGCAGCCTGCAAGTGTCGCCATGCTTCCGGCGCCAACATAGCACGCCCACAACTTCCTAACCCATACGTCTTTGGAATGTGGGAGGAAACCGGAGCACCCGGAGGAAACCCACGCAGACACGGGGAGAACGTACAAACTCCTTACAGACAGCGGTGGGAATTGAACCCGGGTTGCTGGCACTGTAATAGCATTATACTAACCGCTACACTGGATTTACTTATCATGGTTCTGTGAATTAAACTGCCATGAATAATTGGGAATTTCACAAACTATAGTTTCAGAATGGTTTGCAAATTGACTGGATGAAAACATTTCTTCTTTAACTCCCCGTACATGCAATTTAAATCAAGCATATTGGAAGAAATGCTGATGGCCCAATTCATTTGTCACTGTCAGTATCTATAGACACAGTAGCACCATAGGTAATGTACTGTGACATCAGCAGCTGAGTAACTAAGTTATCTGCTCCAAGGCCTCATAACTTTGCTGATTTTCTTTATGCACCAAGGGCTATATGACATAAAGGATTATTCAAGTATGAAAAAAAAGTATTTAACTGCTTTTACCAAATTTTGATTGAGAACCAGAGGAACGCCACTGACCATAGAATTGAGAACCTTTTTTACACTTTCTTTTGTAGTTATATATAAAAGCAATTCTGCACAATATCCTAATTCTATTTCTATGGCATTTTTCAAAGAAGGACAGTCAGAGACTTTTTCCCAGGGTGACAATGGCTAACATGAGGGGACATAATTTTAAGGTGATTGGAGGAAGATACAAGGGGTACGTCAGGGGCAATTTTCTTTTAAACACAGAGCTGCGTGGAACGCACTGCTGGCAGAGGTTGTGGGGGCAGATATATTAGGGACACTTCAGAGACTCTTAGATAGACACATGAATGATAGAGAAATGGGAGGCTATGTGGGAGGGAAGGGTTAGATTGATCTTAGGGCAGGATTAAATGTCAGCACAACATGTGGGCCAAAGAGCCTGTACTGTGCTGTATTGTTCTAATGTTCTATGAAAGGATTTAGCTTTCCTTCTAGTTTTCCCAGTGTGAAAATTATACTTTTGATCTTTTTAAAGATGCACTTTCTTTCATGTTTTAAATTTCTGCATCAGATTTTCTGGAAACTGGTGGGTGACAAAGTGCTGAATTTCTGACAATACAATTTGAATATGTTTCTTGAGTGCACTCGAGAGAATCTAGCACTTTGTTGTTATTTGACTTTTCCTCTCTAAAGGCACGTGCTTTATTATGAACAAGTTCCTCAAGGAAAGAAAGAAAATGAAGATAAGCTAATAAGGGAGATGAAGTGGGTTGGATGACGCTCCTTTGCAGCATAAACACCACAGAAACCATTTTTTTTAACTATAAATTATATGCATTAAAATTGTGAAAGTAAAGAACTATGAATAACAACAACAACAACAACTTGTACTTATGTAGCATCTCCAACAAACACTGATTCTCACCAGGACACTTAATGAGAGCATGATGAAAATCTAACAAAGCTTGACATTTACTTTTACAGCAGTTTAGTGAGGATGGCTGGCCACCTCTTTAAAGTGGTAGACTTTAAGGAAAAAAATTAAAGGAGAAAAAGTTAGGGAGGGAATTTCAAAGCTTAAGCTCTAGACAGCCAAAAACACAAGTATTTGTGAGAAGGCAATTAAAACTGGGGATCCACCAATGACCAGATGTGGAAGGATGCAGTGATTTGAAGGGGTGAGAAAAGATTGTAGTGATATAGGTGCAAGGCCATTAATGTACATGAAAATAAGAATGCTGGTTTTCGACAAAAACAGATTCGCTGGAAGAACTTAGCTAGTCAAACAGCAAATGTGGAAAGAGAAACCAGTTACCGTTTCAATTCAGGGACCAGTTCTGAGGAAGGGCTCCTGACTTGAAATGTTAACTGGTTTCTCTTTCCATAGATGCTGCCTGAACAGCTGAGTCCTTCCAGCATTTCTGTGATTTTTTTTCTAGATCCCAGCATCTGCAACTTCTTTTGTTTTCCATGCTGATTTTAAAGTTAGTGTTATTGCAGCAGGAGTTCACATAGGTCCACATGCACACAGCTGACAGGTGCATAAGCTTGCTTAGGTAAGGTATAATACAGAACACCAGCCAGAGGTAACAAAAGGCACAGGTAAGTACTTGAGTACCAGATGAGCCATCAAAGAGTAGGGTCGTATTATATCAGAAAATGGGAAAAATGAGTCTTCATGTCAGAGCGGATACATAATCAAAAATTCAGTTCGATAAAGACAACATCAAGCTTGCAAATTATCTGGCTCAGCTTTAAACAGTTTCCTCTTCATCCAGCATTGAATGTTAAATAAATAGTGTGAAAGTGAATGGCCCAAAAAGATGATATTGAGTTGGACCTCCTGACAGTCAAGTCTTCCATTAAAAATTTGGAAGGGTAAGCAGTGCTGAGGAACAGAAAAGGGTCAAAATATCATCTCATGGGCCTCTACAGACGAAGGTTGGGAATAGAAAGAGAAGCTAGTTATGGCTTGATGATAAGAATGAAGCCAAATGAGGGCAATTCTGCCAAGTTGGATAATGAAGGGAAGCCGCTGGAGGAGGTTGGTGTGGTTAGCTGTGATGAAGGCTGAAGATAGGTTGTGAGGATAAGGAGGTACAATTTACCACACTAAAGATTTCAAAGAATGACATTTGTGATGTTAACATAGTGGTGGAGCCAGAAATCAGATTGGAGGAACTTAGATGTAGTATTCTAGGAATGTGATTACAAGGTTTTGGAGACAACAACCCATTCAAAGACTTTGGATAGGAAAGTGAGTGGGTGATAGGATTCCAGTTTGCAAGGACAGAGGTATTAAGGTGATCTTTTTTTGTGAAGAGGACCGATGATGATTTATTCAAAGGGGGTGGGGGGAGAAGCAATGACTGAGGATAGGGAACATTACCACTCCCAGCTATCACACTGGGCCCAGTAAGGAAAGTTGGATTCTAAACAATTTGGTCAAAGTAGAATAAAGTTGGCATGATCCAAGGCTCATGTATGAGATGAGCTTGAAGAGATCAAGAATGGACCAACTCTGTCAAAATCTGAACAATGGTATGGATTACTGTGCATACAATAACATAAAATATCAATGGTAAGAGCCATTTCTGTACTGAGGAAAGGGCATAACCTAGTAAAGCAATTTGCTTAGCTACCATAAGCTAAGCCTATTTTGAAAGTTCACCCAATGGCATGTACTGCAATGGATTGGGTTCTCATGCTCCATTTCACTCACTACCTACCTCTGCATTTATTGAAATGCTAAACTTGTTCCTGATAATTTTAAAGAGTTAAAAATGTTTAAATTAGCAATGCTGTATGCAACACCAACAGTATACAGATAGCTTTCATGGCTAATCAGGTGGTATTGATAGAGCATCAGCTGCAAGCAGCTCTTAAGTTGCACTCTGTCTTTGCCGCATACACATAAACAAATGAAAATTATATTTTTAAGCATGCTGTGTTGTTCTAATGCAGGCAGGAATTTCATGGTTCACTGGTATAATGTCAGCTTTAAATGGTCATGAAACTGACAAAATATAGCTGCAATCAATATGAGGTGGACATACAAGGAATCATGAAGTATTCTAGTCATGACTCCAAGAATTTTATAACAAGGATGTACTGCATAATATTGACTAGCATGAATGTACATCATAGATTGAAATTATACGCAATGAACCATAGAATCATAGTCATAGGCTGATATGCATACCACCTCCACCAATGAGAAGCAACAGCAATTGCAGTTAGATCTTCAACTTAGAACTCGTATAGTTTGCCACATTCAAAAAGACATTCTGGAACTGTTAAGGACTAAAAAATATTCTATTTTTTAATACACGCTAAAGGAGGCGTTCTTTGTCAGACCAGTTTACCTGGCAGCTCAATATTTGTTAAAGTATCACGTACTTAAGTGGACTATTTTTTAAGAAAGCACATATTTTCTGGATGTAACTGTGTTAAGTGTTATCATGTAGTTGTAATAAAGAACTACAGTTCCCAGTAGGCAATGCAAGGGGTCACATGGGGTAACAGGAAGTGACTATAAAAAGAGAGGGAAAGCAAGCCAGCCTGTTGTTTAAATAAAATGTTCAGATGTTAAACCCACGCAAAGTTTGTCTCATGATGAAGAACAAACATAACATGGTGTCAGAAGTTAGTGTGAGGTCTTAACAGGGAGACTAGATAAATACTGTGTGCAATTGAGAAAGAGACTCAGTGAGTACAAAAGAAAAGCTCTAATAAGACTGAGAAAAAGCTGGCTGGTGTGGCGATGGAGCACATTGTTCCTGAAGTTCAGCAGTCACTGGATTTGCCAAGAGAGATTCAGGTGAGAGACAGAGTTCCCGTTATGGATAAGCTAAGTCTCCCACGCCTATGCAGTTTACTGGCTATCTAACCGATAATTGGAAACGCTTCAAACAGCGATTCAACATATATTTAGATGCTAGTGCAGCAGGAGGGAACGATGAAAAATTGAAAGCACCTATTTTTCTGCACGTGATTGGCGAAGGTGCTTTGGACATCTGTAACAGCTTTCAAATTGATGAGACAGCTTTTGAGTTGGGCACTTTGATGAAAAAAATTTGAGGAGTATTTTATCCCAAATAAAAACATCACATTTGAGAGATATAATTGTTTTTCCTGTGACCAGAAACAAGGTGTTAGCTTTGACCAATACTTAGCTGAGCTTCACACACTAAGTCTTCTGAATTTGGAGATTTGAGAAGCTCACTAGTTAAAGACAGAATAGTTTGTGGAACTCCAGATAATGGACTCAGGGAAAGACTGTTGCGTGAAAAAGAGTTGACCCTGGAAAAGGCGGTGAATATGTGTAGGCCAGCAGAAACCACATGAGCACAAGCTAAGGAGCTGCACAGGGCAGCAACAATAATGCATACTGTGAAAACAGAGAAGCAGCACACAAGGCATTTCCGAAAGCAACAGTTATCACGTTCCTGAAAGCTGTGTTTGCGAGGCATGGAGTTCCATGTGAAGTAGTATCAGACAATGGTCCACAATTTGAGCTGTGAATTTGAATCCTTTGCTAACATTTGTGGGTTTCGACATATAACCTCAAGCCCACATCACCCAAAATCTAATGGCCTAGCAGAGAGTTCAGTTAAGGTGGTGAAGGGCCTCATGAAGAAAGTGCAAGATGGATGAGAAGATTTCCACAGAAGTCTAATGATTTACAGAAGTGCGCCACTGCAGAACTTTCACCAGCCCAAATGCTGATGGGTTGATGCATACACACTTACCTTCCATTACATGAAAACCTGTTGACACCTGAAGGAGCACACAAGGTCAAACAGGCTAAAGAGGAAGGGAAAGAAAAACAGAAACAGAATCATGACAAGACAGTGAAAAGCCCACCAGTCCTGAAGCCTGGGAATCAAGTGCGAATCCGAGACTATGATTCTGGCACATGGTCCATGCAAGGAGTTGTGCAAGAGGAAGTAAATCCACGTTCATACCAGATCCAGACGGAGCGAGACACACCTCTGAGGAGGAACCACATGGATCTGCGGCCACAAGCTCCAAACCATGGCTGTGACCCGTCCCCTTTCAGTACACCAAAGGGGCCAGCATATGGAGAAAATGAACATGTGGACCAGAGTTCCCAGGAAAACACCAATAGTAATGCAGCAAATGAAAGCAACACACCTGCGAAAACAAGTACCAGACCAAAAAGGACCTTTAAACCACTTCAGAGACTGATTGAAGGCTGCTGAGTGGACAAGGGTTCTTGGCAGGTTATAAGGACAAAGTATTGTGTTTGTTTCTTTAAAGGGGGAAGATGTGTTATTATGTAGTTATAATAAAGAACTACAGTTCCCAATAGGCAATGCAAGGGGTCACATGGGGGAACAGGAAGTGGCTGTAAAAAGAGAGGGAAAGCAAGCCAGCCTGTTGTTGGTTAAATAAAATGTTCAGATGTTAAACCCACGCGAAGTTTGTCTCATGATGAAGAACAAACATAACAGTATCAGCAAACCAAATGCCACTGCAGAAGCTGGGTGCTGACATACAGGCACAAAGATACCCATTCTCAATGCATGCACAAAGACTCCTGCATATTATGTGATCATGATTTTCCCCACAGTGCCATACCAAAAAGATTGTAACTCTGAAAGAACCACATTACCAGATGAGATGTCCATGCTTACTATAAATACTATATGGATGTTTTCTGTTTAATATTTGAATAATATAGGTTCTAACAATGTCTTGGCTGCCAAGCTGAAACTGTGCTCCAGACTAGATGCATCTCGAACCATGCAGTTGGAGTGCATCTATAAAACAATGTGGTGACTTGTCAGGTATGTCCCCCATCCACAGAAAGAAGGGCAAACATTTCAGTCTCAGTCTCCACAGGCACTGTCTGATCTACAGGTCATTTCCAGCATTCTCCTTTTGGTTTCAGGTTTCAGCAGCAGCTCTGACCTGCATTTCACAGCTTTAATATGTCTCTTTTCTCCGTCTACCACTCTCCTACCCAATCTGCAACTTCTACCTTGATTTTTCACTTCCCCAGTTCTGCTGAAAAGTCTTCAACCTAAAACTTTCACTGTTTCTCTTTCCACAGTTGATGCCTAACCTGCCGAATGTTTTCAGCACTTACTGCTTGTTTCAGATTTCCACTATCTGTGTTTTTTTTAATGATTTTCAATGAAATCAAACATTCCTGATCATAACAATGCTCCCATTTCTGATGAACAACTGCTGTTGTTAATGGTTTTAGAATTCACATTTACACCTCTTGCAGACACATCTTTTATTTCCTTTGCTTATCTGTTACCTTTCACCAGCACTTCTTTGATCATCTAATCTTTGTTCCTCCCTTTCCAATTCCCTGCCTGTGCTCACTTAAAATGTGCTATATTTCTAATACTTTCCAGTTCTGATGAATCATCAGCCTGAAATGTTTGTTGTTTTGCTATGCACAGATGTTTTCTTACCTGAATATTTCCAGCATTTCTAGTTTTATTTCCAGGAGTTCCAGTATTTTGCTTTTGAATTCCCCAAAATTCTTACAATATTATGGCTTATGCCACTGACAGGGTTTTTCCAAGCTATTCCTTTTTAAAACTGGAAGCTTGCTTGAACATTATTTTTCAAAATATTACTTTCAGTTTTAACGAAGAGGAATTCCACCAGAAGTCACAGAAGTAAATGCCTCCTCATCTAATTGCCACTGCTTGCTTTTGAACAAAAGGCCTGATATCAGTAAATGCAAATGGCTGGGCATTTCTGGCATTTTCCATTTTTATCTTAGCTAGCCTGTATCTGTGGTACTTTACTTTTGTAAACAGCCTCGTTAGTGCTCAATGACTGGGATTGTCATTGTAAGATCATGCCATCAGCAAAGTACTTTCCTCTCTCTGAAGTTTTAGATTTTCATTAATTTTACCTCAAATACAGGATTCGTTAACTGGGTATATAAACTAATCTTCAACCAATCATGATCCAAGACCAGTGATATGCCAGCATTATTGGAAAAAAAACATATCAAACTAAAATCATAAAGAAACTGCTGTAGAATTTATATTGCCATGATAAATAAGACATGCGAGTAAGATAACAAGATTTCGATCTTTCTGATAAACTGGCAAACTTTACAGATACTTGTCAACCAATAAAATGTTTGCTGCCATGTAAAGTCAATAATTTGTAGGCATATTTACATAGCACTTGCCCAAGAGTTTTTCTGACCTTTACTATCTTGCTTACCTTAGATTTTTTTTCCCCATGACAAACTGCTGCATCTTTGCAAATATTATTCCCAGTCAATAAAATGTAATCTGTAGTTCAGTTTACAATTATAAATTAACTCATGTCACCTAAACTCTAACCTTTTATAATCTGATACTTAATATTCATATCCAAAACAGATTTAAAAATAACTGCATCAAAAGCTGTTAATAACCAGCTCTATCTTTTCTTCCAAAATCTCAAACAGTGAAAACATTGTCTATAGCAACAACTAAAACTGTTAAAATCTCAGTTCACTACACGCCCATCATATGAAAACAGACTCTTGGCAGCAAGACCTTACAGTTGTGATAGTTCACATTTCAAAGGGAAAAGTGTGCCAAAATATGATTTTATTTTAAATGGAAGGTTTTAGATTAACTATTTTGCACTTTGGTTTCAAACTTTATTTGGGTTTATTTAGCTACACATTATTGAGCCAGACTTTAGCATCTTCTTGCAGAAAGTAGCTATACAACAGCACTGGCTTTTATCTCGCACTAAATTACTGCTTACCACATTACTACCCAACCAACATCTCTGGAATTCTGAAAGATTAATGTTGAGATGGGACAATTACTAATATAGTAATGGCTGCTTTTAAAATTTGGTGACCACCTTCTGGTGAAAATTTTCTCCCTCATCCCCTCTAAATCTCCTATTCCATTACCTTAAACCTATGCCCTCTGGTTATAGACACTTGTGCTTGAGAACAAAAAAGAAATCACTATCTACCCTGCATACATCCCTCATAGTTTTGTATATCTCAAGAAGATCCCACCTCAGACATCTCCACACCAGGGAAAAGAAACCTAGTCTATCCCAGTCTCTTTGCATTGTTGAAATGCTCCAGCCCAGGCAATATCCTTGTAAATCTCCTCTGCAGCCCCTCCTGTGCAAATCACATCCTTCCTACAGTGTGCACTCAAGCTGTGGCCTAATCAATGTTTTACAAGGTAGTACCTTAACTGCCCTTCTATCAACTCCTATGCCCCAGCAAATGAAGGTAAGTATTCTGTATGCCGCCTTCATTATTTTATCTACTTGTGCTGCTGCTTTCAGAGATTTTTGGAATTGTACACCAAGATCCCTCCATTCCTCAGTACTAAGTTCCTACCATCATTGTGTATATCCTAGCCTTATTAGGCCTCCCAAAATGCATCACCTAACATTTTTCAAGATTAAATTCTATCAGCCATTGCTGTCAGGATATTAAACATTTAAAATGTTCTTTACACATCAAATTTACAACACATGATAATGTGTCAAGCAATTTCACTAGAATATTCCCTAGATGTGTTCTGAGACTGCATCTAAAATATGACAAAGAAAAGAGGACCCTACATTTCCTCAACTTTGCTTTTTTATTAATCTGTGATCTCATACAATTGTTTCCTAATGAACAATTTTCCAACATTAATAAGGGAGTCATTCTGTCACAATCCTTGTTGTTGTAACCAATTTTATCCAAAGGTGTAGGTTCTTTACACTGGGCCTGTTCACACTGGATCTGGCCTGCATGTATTAAAACAGATGCAGAAGTAGAATCACAGTTGGTCTCTTGATGCTGGAGACATCCAGTGAGGTCTCAATGTTAATTAGCCTCAGCAAGCTGTAGCATTATTTTGTTATGTTATTGCATTTCCCTTTTAAAAATACTGTACATGTCTCTGAGTATGCACTGTATCATAGTACAGCACAGAAACAGGCCTTTTGGCCCACTATGTCTTAACTGATCATGATGCCAATCTAAACTAATCACATCTGCCTGGATATGGTCCATATCCCTCTATTCCCTGCTTGCTCATGTGCCTGTCTGAATGCCTCTTAAACATTGCTACTGAACCTGCTTCTATCACCTTCCCTGGCAGCACTTTCCAGGCACCTCCCTGTAAACAAAATCTTGCCTCACACATCTACTTTAAGCTTTCCCCCTCTCACCTTAAAGATATGCCCTCTAATGTTTGACATTTCCACCCTGGGAAAAAGACTCTAATCCTGTCTATCCCTCTCATCATCTTATATACCATTATCAAGTCATCTCTCAACCTCTGACACTACAGAGAAAACAATCCAAGTTTGTCCAACCTCTCCTTATAGCTAGTACACTCGAATCTCAGGTAACATCTTGGCAAACCTTTTTTGTACCTCTTCGTAGCCTTGACATCTGTCATGTAATGCAGTGACCAGAACCATACACAATATTCCAAATGTGGCCTAAGTTTTATGCAGCTGCAACATGACTTGCCAACTTTTACACTCAGTGCCTCAGTTGATGAAGGCAAGCATGCTGTATACCACCCTCTCCATGCATGTTGCCACTTTCAGAGCTATGGACTTACAGTGCAAGCTCTCTCTGTACATCAATGCTCCCAAGGATCCTGCCATTTACTTTACATTTTCCTCTTGCATTTGCATCACCTCACATTTGCCTGGAATAAACTCTATCTGCCATTTTTCCAACCAAATTTCCAAATGATCCATAGCCTGCTGTATCCTTTAACAACATATCTCACCAACCATATCTCCACCAATTTTTGTCTCATCTGCAAATTTACTAATCAGACTAACTACATTTTCATCCAAGTCATATTATAAACAATAGAGGTCCCAGCACTGATACGTGTGGAACACCACTGGTCACAGACCTCCAGTCAGAAAAACACCCCTTACCACGGCTCTCTGTCTTCCAAGACCAAGTCAATTTTGGATCCAATTTACCAGTTCACCGTGGATCCCTGTGACCTAATCTTCTGGACCAGCTTACCATGAAGAACTTTGTCAAATGCTTTACTGAAGTCCACACAGACACCATCCACTGCCTTACCCTCAAGAATCAACTTTGTCATCTCCTCAAAATTAAATTTCTGAGACAGGACTTACCTCGCTTATAGCCATGCTGACTATCCCTAATATGTGCATGCTTTTCCAAATAGGAGTAAATCCTGTCCCTAAGAGTCCTCTCCAATAATTTCCCTACCAGTGATTTAAGACTCACCAGCCTATAATTTCCTGGATTATCCTTGTTGCCCTTCTTAAACAAAGGAACAACATTGGCTATTCTCCAGTCTCCTGGCACCTCGCCCGTGACTGAATCTCTGTCAAGGACCCAGCAATCTCCTCCCTTACTTCCCTCTGTATCGTGGGATAAATTCCAACAGGCCCTGGGGACTTATCCACTTCAATGTTTTTCCAAGACACTCAATAACTCCTCCTCCTCCTTAATACTGACATGCCCTAGAAAATCAACATATTCCCTTTCTGATCTCACCATCATTCCAGATGTGGCAGTAAAGAAAAGCAACAATTTTTACTTCATGCTTGACAGTAAATTACTGGTATAAGGGCTAAAACAGAGTTTGCAGTGGTATATACATCCAAAGCCAAGGGCAGAGCTTTGCCTTACGGTACAGCTGTCAAGGAATTTAAAAGCTTTTAAGCATTTCTGACACTGGGGAAATTCCTGCTAGAGGGGGCTCTGCTGCAGGATTCCACAAGGCACTCAGTGACAGCGGCATCTGTCACTCAGTAAGTCCATATCAAGTCTGGACTCAATACAGTGCAAATGGCTGAGCAGTGCAATTGCCCCAAGAGTCACCAACCAGCATGATTCTACCTCATAGCTCTGTTACTTAATTTGTGAGGTATGATGAAAAAAAATGCAGTAATTTTTTTTAAATGGATAAAGAAAAATGGTACTCATTTCTATCAAACTTGGCATCCACTTGATTTAAGGGGAAGCACAATCTAATGGGAGTACTTTTTATATTTAAAGTATTCCACCAAACAGTTGGAAAAATAAACAATACATATACTGCCAGCACTGAAATAATTTCAGAGCTATTTCAGCTTATTTCCTGCAAAAGGAACTACTTCTGCACCAAAGCATTCCATTCACTTCAGCTGCTTGAGACTTCAGAACAGCCTTGAAATCACTGCGTATCATAACCAGAAAAAAATCTACAACAGGCCAGCTCTAGTTGATACCAAACAAACATGAAAGGCAACATAACTAGCGGGTAAAGTATTTAGAGTAAAAATTTCAGCACAATCATGAAGTGCTGAACGTCTACCTCACTTTGCTCTTGCCATAACTCTGCCCCAACTTGTATGGACAGGGCTTTTGCAATTATGGCACAACAAGGACAACTACCTAGTAGAGGAAATAGAGGCTTGGGGGCAGCTTGTTTGGAATTTACCTTTGTAAAAATGTGGAAAGATTTCCAGTGAGTAACAAGTATAGTTTTTCAGATACTTGATTATCAAATCTGCTCTGGTAACTAAATCACTTCCAATCTTCCATCATCAAGAATGTCACCTTTATTCTAAAAGAGTTCCTTTTATCTCCTTCTCCCGCAAGGAAAATTGTCATTAGTTGGTCAATTGAAAAATGTGCTTCTGAGCTATCATTTGGCAGGTAGTGTTCTTTACAAGCAAAACGAGTCACCTTAAAATAGGACAACGTATTCCCAAATTCCTATTTGTGGCATGAAGACAAATACTAGTTTCCACTCAAATATATAACCACTGTGCTGAAGGTGCAAAGGTTTGGTACTAATTGAAAAGCAAAATAAACTGGCATGCCCAGAACTTTGATGGTGCTGGATTGGCAGATTTTCCAGACTACTGGACTTTAATTCACCCTTTCAGATGTTACACAGAATTATAATAAATTTTCCAAAGAAGCCAGAAAGCTTAAAGGGAACACTGGCAATGAGACTGGGTGGTTTCCTGTGGAATGGAATCAAGGGAACTCATGACCAAGGAGTCTTACAAAATGTTTCTTCTGGCAGGAACCGACTTCCTCTCTCCTTGATAAGTTCACCTCCGTTCTTGACTCTGAAATGGAATGGGCCATAGAAAGCCTTGACACCACTGAGGAGTCATGTTGCTGGATCTCCTGAATTCTTCCCACCCACCATTTGTTTGTTACTTCACAGGTCTTCTGCTGGACTCAGGCTTCAGGCCTTAGTGATGGAAAAGCTACCCCCTGAATTGCAGTGGATTCTGCCTATTGACTGGCATAATGGAGATCATCTTCCCAGTGTGATAATTTCAACCAGTATACATGGCTTTTCTTGACCTCACTAAAGTCTTTGACCTCATCAATCAAGAGGGACATTGGAGCATCCACCTCACATTTATGCCCAAAGAAATTTGCCTCCAATTTATGTCTGTTTCATGCAACAGATCCGCAAGACCCAAGCTCAATGCAGACTGGTGTCAAGCAAGCCTGCATCACTGCTCCATGCTTTTCTAAATCTTTCTACGTGCAATCCTGCATTTCAAACCTTCCCACTGGAGAGGACCTCATCTACAGGACAAAAGGGATACTGTTCAACATAACTCACCTACACTCCTGAACCAAGGTCAAGTGAACTTCAGTATTTGAGCGGGGGCATGTAGATGTTTGGATGAGCACACATTTGGAGGCCCAGCTTCAAGTCATTGATAACACGTTCACTGAAGCTCACAGGAGAATGGGCCTTCAACCTAATATCCACAAAACAAGGCTCCTCTACCAACGCGCGCAGCTCCTGCCCCACCCATGGCAGAGCTTGCAGATTCCATATTAGCCTCATCACCTCAGAATGTACAGAACTGGTGGAAGCAAGTTATCCTGAATTGGTCTCTCTACTGATTTCAGACTTGCTAATGATCTGGGCACAGACTAACATATATAAATTCATACTAAAAATCTAGAAACATATGATCATACAACTGTGCCTCAAGAGATTACAGGCTGTCACTGACACCTTCTCACTTGTCTGTCATTACAACCTATCCCACCTCATCCAATTCCAAATTGGCTTTGTTCTTCACTATCGTGCCCTACACATGCTTAAAAAACAAATGAAGGCATTTCAGAATACATTGCATTAACACATTAGCTATTTCAATTGCAAACATAGTCTGCCATATACAGTATCCAAACATAGAAGCAAACCTTCAGCAATCATGGATTAGTAAACTCAAAATGATTAACTTAGGCCACATAAACATTTCTTTTGTTTGATAGGAATCAAAACTCCAAACACTAACTGATTTCTGCTTCTCTGAATAGTTTGTGTCTTCCTGTATATTGGCAAAACCAAAATTAACCTTGAATAATGCAGAATAAAACAACTAACAAACAAAACTGGTGTCAGTGATAAAGATGAACAAGACCAAAGCATTTTATCCTTTCTCCATATCTCCCACAACACTAACTATATTAAAAGTAGACTCTGATGATCGGATGATTAAGAAATCAGACAGGGATCTTCAATTTTGTTAAAGGATTGAAAAGGCCAATAAGGGAAAATGATTTTGCATTTGTCAGTGGCTCAATAAAAAAATCCATAAATTTAAAAATATCAGTAAAAGGAGTGAGAGATTAAGAGATCTATACATAAGAGGACATTAGGACACAGAACATTCAGTTATTGAATGTCGGTTTTCATCACTGTTCCTAGTTAGGGGTTCATGTCTCCAATTGCTACTCCCTGGTTTTGAACGTAGATTTGAATTAATGGCTGCAATTTAATGTGATTGTTTTAGGTTTTGGGCAGGTTTATCTGCAGTTCTTTTTGTTCTGACTGCCCTTTTTTTGTCCTCTCAAACAGAAAACTCCTACTCTCAACGATGTTGATTTCTTTTAATATTTATACCTCAATCATCCTATCATTGAGCAATTAAAGATCACCAAAACCAGCCAACTGTATTTCCTAGGGAAATGTAGGTGAGAGAGAAGTTAGAAGGAAAAGATGAAAGCTGTGACAGAAATGTGGAGTGAAAACATAGCCGTAGTTGATGATGTTGCAAAAAAAATGGCAGTAGGTGTTCTTGATCATTGACAGGATGTGGATTTTGAAGCTTAGTTTCACGTCAAACTAAGTGCCAAGATTTTATATGACATAGTTCATTTGATATACTTACTAGAAATAGGCATAAAATCTGTACCTGTCAAAACTTTAGCTGAACTAAATTCACCAGAGGGAAAATGTGTGCTGAAGTGCTTGGCAAATAGACCCCTACTTATCAAGGAGGTGTCATTTCCTAACTCCAGCAAGGCAGATATTTATGGATATCACTCAATCAGAAAACTGAAATCCTGAAACCACATGAAGGGGATGTCAGGCAGCATTTGTTCCAAACTAAGATTGAGTAGCGGAGAATGTGCAAGATTTCAGATGAAGTCCAGAAAAAGAATCATGTGATCTGTTCAAAAGTGACAGTGGTTTTGCCATATTCATAAGCAGGACATCCTGCCTGGACGGCAATACATTCTGTTCACATGAGATTAAATCTGTCTGGAAGGAATTAAATAGTGACCAGCCTCTTCTTCAATTAGCTACATTTAAAGGATAATCCAAACAAAATTTCCTTTTGCTCCCAATTATTACAATTGTGTTCTAGATCTCTGCATAGAGCACCTTGATTAATTAGCTGCCTTGTTGGGGATCCTGCTATTGAAAAGCTGCTGCTAAGGAACTATAATAATTCCCCTCTTCAACTTGAGGGTATGTGCATCTCCCGGACACCAATACTGAGTCTTTCAGAAAACTGCAGTCAGTCAATTTCTTTGTTACCACTTCGCCTCTGACGAGTACTTTTTTCTTCCCAGAATGAAGGCCCTCAGGTTAAATCAAACCCAGGGGAACAATGGAAGAAGCCAGAACCAGTTGGTAAAGATAGAACAATATTACAGATGGGAAAGAAAAGAGAAGGAATGGACAGTAAATTAAAAAGACTGAATGAAAGAAAGCAGAAAATGAATGGGATGAGAGAATTAAAAAAAAATAAGCAGAAAGATAAGACAGAATGTGGGAAAGGACAAGAGAAAACTCAGGGGATGTGGCTTTGAAGGAGCTGTGGTTCTGAAGTAGCTGAGGGACAGGACTAATTGTTCTACTGGAACTCCATGTATCTTTTAATGAAAGTGGAAAAAGACACTTGAAGTCTATAAATTTTGAAAGTTGACCAGAATGTAAAACTCTTAAAATCATAATTACATTTATTCCAGTTAAACAGATCTTTGCAACAACTAATGTCCCGGAGAGAAGCTACATTTAGGTTAACTACAATAAATTCCTAACCTTTCCTAAAATGGCAGTTTTTAATCCTTCATTAATCAATTTTAAAACTAAACTAGCTTTACTTAGCATATGATTTGTAATTTTAATGGAATATATAGAAAATCAATTTGATGCTCTGAACTTTAGACTGAATAAAATAGATAATCCAAGGTATGTCTGCATATTTTGTATTCCCTGGTAAGCACCATATGTCACGGTCAAAGCCTGAACATATATTTAATATTGTTGAAAGAAACGCATTCTGTTGTATTTGCATTTTTATTCCTTTCAGTTTCAAAGAGATTTGGATTGTATTACAATGGCTATTTTGAATACCCAAAGGAGCCCATAAGTAAAATATGGCAATTCAATGAATTTCAGTGAGCAGCAAAGTTCTGAGTTTAATAATATGGCAATAGAAAAGCCTGGTCAGTTTGAAACTGCAGCATGTTTCAGAGTGTAAGGAGCAAGTTTTGGTTTTAAAATCTATGTGTACAGTGAAAATGAGAACTTTTTTAATTAATACATTAATGTTGGATAATAATATTTAACTCACTGTTTAAAAGTACACATTATCTAGTACAAGTTACTAACTTTAAATAAACTATATTTTGTTTAGAAACAAAGTTGCTGTAGAGTGTACAGTGTGTTCTCCACAATAAACAATAATACTACATCCAATTAGTCACTACAAACGTGTAAGGTTTTTTTTGAAGTGATCTCATGTCTTGCAACAGATTCTGGGCTTTAAACTCTTTAAACCACCGCTGTGCCCAACGGCTCATGGGAACTGATGGGGAGACGTCTAGGATAACCTGCTCGGATATTATTAAGAATTAATGAAAAAAATATACCCCAGATCATGGGAAGCACAAGTTTATTGGAGGGCTTGTGAACCTTTAATCAAAACCTATTGTGTGTATTCACAACAGCTTGACAGAAATGGTGATTCTATAGAACATGAGTAACAGTCATCAACTGAAAGACAGTTAAACATTCACAATTTGAAGTGATATTGACAAAAAATGTTGAAGAGTTAATAATTTTTGAATTAAAGATGGTTTTCCCCCATTTGTGTTTGTAAGGAGAATACAAGGATCAGGCTTTTTAAGTAAAAATATTGAAACTGGAAGTTGAAATACGAGTTAGTGGAGAAGCAGTAGCAATATAGACAGAAATGAGAAAATCATTGCGGATTTGTTGGAGGCTTAAACCATTATTATTCTTTGCCAATGAAATTTTATTCCAAATCTTCTCCACCCTGGTATCTCCCCTTCACCTTCAAATGTCTTCTTGCAAATTGACTTTCTGCATTTGCTTCTAGCTCACTTAGTTTCCCAACATCCCCCATCCACACCACCATCATTACCAAGAAAAAAAATACAAAGACAATTCAGTTTTGCCACCTGCACTATTTAATCACATGCATAATATAAATGAGATGGATTCTACTGTGCCTGGAGTCACAGCACCAAAAACGCCCCCAGTACATTACCTTGCTAATTCTATTTGAAGGCATTTCTTGAATATTAATTGATGGTAAGAATATGATTACCAAGATTAAGAGGAAGAGTGTAATGTTCTATGATATCTTCTGTAGTACTGACAGCACCTGTCAGCCTTGCACTCTTTTAATGCTGTTGGCTACGTT
Organism: Pristis pectinata; assembly: GCF_009764475.1. Lineage (NCBI taxonomy): Eukaryota > Metazoa > Chordata > Chondrichthyes > Rhinopristiformes > Pristidae > Pristis > Pristis pectinata. The sequence continues at coordinate 32,361,471 of NC_067415.1, forward strand.
AAGATATTCAATCCTTTTTAATTGTCCAGTTTTAATGGAGATCTGCATTTTATAATACCTAACAGATCTTAAACTGCAGTAGAATATGGCAACACCATAAAAGAAAACTACCAAATTGATATATATTGCTGGTATGGTTTCTAGTAATTAGAAAATTGGCATTCGCAGTACCCTCAGACAGTGATGCATAATTTGATGCAAGTAACAGAATTGCTTAGCAAAAAAGATGGCTACTATAATTTTTCTTTGGGTATGGTAGAATCAAGATTCTACTTAGTTGCTCACAGCGTGATTTTGAAATGAACTATAAAAATTAATGAAACATTCATCTGTGAAACTCAGAATTGCATAGAAAGAGACAGCTAGCATTTTTGACTACCAAGATAAAACAGGAATGAGGACAAATGTAAATGAAAGTTCTTAATCTGAAGTTGCAAAAAACCAACAAGTACTAGCAATTCGAACCATTGATGCAAATACCAGCATTATGAAAATACAAGGTCACTTAGCATACACAATTTAACTACAATAAAATTTGAAATTTAATTTATTAGTAGGAAGACGTTATGAAGCATTCACAATATGCATCCAATAATGTATATCTTTCTTTTCCCTCAAATGAGGTTGACAGGACCTCTGACTGTTTCTTATTCTCATTCCTTTCCTTTTACCCCAGACCAGCCCAACACAGAGTTTCCCTTATCTTCACCATCGACCCTACCAGACTTCAACATTCAATACATCCAATGCCCATTCCAGAACATCTAGCAAAAAGAAAATATCAAAAGGAAAATCCTGCTGCTTATATGCTGTGGGAAAAATTTTCTGTTCCCTACTGAAAATAGAAGTTCTCTACTGAATAATACCATTTAATTTACTAACATCTGTAGAATTTACTTTAGACAGCACAGTCAGAAAATCCCCTAAATTGAGATCAAAGTAGGCAAATTGTATAATCCAATAACCAAACTTTGTTTTCTCCAAAATACAAAAATGTTTCCCAAAGCTGGCATATTCAAGAATTATATTAATGCAATATTTTAAAGCACCACAATAATCATTCCTTGGTAAATTGAAACAAATTAATTAAAACATTACAGGAAAAGTGTAGTTCCCAAAACATAAAATAATCACCATTCAAGATACATAATGCTTAGGCACTGCAGAAGCTTCTTAATGGGTATACACTGGTGACCATATATATTTCTAAGCAATTACCTGAAACAGTTGTCATATAAATACAAAGGAATGATTCAGTACCCAAGCAAAGTGCTCATTTTGCAGGAATACTCCAGAAATAAAAGTCGAACAATGATCTATCCCTCCATTATGTGTGGATATCACCACCACATTCAAATTCAAAGCTGACACTTCTAAATTCAAAACTAATACAAGCTTTGAACATTCATTGAAGGGCTGGGAACTGCCTTTCTAAGTGGGACCATTATCACTGCCATATCCTTACTAATTCTAATTCCTCCCAATAAATGTTTCATTTCTAATGTGAATGAACACTAAGATGATAGAGCATTAGATGGTTGAACCTCAAGACTGCTGCACCATGCACTTAAATAACAACCATTTAGTGTCGTAGTTCATTTATCCATGTTGGTTCCATTACCTTTGATTCTTAACAAAAATCTATCAATTGCAGTTTTAAAAGTTTTGAAATTTTCAATCTCTATAGCTTTAATAGAGAAAAAAGAGGCTCCTTCTATCTTTTGTGCAAATAAGTGTTTCCTGATATCGTTCTGCATAGCCTAACCTTAAGGTGTGCTCACTTGTTTTCCCACGCATACTCCACCCAACTACCCTACCAAACACCTTAAATAGGTCACCCTTCTATTTCCTTTATGGAAGGAATAAAAACCCAGGTCATGCAACCTAACAGAGGGGTCAAAGACTGATTCTGGCTTCCAATCAATTTGTTACAACATACAAATACATGACTTAGCAGTATTTATGATAACATTTACTATCAGAACAGTACATAGTAATTCACTGTTAAACAGCAGCTCCTCAAGCTTAATGTCCAGATGAATATTAATTTATCTTCATTTTTACCTCCCAAAGCACAAGCCAGTCCTGTTTAACTTCCCAACTTCAATCTGTTTCCACCCATGCATCAGCAAGTTTTTAAATAAATGGTTCTTACCTTTTATTCAGGTTTTTATGTTTCAATTTTTCACAGTTTATTCAGTTATTCACAAATGAACCGGATACTGGGTGTTGCTCAACAATGAAGTACACTGAGAGCTGAGAGATAGGTCATGGCCTCCCTTGATGTACATTCTGGTAAATGTCACCTTGACAGATTTGCTAACATTCACATCATCAAATGCTAGTTAACAAATTCAGTGATACAAGATAGATGTGATCTTCGGGGCAAAGTGGCAGGTTTGCTCTTAAGAAGCTATTAACTAAGCTCCAACAGATACAATTTAATAATTATATTTTATCAAACCATCCTAAAAATATGAGACATGGCAGCATATTAAAGCTGAAATTTTAACTTATTCACTTTTAAATGGAATTTGTTTTTTTTACTCTAGAGCAACAATCAACATGGATTCTTCATGTTCCTCAACATGTTCCTCACTTCTTTTGCATCACCACTGGGAATTGTGCCTTCAGCAATGAGCCATAAAGTTCAGAATTCCTTCCTTCTTTAAAATCTCTTCCTTGAATTGGAGTCATTTTTGCCTCATTAGTGTTTCTTCTAAGTACCATGGGACCTTATACTATGTTAAAACTGCTATATAAATGCTAATTGATTATGTAATTTTCCAAGGAAAATTCTAGTATACCACAACATGGTCTAGGCAGCATTGATTCAATAAAGAAATTCACTCCATCAAAGTATTCTGCCATCAATGATAAGTATGTTGGATTCCAAAAAGTACACACATTTAAAAATGCAAGTTTATCTATGTATGAATGTTGTTTGGCAAAAACAAGTCACATTAAAATATAGCATCGAAACACTCATTATAAATATTATACCAAAACCAATATAATGACAAACCACTGGCCCTCCTCTGTAACCCGGCAATGAAAGGTAGACTGTAGCCATGTAGCAAAAACAGTATCCCTTTAACATGTGCCTAAAATAATGGCTTGGATTTTGCAATTATAGTGCAATTATAAGACAGCATCATTGTGATTACACTGTGAAACTTGCAGCAACTTCTGAAAGCACAAATGCTCAGTTAAGCATGGAAATCCAGAATCAGCCTTGAATAATTACCCGCTTCTTTATGGAGTGTGTTGTTGTGCATCTTCTCCGGGATAAATCAATGAACTGGTCAGAACTTCATGCATTTGTGAACTTTTCTTGCTGTTAAAACCTATGAAAACCTTACACTTTGTTGCATAAAGATAGAAATGATATATAGCAAACAGTAATAACCACCATTTAATAACTTCTAAAAATAATAGTGTTAATTGTCATTTCCTCAGTTAAATATTTCCAAAATGAAAAAAAAATTTTAATGGCATTTCAAGTTTTATTTTGCAAGGCTTACTATGAACATTACAGTGATAGAAATGAGAAGCTTCTGAGCCTCTATCCTAACTCACTCTGAACTTACAGCACTCCACCTGCTAAGGACCAACCCCAACGTTGTCATCAAACCTACTGGCAAAGGCAGTGCTTCAAGGCAGATTGACATCCACCGTGCAGAGACTGAATGCCAGCTCTCTGACACAATTTCATACTTTCTTCTGGACAATTACTTCAACACAAAGTAACAGCCCTTGGTTCCAGACAAGCACTGGCCTCATTTCCTTTACTGATCTTCCCTCTGTAGCTTCCAGCATCATATACCTCCAGCACACACATTCCACTTCTACCTCAACAAGGACTATCTTGCTCCACACAACATACATTTGTCTTCCTTGCATCTATTCATTTCTCTTTTGTCCATTCTCTTCCTAATTACATCTGTGACACACCAGATGAACTCCACTACTGAAAGCTTCCAGTTTCCTGGTCCCAACAGTCCTATTTTCACTATGGGACCTCCAACTGGTAAATGAATGCATGACACAAATAGAAGGATATGAGTATGATCTCAATGCCATTACAGAAACATGGCCACAAGGTGACCAAAACTAAGAACAAAATATTCCAGGGTATTCAACATTTAGGAAGTTCAGGTGAAAAGAAAAGGAACTGAAGTTGCACTAATAGTACAAGCAGGAGGTTAGTGCAGTTGTGAGAAATGATCATGACAGATCATGATGTGGAGTTATTTATAGGCCTCCAAATAGTAGCTGTAAAATTGGGCTGGATATAAATCAGGAATTCAAATGTGCATCTAACAGTAGTTATAGGAGACCTAACCAACATATAGACCCACGTATAGACTGAACAAATCAAATTTGCTGTAATAAGATGAATTCATGGAATGCATTTGAGACATATTTCTAGATGAAAATATTAAGGAACCTATGAGAGAATGGCCATTTTGGATCTTGTTTTGTGCAATGAAAAGGAGCTGATTGATAATCCTGTTTTCAAGGAGCATTTGGGTATACACTACTCCAGGCATGGTCTCACCAAGACCCTATGGTGCCCTTAACTAGGAAAGAATGTATTTGCCATAGAGGGAGTGCAGCAAAGATGCACTAGGAATAGGGGGCTTTGCTGCATGAAAAGAGATTGAGTGAACTGGGACTGTATCCTTTGGAGTTTAGAAAGATGACAGGGGATTTAATTGAAACTTACAAAATTCTTAAAAGGTTGATTGGCTTGATGCAGGAGTCTAGGACCAAAAGACACAGTTTGAGAGTAAGGGGTAAGCCATATAGGACTTAGATAAAGAGAAATTTCATCAGAAGGTGGCGAGTCTTTGGAATTCTCTGGAAGGCTTTGGAAGCCTTTCAAAATAGAGACTGATATAACCAATGCTTAACATAACTGAAGCTTTTCAACTATTGGCCCCCTTCTTTGGCAAAAAACCTCTTTCACAGAGCCACTGCAATGATGACCTAGATTTTATAATGAAAGCAAAATTGCCAGTGCTCAAGATTGCTACCCACAAATGAAGTTAAATGTGGAAATATACATTTTAACATTTTCAAGGTTATGTTCTAATTGTTATTTCCAAATTTGTAAAATGTTGAAAATGAATTAAATTATGTAACTTTAACTATCGCAATAAATAAGTATATGTAATTGGTTCTGCTTGATAACATCATTGATGGCAAAACCTGAGATCCCCTCGAACTGCCACCCGATAGCAACAGAGAGTAGCAAACAGAAAATGCACAACACAGAGATTGATCGACCTTTGCCAACAGCTTTCTTGAAGTCAGTTACCAGCATTGTTAGTTCAGTGATTACTGCAAAGTTCAGGCCAAGACTCTGAAGCCTGAGTTAATATCTCCATCACAACCAGGCTCAGTAATTTCTACAAATATATTTTTCCAAATATAAATTAAAGTCTACAAAAATGGACAAAGAGACTACCAATTTATGAAAAAAAACAAAAATGCTTGGACCGAAATACTAAATAAACTGAGTTACAAGATGTTTTAGTTGCCTATTTTTACTTACAACTTATCAATATTGTCACTACTTCACTAGAATTTTCGCACCAGTGCTGAAATGAAGATTTTCACTTGCGTCAACAGCAGAACTGTTTTGAAAAATACCACTTATGTCAGCCTCATCTTGCTACGATTCATCCAAAAGAAATTTTCTTCAGAAGTTAGCTGGATAGATTTTTGTTTTGTATCAACTTGGCTACAACTGTACCTGAAATGAAGCTTACTTATTTTTTTTCGTAGTTTGGTAATGGAAAGATAGTCTTCCTATTACTTACTGATTAGGAAATTTACAATACCATCTGTTCCTCCATGCCAGCAAAATCACATAAAATAAGGAAATGGATGAAACTATATTGTGGCTATAATTTAGAGAATACAAGCTGTCAAGCTGCAGCACAATCATATGACAGACACATCACCATGCACGTTTATTTACATGCTCATATTTCAGAAGGATGAGGGAAAATCTCATTGAAATCTACCAAATACTGAAAGGCCTGGATAGAATGGATGTGGAGAAGATGTTTCTATTAGTAGGGAAATCTGGGATCCAAGGGCACAGCCTCAGAATAAAGGGATGCCCCTTTAAAACTGAGATGAAGAGGATCTTCTTCAGTCAGAGGGTGGTAAATCTGTGAATTAGTTGCCACACAGGGCAGTGCAGGCCAAGTCATTGGGGGTATTTAAGGCAGAAATTGAGAGGTTCTTTGATTGGGTAAAGGGGTTAAGGGGAGAAGGCAGGAGAATGGGGTTGGAAAAAAAATCAGCCATGATTGAATGGCAGAGCAGACTCGATGGGCCAAATGGATTAATTCTGCTCCTATATCTTATGGTCTAATGCTGAAGACCAAATATCTGTAGCTCATTAGTGAATAGCAAAGTGTAATTCCTGGAGCAAGCATAATATTTGTTTGAAATGTTGCCATAAATTATAGAGACATAAGAAGTTAACTTTAAATCTGAACCTTGTGCATAGAAGTTAGATTAATGCAAGTTTCTCAATTGCTCTGAACAAGATCCACTTCCTCTGGCAAAGTTACAAGCTGCAATTGTTTCCCAATGTCAAGGTCACATATTTTTACAGAAAAGATGCATCTTAATAATAACGCATCATTTTTACTGGCAAAAAACATGCCAAGGTGTTTGGAAAGGCAAAGTTACGCAAGATTGAAGGTAAGATTCAAGGTGATGGTTCAGATACATCAAAATGAAAGCATTTAGGGATTGTGTTCCAGAGCAAGGAGACAAGATGGTTCAATCTGCTATTGACAATATTGGAGCAGGAGGATAAAGAGTGCAATGTAGGCAAGATAGAAGAGCAGGTTGTGCAAGATGGGATGACAGTCTAAAAAAAGTTCAGGGTGGGGCATGGGTATAAGAGATTTGCCTGGGGATTTTAAATAAAGTTCCTTAAGGTGGAGGAACTGACATGGGTCAAGCAAATTCTTAATGTTGGGGTTTTTTTGGCCTGTAAATTTATGTAACTTGGTTAGCATTTAGAACATTTAAATGTGTAATGCATAGTAAAAGACATCGGCAAAGGTTTCAATGGCAATAGTGGCATATAGATTGCTAATGAATTACAGGCGGAATCAGACAGCGTTGGTGCTGATAAAGGGTTTGACTAAGAGTTAATTTAAGAGTTGATCAGGGTATTAAAGTTGATCTTGAGCTTTACTGAGTATCTAGGATGGGGATCTGTACCAAGAGCAGGGACATACAGGAAGACTGAAACATGGCATAATCTTGCAAGTTGCCATTGTTCATTCAATTTGATGTCAATTAAGAAGCTAGGGAATCATGCAAAAACAAATATTTGGTCACATGTGAAAGTTAATTTTGTATGTGTGACTGACATTGCCAGGATAAAAGTAGCATACCAACAATGAGTGAACTAGATTTCAAGGCTGGAGACATGTGCAATGAAGTTGGATCATCAAGAAACATTGCACTACAATTATGTCAAAAAGCTAGAGAGAAATTCCCTCTCCAATGAGCTATGGCTAAACACTGTAATCTGTAAATCTTGACAGAGTCTTAATGTGGTGCAGTGGGGTGTACAATGTAGAGGAAGTGGAGGACAAAAGCCAAGTGACAGGAAGATAAACACTGGGCAACAGGCAATATTAAAAAGGACTGACTATTCATCTCTTCTGCTGTCCTGAATTTTTAAAAAGTTACAAGATCCAAAAATATCTACATAATTCTCAACTTTCGTGAGAGAAGTGTAAACATTGTACGAGAGTGCAAAGGATACAGCAAAGTTAATTGCCCAATAACATCCTTGCTTTGGTCTGAAGATTGCTAAACTAGCTAATCCTCTCGTCAAGCTGTTCTAGTAGAGCTACAACAGACGATAATTCCAAATATGTGGAAAAGTTTTCAAATATGAAAAGTTCAAAAAAAGTTCAACAAATCCAATCTGATTTATTACTGCAGCATTAGTGTTCCCTTAGTCATCAAAGTGATGGAAGGCGTTATCAGAGCAATCGAGCACCACTTACTCATGCAATAACTTGCTTAATGATGTTCAGTTTGTGTTCCACCAGAACCATCCATATCGAGACCTCATTACAGTCTCTGTCAGGCATGGACAAGAGAGCTGAATTCCTGAGGTTAGGCGAGAGCTACAGTCTTTGAAAAGTAACATTTGATCGAATGGAACACTGAAGAGTTCAAGGGTAATTGAAGCCAATGGGAATAAAGGAGAAAAATCTCTACCGGCTGGAAAATGGGTATAATTATTGGACATGCAGATGCTGAACAGGGGCAGTACATCAGGCATAAATAACCACCTTCAACAGCTTCATCAATTACTGTCCCTCCATCAGAATTCAGATGTGGGGATTTTGCCAATCATGTGATTAATTCCTTTCACAATTTCACAGATAATGAAGAGGATGGTAACTGCCAGCAGCAACACTTGGACAACGTCCAGGCAAAGGCCATCAAGAGCACAATTATCATTTATGTAACAGTCACACCATCTTGTGATGCACTACTCACCTCCCAACTCCCTAAAAACCTTTCTGCCATCTGCAAGGAAGGAGTCAGGAGTCTGGAGTCTAATGAAATATTCTCCACCTGCCTAGATGACAGTAGCTTCAGCGACACTCAAGAAACTCATAAGTATCCAGGACAAAACACCATGTTTGTCTGGCATTCCAACCACAACATTAAGCACGCACTTTCTTCAAAATTCACCACAGCTGCAAAGTGGACCATCCAGAAAATATATTGCAGCAGCACACCAAGACTTATTCCCAAATTACCTCCCAAAGTACACAACCTCTATTATCTGGAATGTCAAAGACAGCAGCTACAGGGAATGCTTAATTCTCCAAGTTCAGCTCCAAGTCACATTCAACTTGACTTTGAAATAAATTGCCATTTTTCAGCCATTAGGTCAAAATCCTAGAACTCTTTACCCAATAGCAGTGTGGGAGTACCTTCACCACAAGCACGGCAGAAGTTCAAGGAACCTCACCACCAGCTTCACAAAAGCAATTAGGGATAGCTATTTGCTGTTGACCTCTGCAGCACCACTCATATTCTTTGAATTAAAATTGGAGTTTTGGATGGGAAAAATTCAAATAATTGGGCAGGGTCTGAATTCTGATGGTGGGAGCTATTCTAAATCCAGTAAAAATACTGCTATAGCAGTTGGTGTTTTATTCAAATTACTATATACATCACAAAAGATCCAGTTCTTCAACTGTATAATAATGAGTTTTTGTTAGCTTTCCAGTACAGCTTGCATTTTATATTTTCAAAATGTACCTTCTCTACCATATAAACTTTTCAGAAAGGATGCACTTCTGAAATAAAATGAAACAATGACTTGATCCATAACATATTCCCTGAATCAATAAAATGAAATCACCACATTGATCTTGGAAGAGTTAAGATGACAATGTTCAATTTATTTGGATTTTAACATTTAAAACCTTTCAGATAAAGGTTTTGATCACCTGTCTGATTTAATTCAAACCCAGTTTTTTTTTTTGTGTGTGTGTGTGTGTGTGTGTGTGTGTGTGTGTGTGTGTGTAGAAGTGTGCTTACTTTGAAAGACATCCTCCTTGCATACATCTGAGAGATCTCTATTTGAATTGAGAATAGGATTAATAATATTTACTTAAAATTGTCATCAAATAAATAAAGTGGATTTTGATATTTGCAAATAATTGTAGGACAATTTCAGTTTCACAACGAATAGACCTGACAATGATAGAAAATGCCAAAACACATTTTAGTTTAGAAAACTTCATTTTTTCCACCTACATACGCTTACTTGGAGTTCTTCATGTTGCCTATTACACTATCATTTGGGAATCACCAGGTAATTTTCCCTTACTCTTGCTCATCAAAACTGGCAAGCGATCAGCTTTTACAAATATGCTGCTTGCATTTGCATGTATACTTGACACCATCCTCACCTGGCCCCCACCATTAATAATGTGTGCAAGACTGAAGGAAATTAGTATTGGTAAGAACATAGTACTAGAGAGATTAGTGACTGAAAGTTGATAAAATCCAAGGACCCCATAATCAACTACCAGAGTTTTGAAGAAGGTGCTACAGAGATAGAAGATGCATTGGTTATCATCTTTCAAACTACTATTGAATCTGGAATTGTTCAAGCAATTTGGGGGGTAACAAATATGATCCCACTATTTAAGAAAGGGGGTGCGAGAGAACAGGGAACTGCTTACCTATCAGCTTGACATTAGTAGGGATCGTAGAATCTATAATGGAGGATGTAATAACTAGTAATAAAAGGACTGCATAGAATCAGCTTGAATTTATAAAGGGAAAATGAGGTTTGACTAATATACTGGAGTTGTTTGAGGATGTAACTAGTAGAATAGATAAGGGGGAACCAACAGTGTATTTGAATTTCAAGGTGGCTTTCAGGCCAGTTAAGAATGTCAGAATACATGAAACATGGGGTTATGTGCTGACGAAGACTGAGAGTTGGTTATTGGACAGAGAGCCAAAAGTGGGTCCAAATGGATCTTTCTCTGGCTGGCAGGCTCTGACTAGTAGCTCAGGACACCTCAGGGATCAGTGCTTGGTCCCCAGCTATTCACAGTCTTGTATCAAGAATTTGGTTGAGGAGATGAATGCCAAATTTCTATGTTTGCTGATGATAGGGAACAAGAGGGGATTGTGATCAGGGAAGAATATGTAAAGAGGCATAAGGCAGGATATTGCAGTGAAAGAGAATATGGCAGGTACGATATAATGTGGAAAAAACAAGGACATCCACCGTTAAGTGATGGGCTGCATTGGTGGCAGGAAGAAAGAGAAGGTTGAGTGAGTGAGAACATTCGTGTTGAATGAGTAGTTCCTGAAATAACATGTGACAGATGATTATTCCCACTTATAATAGGAAGAGAAGCAAAAGATTAGTGTGGCTTTTACATAAAAGTATCAGTAATAATACTTAGATGGATTGCACTTGCTTCAAACTCTGCACAAAAATATATTAGCACAAACATTAGTGTTTATGTTTAGGGGACTTGTAACTTCTAAAACCTTATACCTGGAAGTATCAAACAAAAATGATTGTTCATACACTAAAACTTGTATATTCCATTATTTTGCAAACAATTGCGGATCTTTAATTAATCCACAATTTGAAAACGATAAGGTTTTAATCGTGCTTTGTTTGAATAAGAGTCCTTGGAATAAATAAAGGAAAAAAATAATTCACCAACAGTTATCTTTATTTTTTTATTATTATTATTCATTCAAGGGATGTGGGCTTCACATGCTGAGCCAGGATTTAATTGCCCATCCCTAATTACCCTTGATAAGGTGGAGGTGAGCTGCATTCTTGAACCACTGCAGTCCGTGAGATGTGGGTACTATATACCCATAATGCTGTAAGGGAGGGGAGTTTCAGGATTTTGACCCAGAGACAGTGAGGGAATGGCGATATATTTCCAAGGCAGGATGGTGTGTGGTTTGGAGGGCAACTTCCAGGTGGTGGTATTCTCATACTTTTTCTGTCCTTGTCCTTCTAACTGGTAGAAGTTGTGGGTTTGGAAGGTGCTGACTAAGAAGCCTTGGTGAGTTGCTGCAGTGCATTCTGTAGATAGTACAAACTGCTGCTACTGTGCGTGATGGTGGAGTGAGTGAATGGTAATGGATGGGGTGCCTATCGAACGGGCTGCTGTGTCCTCTATGGTATCAAGCTTCTTGAAGCTGCACTCATTCAGGAAAGCGGAGAGTATTCCAGCACACTCTTGACTTGAGCCTTGCAGATAGTGGACAGGCTTTGGGGAATTAGGAGTTGAGTTATTAGCTACAGGATTCCTAGCCTCTGACTTGCTTTTATAGCTACTTGTGTATATGGCTACTCCAGTTCAGTTTCTGGTCAACAGCAATCCCCAGGGTATTGATAATGGGGGATTCAGTAATGGTAATGTCATTGTATGTCGGGGGTAATAGCTGGATTTTCTCTTGCTGGATATTGTCACTGCTTGGCACTTGTGTGGTGCAATTGCTACTTGCCAGCCATCAACCCAGGCTGGATATTGTCCAGATCTTGCTGCATATGCATGTGGACTGTGTCATTATCTGAAGAGTCACGAATGGTGCTGAACATTGTGCAATCACCAGCAAATATCCCTACTTCTGACCTTCCAACTGAAGGAAGGTTGTTGATGATGCAGCTGAAGATGGTTGGGCCTAGGACACTTCCCTGGGGAACTCCTGAAAGGACATCCTGTGGTTGAGATGATTGACCTCCAGCCACCAAAACCACCTTCCTCAGCACAGAGGGTTTTCCCCTGATTACCATCGACTCCAATTTAGCCAGGGCTCCTTGATGCCATAGTCGATCAAATGCTGCCTTGACATCAAGGGCAATTACTCACTTCACCTCTGGAGTTCAACTTTTTTGTCCATGTTTGGACCAAGGCTGTATTGAGGTCAGGAACTGAGCAAATTTGGAAGAATGCAAACTGAGCTTCTGTGCACAGGTTGTTGCTAAACAAGTGCCGCTTAATAGCACTATCAATTATCCCTTCCATCACTTTGCTAATGATCGAGAGTAATGGGGCGGTAAGTGGCTGGGTTGGATTTGTCCTCCTTCTTGTGGACAAGACATACCTGGCAATTTTCCACATTGTCAGGTAGATGCAAATACTGTAGCTATATTGAAAAAGTTTAGCCAAGGGCGTGGCAAGTTCTAGAGCACAAGTCTTCAGTACTATTGCCAGAGTGTAATCAGGGGCCATAGCCTTTGCTGTATCCAATGCCTTTAGCCATTTCTATAAATCAAATAAGAACAATCTTTCTAAAGGAAAAAGATTGCAATGTTGGAAATCTGAAATAAAAATAGAATATTAGAAACTAACACAGCAGGCTGATAGGGCCAATTCTCCGAAGTTGTTGAATTCATTGCAAAGTCCTCAGGGCAGTAACATGCCTTGTCGAAAGATCAAACTGTTTTTCTTAGCTTATATTGGATTTTATTTGAATCATGTAAAAAGATTCCCTCTACACTGGTGAAACCAACATAGACTGAATTACCAGTTTGCAGAATACTTGAGTTTGGTCCATCAGCACCACCTTGAGCTTCCCAATTCAGTGTCATTTTATTACTCAATCCCACTCTGACCTCTCTGCTTTTGGATGCTTACACCATTTCCAACATTTTCTATTTCTGTTTCAGATTTCCAGCATCAACAGTGTTTTGCTTCTACAGTTTGAATCTCAGTTGCAGCACCATTTCATCCCCCTTCTGAAACTTAAATCATGTTTAATTTCTAAAGTCTCATCTTTAACAAAAGGTTATCAACCAGAATTGCTGCATCCACAGATGTTGCCTGACTCACTGAGTATTGTCTACTTTCATTTTCAAAAGTTTTTGTGCTTAATTTTAAGCATAAATGGAACAAATTAAAATTCCAAGATGAAAGTTTTAATAGTTACAAACAATTTCTTTCACATTTCCAAATGGCTGCACCCCTGATTTTTCAGAGATTTTATTCTTTTGCTTTTTGCGCCTTTAATTACTTCTGATAAATTATCATATTTCACCCCCATTTCCATGGCTGAATTGAAGTAATACAACATACAAAGCTTAATTTTCATTATGTAGAATGAAAAGAGCTTTATTTCTCATTTTTGGTCTTATACCAGAAACAGCTCTTCACTCACCATATAACCACCATACTGGCCATATAATGGCAAAAAATAAGAGCACATAATACCAATTCATTTACTACGCAATCTATCTACTATTGAGAGTTTTCTTTTCAGATGAAGCAAAGTTTATGCAAAATAATAAATGTGCATGCGAAAATATACTTGGATTTCTTAAAAAAAAGATCCTTACACCTTATCATGACACAAGCTTTGTTGGCAAAAACAAGAACAAAATTCACAGTAAGCTGTATATGCTTATTCAAGACACTATCTCATCTCCTGGGACTATGAAAATACAATGGGTAGTCATCTATGAAATAATACACATTGTTTAAAGCTGTCAGAGGTTATTTGTTTAAAACTCACAATTAAGTTAAAAGCCCCCTGAAATACTGCCCTGTAACTGGAAAATTAACTTACCACAATCTGTAAAACTTCTGAGTTGACACAGACACCTTTCAATTGTGGTAGCCAAACTAATATACAATTTCAAATGGCTGTCAATCGTCAATGTAGATTGCTTTCAAAAGTGTTGTTTTTCGATTTTGTTGGTCAAATTACCTAAATATGCATAAATTATCATCCTGGGTGCCCTAAATGTGAACTGACATGAGGTAATCATTTTCTTGACCTTGGCCTCACCAACCAACTTGTTTCAGATAGTTATCTCGATAGGCCCTCAACACCACTCTGCCATAGCTTCCCTTTAAATAAGAGAATGATTTTGACATATACTTGCATTGGAAGTTGGATAATACTAGTTCATTTTATGGGAAAAGAAAGTGATAGAATTGGTTGCTTCCCTATGCTCAATCCTGCAAATGTTCCAACACATATAATAAAAAAAACACCATAAATAGAACAATAGAATTGAGCTCAGTCAACATGTATTTAAAAAAGGAAAACAGTGTTTGACTAATCTGTTGAATTCTTTAAGGATTTGATTAATATAGTAGATAAAGGGGCAAAAACCAGTAAAACGGTGTAGATAGATTTAGAGTCATAGAGCAATATAGCATGGATATAGACCCTTCGGCTCAACCAGCCCATGCCGACCAGTGCCCACCCAGCTAGTCCCAATTTCCTGCATTCAGCCCATATCCCTCCAAGCCCTGCCCCTCCATGTACCTATCCAAGTGCTTCTTAAATTATACTATTGTCCCTGCCTCAACCACTTCCTCTGGCTGCTCACTCCCTATACTCACCACACTCTGCATGAAGAAGTTGCCCCTCAGCCCCCTTTTAAGTCTTTCCCCTCTCACCCTAAACCTATCCCCCCCCTAGTTTTGGACTTCCCTACCCTGGGGAAAAAGACTGTTACCATCCACCTTATCTATGCCTCATATAACTTTAAACATTTCTATAAGGTCACCACCCACCCCCCCCCACCCCATTCTCCTAAGTTCAAGGAATAAAGATCTAGCCTGGCCAAACTCTCCCTGTAACTCAGGCCCTCTAGTCCTGGCAACACCCTTGTAAATCTTTTCTGCACTCTTTCCAGTTTAACCACCTCTTTCCTATAACAGGGTGACCAAAACTGTACACAGTACTCCAAGTGTGGCCTCACCAACGATTTAAACAACTGCAACATAGTATCCCAACTCCTATACTCAGTGCTCTGATTGATGAAGGCCAGTGTGCCAAACGCCTTTTTCACCACGCTGTCTACCTGTGTCGCCGCTTTCAACAAACTATGCACTTGTACTCCTAGGTTCCTCTGTTCAGTTACATCCCTAGTGTCCTACCATTCATTGTACAAGTCCTACACTGGTTCAACTTTCCAAAATGCATCACCTCACACTTATCTGTATTGAAATCCATTTGCCACTCCTCGGCCCACTTCCCTAACTGATCAAGATTCCCCCTGTAATCTATGATAACCTTCTTCACTATCAACAATACCTCCTAATTTGACATCATCCACAAACTTACTGATCAAGCCTTGTGCATCTGCGTCCAAATATTTTATATAAATAATTAAAAAGGGTCCCAATACCAACCACTGCGGCACACTACTAGTCACCAGCCTCCATTCTGAGAAACAACCTTCAATCACCACCCTCTGCTTCTTACCTCCCAGCCAATTTTGAATCCACCTACCTAGCTCTCCCTGGATTCCATGGGACCTAACCTTCCAGACCAGCCTACGAAGAGGACATTGTCGAAGACCTTGCTAAAATCCAAATAGACAACATCCACTGCCCTAACCTCATTTACCTCTTCAAAGAACTCCAAAAGATCCATCAAGCACGAGTTTCCACACACAAAACCATGCTGACTCCTCCCAGTGTCTATCCAAATGCTGGTAGATCCTGCCCCTCAGAATTCTCTCCAATAACTTCCCTACCACTGATGTCAGGCTGGCCAGACTGCAATTCTCTGGCTTGTCCTTGCTACCCTTCTTAAACAACGAAACAGCATTAGCCACCTTCCAGTCTTCGGGAACTTCACCAGTGGCTATCGATGAAGCAAAAATCTCCGCAAGGGCCTCCGCAATTTCTTCTCTATCCTGCCACAAAGTCCGCGGATGCACTTGGTCAGGCCCTGGGGATTTATCCACCTTCATGTGCTGCAAGGCTGCAAATACCTCCTCCCTGGTAATATGAATGTCCTCCAAAATATCTCCACTTGTTTCTCTTATCTGTTGAGTAACCATGATTTTCTCCTCAGTAAATGCAGAGGAGAAAATATTTGTTAAGATTCCCACCCATCCCCTGTGGCTTGAGACATAAGCGGCCCCAATGATCTCCGAGGGGACCTACTCTCTCCCTAGCCACCCTTTTACTCTTTATATAGCAATCGAACCTCTTGGGACTTTCCTTAACCTTACCTGCCAAATCCATCTCATACCCTCTTTCTTTGCCCTCCTGATTTCTCTCTTAAGAGTATTCTTAATCTTTTCATAGTCATCAAGGGATTCACTCGTCCCCGATCTCCTAAACCAATGTATGCTTCCTTCTTTTCCTTGACCAGAGCCTCAATACCTCTCATCAGCTAAGGTTCGCTAAACCTGTGAGGTTTACAGGAACATGCTGCTCCTGGACTCTTGATTTCTGGAAGGCATTCAAGAAGATCCCACAAAGGAGGTCAGTTAGCAAGGGTAGAACACATGGAATTGGAAGTAATGTACTGACATGGATTGAGAATTGGTTATTCGACAGAAAGTAAAGAGGGGTGATGGTTCTCAAGTTGGCAGGCCATGACTAGTTGGGTACTGCAGGGATCTGTGCTTGAGCCCCAACTATTCATGATCTACATCAAGAATGTGGCTGAGGAATGAAATGTCATACTTCCAATACCAACAATACCAAACTAGATGGATTGCGAGTACAGCGGAGAATATAAAGAAGCTTCATGTGGATGTGAACAGGCTGAGTGGGCGAGAACATGACAGATGGAATATAATGTGGAAAAATAGGAGGTCATGAACTGACACACACATAACAGAAAAGCAGAGTATTTGTTAAATGGTGAGAGATTGGGCAGTGTTGATGTTCAAAAGGAACCTGGGTTCACTTGTACACAAGTCACTGAAGGCAAGCAATTAGGAAGGCAAACGATAGGTTATTTTGATGGATTGATTATAGGAGCAATTGTATACAGCCTTGGTGTGACAGCACCCGGATTACAGTGTAAAGTTTTGGCCTTCTTAACGAAGGAAGGATGTACTTGCTCTAGATGGAGTTTAGCAAAGACTCACTGAGCCGACTCCATGGATAGCAGCTTTGCATACAAGGAAAGACTAACCCACATGGGTTTACCCCAATTGCCTTCCAAACGAGGATGGGCACACAAGAAAGAATAGGTAATGGGGAAATAAATGGGGAAAATAGACTTTATAGGATTGCCCTGGGATTCATATAGTCTCAATGTCCTTAGTGGTCTCCTTTTAAGCTATAAGAAAACAATAAGAAGAAGAAATGAGGGGTAACTTACAAAACTCTTTAAGAGCTTGACAAAGTTGATGTAGGGAGGACGTTTCCCCTGGCTGAGTTGCTGAGGAATGGAGGCAGAGTTTGAGAATAAGGAGTAGGTCAATTAGGTCTGAGCCAAGGGAAATTTTCTTCAGAAGGTGGTGAGTCTTTGGAATTTTCTACCCCAGATGGATGTGGAAGCTAAGTCTTAAAATTCATTCAAAACAGTGATCAATACATTACTGAGCATCAAAGGAAGCAGGAAACATGACAATAGTGCTGCAAGATGGAGCTGAAATAGATGGTCAGCAATGGGCTGTAATAACCTGCATCTACTTCTATTTATTATGCTCGTCTGCTCAATAACAGTGGTTAAACCACTTTAAGAAAGGGAATACAGTTGCACCAATGTAAACACAGATATTTTTGCCAATAATTCCTGTGTGATGCACTTTACAATCCTCATTGACGGTAATCTATAAATATTAGAATTATTTAATGCAACAGGACCCTGCCAAGCCTTACAGAACATTTCAAGCCCACCACAGCTTCCAAGTTCAAATGCAAAGTAAACTGAACTTGTATTTAACAAGTGACGGTCACGTTAAAATATTGTCTTACTGGCCTGGATTTTACTGAATCTAACATTGGTCTGTCACCACCATTCTACCACAAATTTACTGTACCTGGATTCTGAAGGTCCATCCTGCTGACCCAAAATGTCCTGGGGTCATCCAACAAGGCCTTCAGTGTTGCATGGTTCAATGGTGAAAATGAAGCATCACTTAGAACATCAAGGACCCATTAACCAAGTCCAAAATGGGGAAACCACATACCAAAATGGAGTAATTACTACCCAAAACCACTGGGAATTCATTAACCAATACTGAGAGGTAATTATTAACCAATACTGAGAGGTAATTATTAACCAAAAAGTGGGAAATAATCAACCACTTCTGGTGGAAAAGAAATGAGCACAACTGCAGGAACTTACCACCAAATTCCGGATGATTCTGTTTGCTGGATACATATGACATAAGATCAACAGCAGGAGCTAGAACTCCAATGCCTACCTTATGAATTTAGATACTATTAATATAGTACATTAGGAAAAATACCTGAAACTCTGAGCAATTAAATAACTTGGAGACAGTTCCAAAATGAAAAATATTTTGATGACTTTTTCTTTTAAAGTAGTTGCTCAAAAGACCCAGTACATACATTTAGGTGCCAATAAGAAGGCAGTTTTGGCAATGCAAGATTAGGTTCTGGTACTTCCCAAATATTTGACTTAAAGATTATGGTAGCTATCAAATCAGTAAATCCAAACTATCTGTACTAGTTTAGTAACTACCTTATATAGAAGATTCTTTTGTGCTGTTCCAGAACGTATGAATACTCTTCCTGTCCTTTAAGGGAATATTCACAATACATATAAAAGTAAAACACTTACATCCTTCTTTCTTGTGGCCTTTCTTGCTGCTTTCTCCTTAAGCCTTTTTACCTTAAAAAAAAGAAAAAGATGAATTCCACAAGTTGAACTCCAGGAATCATAAAATACCAATGGTTAAAATTTAATTTATTTTTCCTTAAAAAGTAATTTCTATTTCTTTATGGCCTCAGGTATCAAGCATCATGTCATTCTTTATTTTGCTTTATGTGATTTTGAAAATTTCCCCTGAGGTTTGAATGGTGCAGTGTGCTAAGACTTGTAGTAATCTAGCCAAACTAGTAGGGAAAAAAAAATTATTGACTGTAAATTCCAAAGTAAAATGAGTCATGGCAGTCTGAGCCCAGTTCCTACTGAGATTAGACAGAATGAATAAAACTGCATTTTCCAGGAAAAGGGACAAACTTATGCCCTACAAACATGTGGGTCAAATTTAGTGGGTGTGATTTCAAGAAGAAATTGATTTAACATTCTTAAAGGAATTATTCAAGCCATAATATAACTTAGGATAATGCCCCAAGAAAAACTATTACTGTTCCCTCAGATTATTTTCAAACAAGCAGAACTAGTAAGTATTTTGAAATGATATTTGGATAGATTTTATTGATTCCTCTTTTCTAATCTTTTTCTTGCTACTACAAAGTTCAATGATTCCTCCTAGGTTGTGATGTTATCACAAGGAGTAATTTTCCTTTTTGAAGACGTTAACAATAAATATTCTTCCAGCAGACAAGCCCCAGGTCCCTAAAGAGATTCTCAACTTTTACACATGGAAATGTGAATAGTAACAATGATTATCACAGGTTCACAGTTGTAACACTGAATTATCGCATGTCTTAAGATGGAAAAGTAAATTGTGTCTGGGCAAAATTTCAATATTAAATGAACTTAACTTTTGCAGTGGTTCAACTTATCTGTCTCTCTAATGCTTTTAAATTGAATTGAATTTGCATATGACATATTAACCAGGACCAAAAAAATTAAATCTGGAACAATGACCTTAAATACAGCTACTGAATTGAAGCCCTTATTACACCTTAGTCAGCTACATTGTGTAGGCCGCCTTGTTCACACTCCTGACACCAAGCTCCTAGATTTGGCACCTTATGCCAACTTCTATTATGGGGAGATTATCAGGCAGTTGGAGGAAAAGATTCAGGAATATGCTCAACCCCTCCTTTAAAAATATGCAAAGTCATTCTAAGTTGACCAAAGTAAAGAAGCAACATTCAGAATGGTATTGAGAACTTTCAGACCATGCCTCAGAATAGCTGCGTAACCAGCAAAATGAGAATACCACTTCACAGTAACCCATCTTCCTGCCCTGTTAGGCATTTCTTTTTTTTGTACTACGTTTACAGGTGTTACATAAATGCAAGCTATGGTGTTGTTAATGGAATCGGCCAAGAGCACCTGACCCAAAATAGTACGAATCTTGAAATGGACCATGCCGCAAATGTATTCTCCTTTAAATGGAGAAGGCCAAACAAATAAAAATTCTTATTTGCAATCAAACCATCGTAATTGTAAAGCTATCATTTTCGTTGAAATTGGACTATATCTTTTTAAAACCTATAATTCAGTTTAGCTTATATTATCTATTACATGACAGCCTGTTTCTTCTCCCCTTTATTCATATTACGTTGCCAAGGATCATTCCTTCTAATATACCACATTATTTATTTTGAAGAAATTTGGAAGCATCAGTAAACATGAAGAAAAGGAGGATGACTAGAGTGAGGACAGGACCAATCAGGGATAAAAGAGGAAACTTGTGCCTGGAGTCAGAAGAGGTAGTGGAGGTCCTTAATGAATACTTTGCTTCAGTATTCGCCAGTGAGAAAGACCTTGACATTTGAGGATAACGTACAACAGGCTGATACGCTAGGGCACGTCGACGTGAGGAAAGAGGATGTGCTGGAACTTTTGAAAAACATTAGGATAGATAAGTCACCGGGGCTGGATGTGACATAGCCTTTGGCGATAATCTTTGTGTCCTCACTGGCCATAGCAGTAGTGCCAGATGATTGGAGGGTAGCAAATGTTGTTCCTTTGTTTAAAAAAGGGAGCAGGGATAACCCTGGGAATTACAGACCAGTGAGTCTTACTTCAGTGGTGGGCAAATTACTGGAGATAATTCTTAGAAACAGGATTTATGGGCATTTGGAAAATCATAGGCTGATTAGGGACAGTCAGCATGGCTTTGTGAGGGGCAGGTCATGCCTCACAAGCCTGAATGAATTCTTTGAGAATGTGATAAAGCACATTGATGAAGGTAGAGCAGTGGATGTGGTGTACATGGATTTTAGTAAGGGGTCTGATAAGGTTCCTCATGGAAGGCTCATTCAGAAAGTCAGGAGGCATGGGACCCAGGGAAACTTGGTTGTGTGAATTCAGAATTGACTTGCTCATAGAAGACAGAGGGTGGTGGTAGGTGGAGCGTATTCTGCCTGGAAGTCGGTGACCAGTGGTGTTCTGCAGGGATCTGTTCTGGGACCCATGTTCTTTGTGATTTTTATAAATGACTTGGATGAGGATGTGGAAGGGTGGGTTAGTAAGTTTGCTGATGACACGAAGGTTGGCAGTATTGTGGATAGTGTAGAAGGTTGCTGTAGATTACAACAGGACATTGATAGGATGCAGACCTGGGCTGAAAAGTGGCAGATAGAGTTTAACCCAGAAAAGTGTGAAATGATACACTTTGGAAGATCAAATTTGAAGGCAGAATACAAGGTTAATGGCAGGACTCTTAGCAGTGTGGAGGAACAGAAGGATCTTGGGGTCCACGTCCATAGATCCCTCAAGGTTGCCAGGCAGGTCGATAGTGTTATTAAGAAGGCATATGGTGTGTTGGCCTTCATTAGTCAGGGTACTGAGTTCAAGAACCACGAGGTAACGTTGCAGCTCTATAGAACTCTGGTTAGACCACACTTGGAGTATCGTGTTCAGTTCTGGTCGCCTCAATATAGGAAGAATGTGGAAGCGTTAGAGAGGGTGCAGAGGAGATTTACCAGGATGTTGCCTGGATTGGAGAACATGTCTTATGAGGATAGGTTGAGTGAGCTAGGGCTTTGGAGAGGAGGATGAGAGGTGACTTGATAGAGGTCTACAAGATGATAAGAGGCAATCGATCGAGTGGACAGTCAGAGACTTTTTCCCAGGGCGAAAACGGCTAACGTGAGGGGTCATAATTTTAAGGTGATTGGAGGAAGGTACAAGGGGGATGTCAGATGCAAGGTTTTTTTTACACAGAGAGTGGTGGGTTTGTGGAACACACTGCCGGCAAGGTTGTGGGGGCAGATACTGTACATTAGAGACATTTAAGAGACTCTTAGATAGCCACATGAATGATAGAGAAATGGAGGGTTATGTGGGAGGGAAGGGTTAGATAGATATTAGAGCAAGATAAAATGTCGGCACAACATCGTGGACCGAAGGGCCTGTACTGTGCTATAATGTTCTAGCTTTACTATAATTCAAAGGTTTGTTGGTCAACTTATCAAACCATTTACAAGTCCTTCATTAAGTTTGGTTAACCACTTGACACTGTTTATAATAAATTGCCTGGTTTTCAGCTCTTGCTGCCAAAAGCTCCAAGGAATCGTTGTTATTTTAAATCGTTGTTATTTTATTTATCCCTCGAATTTCTATGAACTCTTTATCCTTCTCCCAACTCATCATTTAGAACAAATTATGGCCCTTATTAAATCCATTTCACTTGAAAGCAGCCAATATCTCCATTTGAACCGTCTGTCTCGATTGATTCCTTTAAGAAAATGCTCTAAGTAAGCAAACTAACTAAAACCACCACAGACTAAAAAATGCAGTAAATGAAATAAAGCAATGTTATTTTCAAATCTGTGGCTTACAATACTCACTATTTAAAAGTAAAGGGCACAAGGCAGCTTTGGACCAAGCATGGCATCAAAGACTTCTGGCAACAAGATGAAAAAAACTTGCATAAAAGGTGGCTGAGATTATTGGAGGTCAAACATCCCAGCTGCAAGACAGCATTGGAGGAATTCCTCAGGACATTGTGCAAGGCCTAAGCACTTTCAGTCACTTCATCATAAAGTTCATTCACTGATGATTGCATAATTCCATTTGCAACTCCACAGAAAAGGAAGTGGTACATGCTCATTTCTAGCGGGACCCAGATAACACTCAAGCATGGGCTGATTTAAGGCACAACTGTTATTTGCCACTTAAGTGGCTGGCAATGCCCATCTCCAACCAGTGCACACCTAATCACCTATCCTTAACATTCAATGGCATTGCAAAATACCTCATCATCTACATCCTGATTGTCACCATTAACCAGAAACTCATTATCCAGCCATATAAATACTGATACTACAAAAAGGGACACAGCTGGGGTAACGTATGGCAAGTGACTCATTCTCATCCACCAACCCCCCACCCTCCAACCACTCAACATCACAAAGCCTCCTATGCTACACAGCACAAGTCAGGAGCATCATAGAATACTCTCCAGTTACTTATACGAATGCAGCTGCAACTCTCAAGAAGCTTAGCACTATCCCAAATAAAACAGATCTCACTTACTACTCTAAATATTCAGCTCTTCCACAATGGAACAGGCTCATGGGAACATTACCACCTGCATATTATCCTCCAAGTCACATACCAGCCTGACATGGAAATTAATCACCTTTCCTTCATCGTCACTGGGTCTAAATCATAGAACTTCCTTACCCAACAGCATTATTAACTTCACCAGGAAAATGCAGGAATTCAAGTGTGCCACGCTATGTAAATGTGCATATCTGAGATCTACACCCAATAGTGGTTTGTCATATTCAGTGCCTCCACGTTGCACAGATTTGCTATTAATCCAATCATTCTATGGATGCAAATTTCAAGAACTTTCAAACAGAAGTCAGGAATCTGTTTCTTTGGGTAAAGAGGAATGAAATTAAACTAGTTGCAACACAGCTGGGCTCAGACTGCTCCAGAGAATTAGACACCAATTCAAGGTAACACTTCAGTGCAGGACCAAGGCAACGTTGCACAGTCAGAAATGCAGACCTTGGGTAAGAAGTCTACCTCTTTTCGAGGAAGAGCAGGGGAATCTTGGCTAGTGTCCTTGTCAATATTTGTTAGTCAACCAACATCATTAAAATGCATTAAACAGATATTATCCAAATGTTGTTTGGGAGAACCTTGCTTTGCAAAATTTGACTAGTTTTCCAATATTATAAACTATGATTACATTTCAAAAGTGCTTTATTGGCTGTAAAGTGTCTAGTGACATACTGAGATAGTGAAAGGCACTATATAATTGCTTCTTTTCTAGAACAAAATCTGTTTTTTTTTGGTGCAAACAGAGGGCAATGGAAGTATAAATGGGAGTACAATGCTTAAGAACAATCTTAAATCAGCCAGATCAAGCAGGTAAATAAAACAGTCTTGCTGCTCATATATAGGAGCAGCACTTCTGTAAGAAAAACAGAAACACAATCTGATAACTGATCACAAGAGGGATCTGCAAGAATATCAATTATACATTGCTAACCAAATATCCTAGGTTAAGATTCAATAGGGAAATCAGAATAAATTACTTAAAACCCTCTAAGTCACCAGTCAAGTGTAATTTGTGTATTCCATGACACAGTGATAGTAATCAAACATTGACCTTTCTATTCCAACACTGAAGTGGAATCAATTTCACGTTCCACACATTAAAGGACAAAATAATTACTACTTTCACTGTCGAACACCTTGTTCCAGTAATCTGCTTAGTTATCCTTTTAACATTTCACTATAGCAGTTTATAAATCTGCTAGATATTTACTTTATTCCCTGGCTAAGTTCTCAATGCAGTCATTTTGAAACCTGGAGACCATGCAACCTTAGTAATAACTTTCTGTAACTGCTCAGGTTCACACAGTTTAGCTCAAGGTACAGATAAAAACATGAAATCTATTACACTGTCATAAATTAGTCAGATCAGTTATTGAGAAACAGGTCAAGTATGAAAAATTTTCAGCTTTTCTACATTAGGAGAAACATCTCTTTTTCTAGTGTTATATAACTGCAAATTAATTAATTTTAAATCTGAAGCTTTATGGCTATACAATTAGATTAAGCTTAGTGACAGGAATACATCTGGAATTTCCATTTTGCTCTCAATTTTTGAAAAGAAACCTACTTACAAAATTGCCCATCGGCATCAATCAGGAAAGATATAGAACCAGGAGGAGGCAAATTAGCCCCTTATGTCTGCTCTACCATTCATTACAATGGCTGATTTTTTAATCATAGATTATCGTAGATTACAGGGGGATCTTGATCAGTTGGGAAGTGGGCTGAGGAGTGACAGATGGATTTCAGTACAGCTAAGTACTTATACTATTATGGTAGGGCACTAGGGAGTGTAATGGAACGCGGGGACTTAGGAGTGCAGGTGCATAACTCATTGAAAGCAGCATCACAGGTAGACAGGATGGTGAAAAAGGCATTTAGCACACTGGCCTTCATCAGTCAGGGCATTGAGTATAGGAGTTGGGACATTATGTTGCAATTGTATAAGTTGTTGGTGAGGCCGCACTTGGAGTACTGCACAGTTTTGGTCACCCTGTTGATAGGAAAGACGTGGTTAAACTGGAAAGAGTGCAGAGAAGATTTATGAGGATGTTGCCAGGACTAGAGGGCTTGAGTTATAAAGAGAGGTTGGCCAGGCTAGGTCTTTATTCCTTGGAACATAGGAGAATGAGGGGCAACCTTATATAAGGTTATTTAAGATGGATGGTAATGGTCTTTTCCCCAGGGTAGAGGAGTCTAAAACTTGGGGGCATAGGTTTAGGGTGAGAGGGGAAGGATTTAAAAGGGATCTGAGGGGCCACTTTTTCACGCAGAGGGTGGTATATGGAAATGAGTTGCCAGAGGAAGTGGTGGAGGCAGGTACAATAGTAACAATAGTATCATTTAAGAAGTGCTTGGATAGGTACATGGAGTGGCGGGGGTGGGGCTTAGAGGCATATGGGCTGAACACAGGAAATTGGGACTAGCTGGGTGGGCACCGTGGTCAGCATGAACTGACTGGGCTGAAGGGCCTGTATCCATGCTGTATTGCTCTATGACTCTGACTAATTCAGCATCACACTCCTGCACTAACACCATTACCTTTGATTCCCATTTACGTAACCTTTATCAAAGTAAAATGTTGCATGGCACAACAAATGGACATCAAACAAAATTTGACCCCAAGCCACAAAGATCATAGATTCACAGGGTCACAGAATCACAGTCATGCAGCACGGAAACAGGCCCTTCGGGCCATCTAATCCGTGCACACCATCAACTGCCCATTTACAGTAATCGCATTTTATCCTCCCCACAGTTCCATCAACTCCCCCCATTCTACCTCTCACCTGCACAATGGGGCAATTTACAGTGGGCAATTAACCTACGAACCCACATGTCTTTGGGATGTGGGAGAAAACCAGATAAACTCACTCAATCACAGGGAGAATGTGCTAACTCCACACATACAGCACTGGAAGTCAAGATTGAATCCATGTTGCTGGAGCTGTGAGGCAGCACCTCTACTAGCTGCAATACTGTGCTGCCCATAAAAGATATTTCAGATTGGGTTATTGAAGGGGTGGGTTTTAAAGAGCAATGTAAACTAGCAGTACAGCTGACAGTCTGTGGATGGAATTCCAGTTTAAAATTTATGCAGTTGTTGGCACATACTAACGGAATGATGGAAATTGGGCATGCGCAAGAGGCCAGAGTTAACCTAAGACAAAGATATGGGGAGGGGAATTAGAGGGGAATAAATAGCATTAACATACAGATTAGCTGGGGTCTCAGTGAATGGCAAAATAAGTTCAAGAGGCTTAGGAGCCTAAGTATTCATGCAGAATGAATTAAATCTCCTTTTCATATAGCCATATGTCCTTTCAGCTGAGCTATAACCCTGTAAGTTAAAATCTGTAACAGCCATGATAAAAGTTGTTACAAGTTTATATCATAAAGCGACACATAATTGCAACAAAGCTGTAAAATTCCTGTCTGCAATTCTTCAACAGGGTGGACCAGCATTATGTTCATTCTGTACTGGGATGGAAGATATTACTGCTGTTTTCATCCCCCAGGGCTCATTTTGTGTAATTTCTAAAGGATGCATTTTTCTTAAATTTATCAGAAGTTTTCTCCCAACATGGATTTGGGACAGTTAATTTTCTGTTTCTCAAGGGACGGTCACAAAAGATTAAAAGGTCACAGATGTTTTTCAGTTGTGATGCTGCTGGCAGTGGAGGCTTTAATTTGGTGGTACACTGAGTTTCAGTTTTACAGTAAAAATATCTGAACTCTGGTGAAAGGTCATCAATCTGAAACTTTAACTGTTTCTCTTTCCATGGATGTTGTAAAGATATTATTTTTACTGGCTTTCAATACAACATGAGGCAGCTCATCAATGCTCCACTTTCCAAAACAAAAACAAGAAATTAATGCAAGAAAAACATTCTCAAAAGTATTATTTTCCAATTGTTGAATACTGCAAGTGTTTAACTGAAATCAGAGGTGTTCAACATCATCCAAGATGCTCATCCTTTAATATTCCATCTGTTCAGAGATGATTGAGAAGTCATTATCTTTACTGGACATATGAAGGACTAAACACAGAATAAGAACAAGGATCAGTGTGCAACAAAACCCTATGACAAATTCATGAGAGGAAAAGAAGAACGAGCCTGGCTTGCAGGAATGGGAAAGGCAGCAGGAACTGTGCAGGTAAGATGGTTGATTTTCACTGACCTCTAGCAAAGAGCATGAAGAAGCCAGATCACTTCTTTCTCAACATTGAGAGGTTATAGAAAGTTTAGCTCTCCCTCATTCACACTACCCTCAACATAAAAAAAATCATTTCTCACATTGCAGAATTCCACTTACCCTATGTTTCTCTTTTATTTTTTTTCTGTATTCTTCCTTGTCGTGTTTATCCTCCTCGCGTAACCTCTCTTTTGCATTCTCCACATTTATTCCTCCTGTGTCATCATCTGCGACAATGTCCACTTTGCTTTTTTGTATGGGTGGCCACTGCTGAACTACCTATAGCATAAAAATAATGGTGAACTATTAATGGTAGGAATAACAAGCTAGTGCTGACTGAAATTTGACAATTTTTCAAATGCACAACTTTCAAAATAACTTTTATAACAGAATCCTAAACACAAAATCATATACATGCTACCTTCAACTTCCATTAAAAACAATACAAAACTAGCATCTTATATACAGCTTTGTACGTGAATTAGTTGCCCAAATTCAAAGACCAATGTAAACAATGGATTTTTTGTGTTGGTTTTAGCCCACTGTTATATCAACAAGATTCAAGAGTTAGGACTTTAAAATATTTAAGGAGCAAAGTGCATTTTATTTAAGAAATACCCTACAAGAATCAAAATAACAGCTTCATGTTATACAGAGAGAAGTTTTAAATTCAGTATCATATTAATTTAATAACTACTGTTAGTGTCCTAGTGAAAACCCCAATATAAAAAGTGTTTTTGGACAGTTCAATTTATTCTGTAGTCTTTAAGAGTTAATCTGAGTAATAAATTATTACAAAACATTCTCCAATAATGAGAATCATGTATAAATTAGAGACAGGAATTCTTTAATTTGGGGAATCACCTTATAGTTTCACAGAGATAGGTAAGTTCTTAAATATCTATCATCAACTCTGCCTGCATATAAACTCTTAAATCAATTACTGGACTTAGTAAAGAGAACCTAAGTAAAGAGCATCAACTACTGTGTGCCTGCTCCTTCACCAGCAACTCCTCAGGTCCTCTAGCCTCTTTCAAAAGCTGTCTCACAATTTCTTAAATGGAAACAAAAGAAGTAGTAGTCCATCTGTCCCTTTTGGTCTACTCAACGAGAACATGAATGATTAACTCAACACTCTATGCTCACCCTCCCCCCCATATCATAGAGTCATACAGCATGGAAACCAGCCATTCAACCCACCATATCCAAGCCAACCAATGGACACCCACCCATTTTTATCCCATTTTCCAGCACTTCACCCATAGCCTTCTATGCCTTGGCAATTCAAGTGCTTATCTAGACAGTTCTTAAATACTGTCAACAGCTCTGCTTTCACCACTCTATCAGGTAGTGAATTCTAGGTACTTGTCATTTTCTGGATTAAAAAGTTCCCCCTCCGATCCTCTCAAAACCTATTACCTGTTATCCTAAATCTATCTCCTCTAATTTTACCTACCTCTGATATGGGGAACGGTTTCCTGCAGTTCCCTAGGACCCTACCATCCATGGTATATGTCCTAGCCTCATTTGTATCCTCAAAATGCATCACCTCACATTTATCCGGATTAAACTCATCTGACATTTCTCAGCCCATTTCACCAAAATATCAATATTTTGTGGTCTACCCTGGGGTCCAAGACTAACCACACCACCCCCCTCCACCCACACACTATCAACAACTCCACCAATCTTCATGCCATCTGCAAACTTACTGACCATGACTCCTACATCCACATCCAAATCATTTAGATATATTACAAACAGCAAAGGATCCCAGCACCAATCCCTGTGGAACATCACTAATCACAGGCATTCAATCACAAAAACAACTCTCTAGCCTCACCCTCTGTCTCCTAATGCAAGCCAATTTTGGATTCAATTTACCAACTTGCCTTGGATCCCATGAGCCCTGACCTTTTGGACCAGTCTCCCAAGAGGGACCTTGTCAAAGGCCTTAATTAAAGTCCATATAAACCACATCTACTGCACTGCCCTCATCAATACATAACTTTGTTCTCCTTCAAAAAAATTGATCATACAGGATTTGCCCTTGACAAGCCATGCTGGCCGGCCCTCATTGGTCCCCACCTTTCCAAGTGATCATTAACACTGTCCTTCAGAAATTTTTTTCCAATAACTTCCCCTCTACTTATGTTAGCGTCACAGATCTGTAATACTAGAATTTTCCTTGATGCCCTTCCTGAAAAGGGGGGACCACATTTGCTGTCTCCAGTTATATGTACCTCCTTTGTGGCTAGCAAAGATTTAAAAATCTCAGCCAGTGCTCCAGCAATCTATTCCCTCACCTCCACAGCAGCATGATCTCATCTAGCCCTTACTTGCCCTTAATTTGCCTAATTCTCCAACTACAAACTTTGTTTCCTTTGTGAATAACAATGAAAAGTATTCATTTAAAACCTCACCCATGCCAGATTATAGATTGCCCGTTGCTCCCAAGGGGACCTGCTCTTTCCCTGGTTATTCATTTGTCCTCAATATACTTATAAAATGCCTTCGCATTTACCTTAATCCTATTCGCTAGTGATTTTTTTATGACCCCACTTTGTCTTCTTAATTTCCTTTTTAAGTGTCTCTCTACATTTTTAAAATATTCTTGATGGGCCTACCTCTTCTTCAGTTCTATATGTTTACCTTTTACTCTTTATCCAACCCTTGATATCCATTGACAGCAAGGGATCCCTGTACTTGTTACCCTTGACTTTAACACTTTCAGGAACACGTTGGCCTTGGACTCTTGCAATATCTCCTTTGAATGCTTCCCACTGTGCAGGTGTAGGTATACCTAAAATTAGATGCTACCATTCTACGTTTTCCTTATTTTAATGAAATTTGGCTTCCCTCAATTTAAAACCTTTATTCTTGTTCCATCCCCATCTTTTTCTATAACCACTTTAAAATATACGGAGTGATGGTCGCTATCTCCAAAATGCTCCCCCACTGATACGCCTACTACTTGACCGGCTACATTTCCTAAAATAAGGTCCAGTAATGCTCCTTCCCCGATCTATCTACATACTGTGTCAAAAAGCTCTCCAGGACACACCACAAAAATTCCACTCCTGCTGAGCCTTTTTCAATTAGGCAGTCCAGTTAATATTCAGGAAATCGAAATCCCCTAGTATTCTCACACTATTTTTATTACATCTCTTCATATCTTTTCTCTATCTTTTGTTAACTGTTAGGAGGTCTGTAATACACACCCAGCAAAGCGACAACACCCTTTTTTGCTCCTAATTTCTACCCACATGGCCTCATTTGAGGAGCTTTCTGAGGTTTTCTGCCATAATACTGAAGTAATGCTTTCCATAACTAGCACTGCAATGCAACCTCTTCTTTTACATCTGTACCACCTGGAAATTCTATACCCAAGGATATGGAATTGCCAGTTTTGCTTGTATTTCAACCATGTCTCAGTGATGGCAACAATATCATAATTAAAGCTTGGGTCCAGAAATTTATCATCTCCTACTTAAAAATATTCAGTAACTCTGCCTCCATAGCCCTCTCTGGTGGTGAACTCCACAGGTTCATTATTCTCAAGTACTTCTTTAGTCCTTCCTGATTTGTTTTTTTAATTCTTGGGTCTCACAAAGAGCATAACATTTTTGGATCTCTTGTTCTTCCTACTCAGATCTATCATATGTTATCTAACACCTGAAGGACATCACAAAGGAACAACTCACTCTTTCCCCAGTACTAGTGTCAGTGATCCATGAATTGAAATTAATTTCACCCATTTCTCCTGCTTTTTAATTTGCTCCTTCCTGCTCTTATTCCTTCAGCAGAACCTCTTCCTTTGTCCTATCTGTTCTCACATGGACCATTACAACTGGACTTTCGTCCTCCCATTCCAGTTTCCCCATCACTTTCAGTGCACTAGAACATCCTTTGGAACAAAGCATTTGAAAATCAGGACCTCAAGCCCAACACAAAGCTCATGATCTACCGAGCAGCAGTGATTCCTGCCCTCCCATGCACCTCTGAAATATTGATTACCTCAAAGCTCCATAAGATTATTATCAATGCAGCCTCTACAAAATTCTCAACAAGCAGTGTTTTATCCAGGCCAACATTCCCAGCACTCGGCTAGCTCTAAAATGGGTAGGCCACAAGGTTCACATGCCCAAAACCAGTCTCCAAATAAGCATTCTACACCAAGCTTCATCAGGCCAAGGAGTTACCAAGATGACAATGGAAATGATTAAAGAACATTCTCAAAGCCTCCTTTGGGATTTGTAACACTACTAACTCATGGGAATCCTTGGATCATTGCTGCTGAAAATGTAGCAAGAGTATTTGGTACGGCATCGTGAGCCTCATGTTCCTTCATCAGGAGCATATGAAACACCAGAAGGAACAGACCACTTCTCAAGCTACCCATTTATCCTGTCAAGCACCTCTGCCCATTCAGTGGCAGAATCTACGGGTCCCATATTGGGTCATCAACCATCTCAGAACCCACAAAGCTGCAGTGAAAACAAGTTTTTCCTGATCCCCCAAGGGATTCTCCAATAAAATGAAGTCCAATAAGATCACTGGCTCTGATTTTCTATATCCTCATGGTATGTGCCCCTCAAATTTCCTGTCCTGTGACACCTTCATTTTTTTTTACACAATCTATTCACTTTCCTCTTTCTGTGAAGATGTTCCTAAACTAAAAACAAGTGATTTCTCTTTTTGGTCTGTCTCACAGAGTTAGCCATCCATTAGTATTTTCCCAAGTTAGAAAAGTTTCATGAATTGTCAAAATATCCATCATTTCCAAAGTTCTGTTAAATTTATATCATAAGTGCAATTTTGGCATGACCATCCACTGACCTTTCTACCTTTATGCATCCGTGATATTTCACTTTTAAAGAACTTAACGATTTCTCATCACCTCGTATCTCAAGAAGTTGGCCCCAAGAATTTCTAAACATGTTAGAACATAGTACAGCACAGGAATAGGTCCTTTGGCCCACAACATTGTGCCGAACCAATTACATTACTAATAAAATGCCCAACTAAACTAACCCGTCCTGCCTACACAATGTCCATATCCTACAATTCCCCTCACATTCATGTGCCTATCTAAGAGCTTCTTAATCTCCCTTATCGTATTTGCCTCCAGCACCACCCCAGGCAGCGCATTCCAGACACCCACCACTCTCAGTGTAAAAAAACTTGCCCCGCACATCTCCTTTGCAATTACCCACTTTCACCTCAAATGCATGCCTTCTGGTATTAGACATTTCAACCCTGGGGAAAAGATACTGGCTGTCTATCTATGCGTGTCATAATCTTATAAACCTCTATCAGATTTCCCCTCAACCTTCACTGCTCCAGAGCAAACAACCCAAGTTTGCCCAACCTATCCTCATAGCACATGCCCTCTAATCCAGGCAACATCTTGGTAAACCTCTTCTGCATTTTCTCCAAAGCATCAACATCCTTCCTATAATGGGGTGACCAGAACTGAATGCAGCCTAACTAGAGTTTTATAATTTTCTGACTCTTGAACTCAGTGTCTCGACTAATGAAGGCAAGCATGCCATATGGCTTCTTTACTGCTCTATCAACCTGCGTAGCCATTTTCTGGGAGTTATGAACTTGGACCCCAAGATTCCTCTGCTCATTAACACTGTTGAGGGCCTTGCCATTAACAGTGTACTGTATCTTTACATTTGATCTCCCAAGGTGTAACACTTCACATTTGGCCAGGTTGAACTCCATTTGCCATTTCTCCGCCCACACATGCAACTGATCGATATCCTGCTGTATCCTTTGCCGGTCTTCTACACTATCCATAACACCACCAATCTTTGTATCATCTGCAAACTTACTAACCCACCCATGTACATTTTCATCCAGGTCATTTATATACATCACAAACAGGAGAGGTCCCAGTAGGGATCCCTGAGGAACACCACTAGTCACAGGCCTCCAGCTAGAATAACTCCCATCGACCACTACCATCTGTTTTCTATGGCCAAACCAGTTCTGAATCCAAACGGCCAATTCACCGTGGATCCCATGCATCCTAGTCTTCTGGGTGAGCCTCCCATGAGGAACCTTGTCAAATGCCTTACTAAAATCCATGTAGACAACATCCACAGCTCTACCTTCATCAATCACCCTCGTCACCTCATCAAAAAACTCAATCAAGTTAGTAAGGCACGACTTGCCCTGCAAAGTCATGCTGACTGTCCCTAACGAGACTATGGTTTTCCAAATGCTCATAAATCCTATCCTTAGGAATCCTCTCCAGTAACTTCCCTACCACTGACATGAGATTCACCGGTCTATGGTTACCAGAATTATCCCTGCTTCCCTTCTGGAATAATGGAACAACATTAGCTACTCACCAGTCCTCTGGGACCTCACCTATGACTAGAGAGAACATGAAGATATTGGTCGAGGACACAAAGATATTGGTCAAGGAATAATCTGGCATCAAAGTTAGATGCATACTATTTTGCTTCTGATCTTTAGTTCAGTAATTACTCATCCTCTACATTATTTTACCATTAAACACAGAACTTAGCAAAAGTTTTATTCTACCTCTCCATGGCAATTCAATTAACAAGATCTATAGGCAGATGCAACATTAACTCTGGTTCGCTCCATTAATACAGCCTGGGCTTTAAGTTCTTTAAGGTTTTCAGCATCTGCAGTATTTTGCTTCTTGATGCAGATTGCTTTGTTTAGAACGGATACATTTATTTAATAGCTCCAACTGCTTTAGCTTTAAGGCTTCTCTTTCATATTTTACCTTCATATCAATGACAGCTCAGTAATGAAATAAGTAATGTAATTAGTTGAGAGGTAAAATGCAAAAATAGGCATAAAGGGAACAAAATCTGATTGGCAGAATTTAAAAACTCTTTCCTTCAGGGATATGTTCTGGGGCTTTAGCTATTCTCATGCATAAAAATGATTTAGATAAAGGAACAGTATTGTATATCTAACTGGCAGTTAACGCTAAATCAAGAGGCACAAGGGATTGTTTAGAATGGAACAGGCAGTAGAAGGGACGTAGACATCTACGGCAGATGGGTTCAACATGGGAAAGGGTGTGGTCAAGCACTATGGGTCAGTGAAAAACAAATAGAAATGTTTTCTTGGTAGTGAATTTTCTTGCTTTAATTTCTTTTTTTTAAATTTAATTTCTTCGTTCTGAAAAAAAAGAACAACAGATGTGTACTCATTTGTGCAGATCACAAGTTCAGAGAATGAACTATGCTCATGTTTAAATATCACAAATGCGTAACAACATATGACGAGGAACGACTCACAATATGAACTAAACAAAAACTTGCAGTTATATGAATGGCTGGATGGTGCTGCACCAAGTAGGCTGCCTGGAACCACTGGCTGCAATTCCCAATAAAAAAACAATTGAGGGCGAGGAAGTGGCAAATGGAATATAACACGAGATCTATCTACTCCTGTCCTATCTAAGTACCTGTCCAAATGCCTTTTAAACATTGTAATTGCTTTTGCCTCTACCACTTCGGCAGGCAGCTCGTTCCAGATAACCACCACCATCTGCATGAAAAAAATTATCCCTCAGATCTCCTTTAAATTTTTCCCCTCTAACCTTAAATCTGTGCCCTCTAGTTCTAGATTCCCCTGCCCTGGGCAAAAGACCGACTATCCAATCCATGCTGCTCAATGTTATAAACCTCTACTAGATCACTCCTCAACCTCCTGCATTCCAGTGAGAGTTAACCCAGTCTATCCAATCACTCCTTACCACTACAGCCCTCCATTCCAGGCAATACTTTATTGAATCTCTTTTGCACTCTCTCTCTCTCTCTATTGCTACCACATCCTTCCTGTAGTCTGGTGACCAGAACCATACACAAAACTCCAAATGCTATCTAACCAATATTTTGTATAGCTGCAACATGATGTCCTAATTCATACTCAATGCCTCAGCCTATGAAGGCAAGCATATCAAATGCCTTCTTTCACTACCCTATCCACCTGTGTTACCACTTTCAGCAAGCTATGGATTTGCACCTCAAGATCCCTCTGTACATCAACAATCTTAAGGTCCCTGCCATTTACTCTATATGTCTTAGAAAATTTTGACTTTCCCAAAGTGCATTACCTCGCACTTGTCTGGATTAAATTCCATCTGCCACCACTCTGCCCAACTTTCCAGTTGAGCTACATCTTGCTGTACCCTTGGACAATCTTTTTCACTACCTGTGACTCCACCAGTTTTCTTGTTGTCTGCAGACTTACTTATCAGAGCACCTACATTCTCATCCAAGTCGTGTGTATGCACATAAATAAATATATTAAGGTCCCAGCAATGCAGTACACGGACTGTTACAGACTTGCAGTCAGGAAAAACACCCATCCACCACTACCCTCTGCCTCCCATCACCAAGCCAATTTTGGATCCAGTTTGCCAACATGCCTCAGATCCCTTGTGCTTTCCATCACTAAGGACCCTCACCACCCAGGACATATCCTCTTCTCGTTACTACCATCGGGGAGGTGGTACAGGAGCCTGAAAACCCACACTCAACGATTTAGGAACAGCTTCTTCCCCCTCCGCCATCAGATTTCTGAACAGTCCATGAACACTACCTCATTACTCGTTTTTTGTTGCAATATTTATTTATTCATTTATAGTCATTTTTAATGCCTTTGCACTATACTGCTGCTGCAAAACAACCAATTTCACATCATACAAGTCAGTGACAATAAACCTGATTCTGACTTAACTTTCTGGACTAGCATACTATGCAGGACCTCATCATGAGAGATGATCTCATTAAAACATTCAAAATTCTTACAGGGCTTGACAAAATAGATACACAGTTGATGTTTCCCCTGGCTGGCATGTCTAGAACCAGGAGATAAAATCTAAAAATAATAGATTGACTATTCAGAACAGATACGATGAAATTTTTTTTCCCCACTCAGTTTGTAGCGATCTACTTAAGGCGATCTTTGGAGACTCAAGTCACCAAGTACATTCAAGAAACTGAAAGGTTTCTGGATATTAAAGAAATCAAAGGATAAAGGATTAGTGCAGGAAAGTGATACAGAAGTATCAACCATGATTTTACTGAATGGTGGAAAAGGCACAAGGAGAGGAAGAACTTACTTCTGCTATTATTATTTATCTGAGACTCACCTCTCCTTCTTCATCAAAAATGATTTTTGTATTCACTTTAAAATTTCTCTTCAAGACCTTCTTTGCTTCTTTGACTTTTGATTTTTTTGTTGCCGTTTTCTTCAATTTTTCTTTTTTGGGTATCTATGAAATAAAAAGGTGATAATTATCTTAGTTTAAAACAACCGACTCTGACTGGCTAATAGCAAATCTGACTGGCTAATTACAATTTATGACAATCAATTGCTGTCTACTCATTTACCTTAAACAGCTTGATTGTTTGAGTTAAAATCAATAAAAAAATTTTTAAAAAACAGATTATCCTGGGGCAGTAGTTAGTTCTTCTGTAACAGTCTCTGCAACTTTAAATTTTGGTTTATACAAAAACACCTCAGAACCAGAGTGCCATGTAAGTAATACTACATGAAAACAGCAAAGTGCAAAACGCCATTAAAGGTTAGCAGAAAAGTATATCCTTCAGAAAAAAAGACATCCTTTTTATCATTTTTCACATTCATACTTTGGAAAACTTCCTTCAGAAAAGCTACAAGAGATCAATGACATAGAAATGTAGCTACTTTTCATGTGCTGCTGTCTTCAAATGAATGATTGTCAATAACATTACAAAAAGCACCTCATTGTGGTTCCTGAGCTAAACTGTTTAGGAAGTCCAAGCTTGCTCAGCGAAGTGAACACTGCTCTTGGCAAGAATTTAAAAGCTGTCTAGAAATCACCATAGAGTACCTCGATAAGGGAAATGAAGCAGATTTAATCACATTCAATTATCTAAATAGGAAAGCACAAATATGGTCTTTACTGTAATATTCTTTATGAAAACAACAAGAAAAAAAAACACATCCAGCCTCATATATGAACAACTATTTTGATGAAGTGCCAGTTAATGAAACTTCCAGTGCTCAAATTGTGCCATGAGATCTTTTACATCGACCCAAATGTGCAACCAAATTCTCAGTTTAACATTTCATCTGGCATTTAACATTTTAACAGCATCTCCTCAATCCTCGACTTGTGTTTAAATCTCTGAAGGGGGACTTGAAACTCTTCCTCCCCCAAGTCAGAAATGCTATGAAAGCCATGGCTAACAAAGCAAAATTCAAAAATACCATAATCACCCCACAGCTTAGTAAATAAACTTCAACCTGAACTCATTTATAAGACAGATAGGACCCAGACTCTTGGTGGCTTTGAGTTTAAAATTTGGTGGCAGCCAATTGAAGTAGTAGTCCTTAGCCAAGAGAGTATGGTAGCACCTAATAGCTGCTCAGGGAAGCCTATTAATTAGGGTCATGCCTGGAAATTATAGGTTCACAGTTGATCAGATCTTCAGCTTTTGCTGTTGAAGTTCAAATGTGAAGGCTAATCATCTGAATAAGCCATGAACATCCCCTGAACCTAGCACATTAAGAGTTGATGCTTAAGAAAGACAATCATACAAATAAAAAAAACTTTAATCTATAATCTTTCAATTGTTGGTCTTTACAAGATTGCATGATTGTTGGCTGTATGCCAAACAGCAGTAAACCCAGCCTTCTGCATGAATAGTTAGTATTATTAAGACTATCTGAATTAGCTATATTTTAAAGTTAAGTCCCCATATTGGTCAAGCTCTGTTTTCCATTAAGTTGTCTGAAAGTCAACAATTAAGTTGCTGAGGGTGCAGTAGCATTACGACTGTATTATTGCACTAGTTATCCAGGGACTGGGATTAATTAATTCAACAAGTTAATAATAAAAGAAATCTGGGATTAAAAAGATAGAAACAATGGTAATAAATAATATCCAATCCATTTTTACTCCTTTAAAGAAGGAAGTCAGATCTTTATTCAGTCTGACCTATCTATAATGCTAGACCCACGTCAACATGCCCTCTGAAATAGCCCTCTCAGTTCAAGGGCAATAGGGGGATCAGCAATAAACATTTCCCCATTTCCCTGCTAGTGATGCCATATAACATGCATGGAAAAAAATCAGTTCAATTCAGAACTTATTTGACCCAGTAAACATTTGTGAAACAAATTCAATCTCTGAATGAATGAGCAGCACAAATGGTACAGCAATTAGAGCAGAGACCTTAGGTGCTGTCTGTATGGAGTTTGCACGTTCTTCCAGTGACTTTTGGGATGTGGGAGGAAGCCAAAGCAAAGCTCCATGAAAATACTTGGTATATTTGCCAACAAAATTGAGAAATTATTGCAATGGGCACTCCTACTTTTACTACTTTAAAAACTCATAAGAAACTCTTAGCCATCATTATAACGTAAGCAGCACAATATTCATCACTGAGAATAGAATTCCTGACTGAGTTTTCCCTTTCCTAATGAAAGGTGACTGACCCAAAACTGTTCCTTTCTCTGCACCTGCTACCTCATCTGCAGAATGTATTCAATTTATTTTTTTAAGGTTTTCTGCAGCACTGAGCAAGAAAATTCCTCAATGGTTTTTATTTCAAGTATGCTGGAAAAAATAATGGTGAAATATTATTGTTCATCAGCTGTTATGAGAGGTACATTCTGCAAAGCACCAAGATTTTGCCTCTAGTGTTGCTCTCATGATGTCAAGAACCAAAGATTGTGAGTACTCCAACAAATACGCCGTTTAATCTAGCTTTAGACTGGAAATGTCCCTTTTAAACAAACAAAAATCAAAGAACCATCTGTGGCTTCAAATGGCATTTGTTATGGTCTCCCTTGATAGCAAACTCAAATGCAACATTAATGGAGAAATTCAAATATATGCAGAATTTCTGATTGTTTCAGATGAAAATGACAGTTTGTTATCTTTTAAGAGAGACCAGGCAATTTATAAGTGGCACAGATAACACATTAAAAAACAGTAAATGCACACAGTCCTTTGAACAAACTGAATCAAAAGAAATGGCATCTTTATCAAGACCAAATAAATTTTAATTCACTCCCACATCGCAAAAGGAAATTAAAAAGGCAGACATCAATGGTGTTTATAGAAATACAGTTCACACCTGGAAGTTGCCATTTCTGGCTATCAAGGAATTAGGAAATAGATTTCCACTGTAAGTATTCTGATTAAAGAATTACATGTGCAAAAAATTTTTTGATGTCACACACATATTAACAAACAATCTACCGGATACTAAAGCTAGGGGAGACAGGCCCAAAGCCACAGGATGCTGAGACTTGCAATGAACTTAATCTAAAATCTAAGAACAAATAAATGAGAAAAGGCAGTAAAAATAATTATTAAAAAAATTGTAATGAGCATGATACAAGATAATTGTTGATTCAATCTATTGTTATCTTGTGAATCATACAGTATCCAGGGAAAAAGGGAGAAGGGACACAAATCAATTTGAAAGTAGAACTCTCCACCAGCAAGTATGATAGCTTGTTTTCAAAAAGCTATGTAATTGTCTCTTACTAGATGTCTCTAACTCCTGAAAATGTCCTGAATGATGGACTTCTGCTCTAGTATGAGCAAGCTATGGATGTCATAATAAGCATTCAACACTAGTTTTACAGTGTGCAATTCTTCCATTGAAATTAATTCCTGGATTCCAAAACATTATACTAAAGTATAGGTGCATATTCAGAGCATCTCTTTCTCTTCTACCAACAGTAATAGGAAGGCTCCAATTTGGCCCTCCTTCAATACATTAAGGTAACTGCTTTGAGAAGAAGAACTCGTATAACACATGAAACACACAAGTGAAAATCAAAAAACCCTGGAGACGTTAGAAATCTGAAATAAAAACAAGTGCTGGAAACACTTAGCAGATCAGGCACATCTGTGTCAAAAGAAATGGCGTTAACCTTTCAAGTAGAAGACCCTGTGTCAGAACTAGGAAAGTGAGTAAAACAAGTTGACGGATGACACTAAAATTGGTAGTGTGGTGGATAGTGAAGAAGGTTACAACATTATCTAGATCAATTGGCAAAAGAATGGCAGATAGTATATTTAACTCAGACAAGTGTGAAGTGATGCATTTTGGAAGTTACAGCAGTGCAGGACCTACACAGTAAATGACAGGGCCCTGAGAGACCTTCAGGTACAAGTACATAGTTCCCCAAAAGTGGCACCACAGGTAGACAAGATGGTGACGGCAGCGCTAGACATGCTTGCTTTCCTTGGACAGGGCGCTGAGTACAAGGTGAGAGGATAGTGAGAGAGACAGAACAAATTAAAAGTAACTTCAATAATAGGAGTAAGACTGCACACTTACAAAATTAAATCCACAGGATTGGATATGCTGTGAAGATTTATCTCCTCTTAAATGTGAATTTACCAACATTACTCTTTTCTGTCGTGGTTAATGGATAAATAATGGGGAGCCATCATATTTTATGTTCTATCATACCACATCTTTTTAGTGAAATACCTGTATAGTGGAGTTTGTGAAGAGGAGGAAATTAAACAACTTCTTGATTCCTGGACTGAATTGAGCACGTGTGGATTTTTGAAACTGCTGTTCAATTTACTCAGTAATAAGAACGAACACTGGCATCCTGTTATTCTCAGTGCAAAATTCAAGCCATTGAAAAATTAAAACTGAAACAGCTCATTAACAAAAGAAATAAAAGAAAATTGAAAATACCAATTGAAATATAATGGGGACATTTTTCTAGAACCAGTTATACAAAATACAATTTTTAATATATTTATGACTTTGTTCATGAAACACTTACATGCATAAAACAAGTTGCAATATGTATTTTTAAATAAACATTTCATATCAACATCAGGAACATGGCTGTAGTTTACATTGTGTCACACTTCCCTGCCAATGTGATTTATGATATAATATTGTATGTGCATTTTAATATTCAAATGGTAGAACTCATCTCAGTTGAGAGTTCCTCAGGGCAGTATCCGATGCCCAACCACCTGCAGCTGTTTCATAAATGACCTTCCTTTTATCATAAAGTCAAAGAGGAAATGGAAATCTAACAAACTGCAGATGCTGGAAAATGGACACTAAGACATAAAATGCTGGAAACGCTCAGCAAGTCAGGCATTGATGTAAAGAGAAACAAAGTTAACATTTCCCTTCATGAGAACCTAGAAAGAGAGACCAGAGTAAATAAATAGGATTAGTATAGATAGATACTTGAGTGTTGGCATGGACATGGTGGGCCAAACAGTCCATTTCTATGCTGTATGATTCATGACTGTAATTGAGCCCCACCATCAACACCTTGACCAGAAATTCAATTGGACCAGTCGCATAAATAGTTGGCCACAAGAGCCTGGGTACCCACAGCAAGCAATTCATCTCCTGATACCTGCGAAGTCTTTCAACCACCTAAGTATACATCAGGAATATGATGGAATTCTCTCTACTTGCCTAGATGAGTACAACAGCCAGAATGTGGATACCATTCCAGGACAAACCAGCCTACTTGACAGATAACTGTCCCACCAGACTAATCAATCATTCCATCTACCATCAGTGCACCATGTGTACACCTTCTACAATATGCACTGCAGTTGTCTTTCTAGGCCAATTCTACAGCATCTCCTAAACCTCCAACCTCTACAGCCTAGTAGGATAACACCCACAAGTGCATGGGAATACCTCTATGCTCACGCACTTTACCTACCCTTCCTTTATTATTACTTGATCTCCCTAACCAACCAAAGAACTACACAATTCAAACTAGTAGCTTACTACCATTTTCTCAAAGACATTTAGAAAATCGATAATAATTGCTGGCTCACACCCTGAAAAGTAACTTTAAGAAATTATGCAGTCCTTCAGAATATTCTTCTAATAATCTTCCCACCATCAATACGATGCCTATGCTTGTAATTTTCAGGACTCGCTCTTTCTATTCTTTAATTAACAGGAGCATATTGGTAGTCCAGCAGTTCTCCAGCGCCTTTAATCAAAATGGACTGGAAAATGATGGTCAGAGCTTCCATTATTTCTCCTTTGCTTCTTATAATGACCTATGATACATTTTATCTGAAAAAGTTGGTTTAAAGATAAGATAAGATATCTTTATTAGTCACATGTACACTGAAACACACAGTGAAATACATCCTTTGTGTCGAGCGTTCTGGGGGTAGCCCGCAAGTGTCGCCACGCTTCCGGCGCCAACATAGCATGCCCACAACTTCCTAACCTGTACGTCTTTGGAATGTGGGAGGAAACCGGAGCTCTTAATATTTCACCTCTGTTTTTCACAACCACACACTTCCCACCTTAATTTCAGTGTCTATATTATTTTTTTAAAGGATTAAGTTGCAAAGTACCTATTTGGAGTCATATTTTGCCTTCTTTTCCACTTCTACACAGGTTATCTTTTTGATATCTGGATGTTCAGATTGTTGCTTTGCTACCCTCTATCCCTTTGGGCATAGAACAAGCATCCTAGGATAATCCTTAATTTGATGTGATAAGATATTTTCATGCATCATTTGTCTCCAATTTCCTTAATTTCAACACCTTTGCCTACTTTCTACATTTATTTCAGTATTCTGTGTAGTAAAGACTACAGTAGGTCATAAAGGTCTCTTGTTCGCTTATCCTAGCCTGTAAGCTATTCGTGTGTTAGTGCAGTCTTTTCAGAAACTACCTCCTCCCAAATCAGTAACCTCAAAAAGGTTCAAAACTGTGACTTACACCTACTTACAACTTAAATAAATAACGACCTACATAAGGACTCCTGCAGGTCCAGGACTTACTGCATGACAGATGGCATTATGCTGGGGAAATCACGTCTCTGATCGTATGTCAGATCAGACCTGGCATTGGATGAGAGATCTTTTTAATAGTGGTCATTTTAATAGGGCTTCCAGGCTGGCAGAATGGGAAGATGAAAGTGATATATCAACAATTTTAATTCAGATTTAATGGTTAATTATTTATAAATGTTTGGATATGATTTAATGGATTTATCTTAAGTTTTTGAATTGCATTTTTTAAAGTTACACAGTTTAAGTTTAAATAGTTGTCAGAGACATTTAAATCCCACAGCTTTGATGGAAGATGAAATTCTGTCCTCAGCTCGGCAAAGCCTGTCCACTGCATTTTGCAATTTTCAGAACAGCGCTGTCTGAGGTTAAGACATCATCTGGACCTTTATGCCCAAGCCCCAGGTGCAGGGGGCCACCAAAACCAGACCACCATGGCCTTCTGAGGCGAGAATGGATGGCAGTCTCTATGGATTTTTTCCCTCAGTGACCAAAGCACCCAAAACAACTTACTTCAAAGAAAATATCACAATTTATTTCCAAAGTATTATAAAACATTTCTAGTAGGTAATGCCCTTGTTAATTTAATGTCACTTTCAGCTGAGCTCCAGTTCTGCCCTAGGTGCCTCCTAGTGTACAGTTTGG
The DNA here is from genome assembly GCF_009764475.1 of Pristis pectinata. Classification (NCBI taxonomy): domain Eukaryota; kingdom Metazoa; phylum Chordata; class Chondrichthyes; order Rhinopristiformes; family Pristidae; genus Pristis; species Pristis pectinata. Next base: position 32,405,821 of record NC_067415.1, read on the forward strand.
GCTTGCCAAAGACAGATGAACAAGGATGACTGGTGAACACAAAACCAGAAGATGAGCACTTCACTTAAAAAATGTAATGTTTCATAAATTTTCTGCCCAGTAAAACAGCTAGATAAAAAAAAATCCCATCCCAATGTTCAGGTTAATTGGAATATCTTAAAGTATAATTTATTTCAAGATAACCAAACCTTGAACACACATACTTCACAGCTGTAGTAAGTGAAACCATTTTCTAATGAAGAATGCTGAATCATTGTTATACATTTGAATTTAAACTTAAGATTTCAGATTTTCAGTCTGAGTTATTTGACCACCTCATGTGACTAATAAAGAATTTCTACTCCCCTTGAAATTATGACATTATTTTAAAAATGAAACTACTGTGCTTCTGGCACCTCATCTTTAAAAATACTTTTTCAAAGAGTCACTACTTCAGTCATTATTTTCGGTGATTTATAATATGCAAATTTAGAAAAGCCTGAAGTTAAAATGTGCTTCAGAGCATAAGACATCTTAACCCAAAAGCTGAACAAATAAAGTTGATATTATTATGAGCCACATATGCAGAGGTCACAACTTCTACTCGTTTATGAAGCTCAAATATAATTTATTTGAATTATTCAGTCTAATTTATTACTTAATTATTTGAATGTAGTTATTTGAGAGCAGCCTGCTGGTTCAGCAACTTCAAAATACACAAATAATACAAATAATTTTTAAACAATACATTCCATATCAAAATATGTAAGATCTACATATCAGGCATCTTGTTTATAAAAACTAAAATGAGCAAATATGGGAAAGGGGTGGGAATAAAATTGATTGTTCCATTTGTTGCTGAATGAAGTAAACAGAAAGAAAGTGTTAATGCATTTTGTTTACTGCAAGATTGGCAAGCTACATAGTCTGTATCAGTTTTGATAATAAATCACCCACACCTTGAAATTCACAGCTGTGAATCAACACTGGATATCAATAACTTGCAATGAACTGCCTGCTGTAGGTGTCCAAAGTATTGTGCTAAGCCATTGCAGCAATAATGAAAAGCTACGGTTCTGTTGGTCTTATGACAATATAATGGTGCAACTGAGACCAAGCGTAACACATACTGAATTTGTTAATGTATTTTACTCAGTAATATTAATCTCATACTTTGTTTCATTTCTGCATCACCAGTCTTGTACTTCTGTTTATCATGCAGACACATGTCAGAAATCAACTTACCCGGCAATGAAGCTTCCTCAACCTAATGCCAGCCAATCTTTAAAAGCAAATTGGAGTTGTTTGTTACAATTTAAAGAAAACTGGGGAGGATATAAATTATTAGACAGAAAATTATACAGAAGAGGCGGCAGCCATTTGGACCATCACACCTGTGAAAGAGTTATTGAATAAGTCTCACTCCTTTGCATGTAAATTTCATCTTGTACATAGTTCTTACTTAGTCCGAGCATTGAATGCATAAGCTAGTCCAAAATCAACTTCAGATGCACAGACTTTTTTACACATCCTAGTGCTGAATCACCTACTCTAAAAATAAGTTAAAAAAATGAAAACTTCAGAGCTATACAAAAAGTAGCATAAATTTATAAATTATAAAAGCAACAAGGCTAAGAGAGAAGTACAAATATGCTTTTCTTCTTTTATCTGGCTTATATAGTAACACCCCTCCAAATGTGCAATCATTAGAAAGGGAGATGGCATAAAAGCTCACATCTTTGAACTTTTCATCCACTGAAAACAAATCAGATGCACTGTTGCTTTCAAGTCAATACATCTGAATTCAAGTCATCTTAAAATAATTCGGCATCAATTTCTTTGGTCATGCAGTGTTGTTTAAAAATAAAAAGTCATCCATTTAAAACCAAAACAAGACAAAATCTTTCCTCTCTGCAAGTCGCAATTCCTTGGAACTCTCTTCCTTAAGAAAGGTAGTGAAGGAGAGTCCTTGAATATTGTTGCAGCTTGAGATAGATAGCAAGAGAGTGAAAGGTTACTGGAGAGTAAGCAGGAAATGCAAAGTTAAGGGTTACACCTGATCAGGCATGACTTTATTCAATGGGCAGAACAGACTCAAGGGACCATACTGCCCCTACTACATACAAACAAAATTTAGGATTTTATAAATAAGTTGCAGTTAAGGATCAAAGTCATTCATAATGTATAACGCATGCAGAGATAGAATTCCCCTAGTAGTCGACTTTCACCCTACTAGCCTACGTATCCAGCACATCATCCTCCATAATTTCTGCCAGTTGCAACGAGATCGCACCACTAGCCACATCTTCCCCTCCCTAGCCCTTTCCGCCTTTTGCAGGTAAAACTCCCTCCGTAACTACCTGGTCCATTCATCCCTCCCCACCCATCCCTCCCTGACACTTGTTCCTCCAGAAGGTTGTTTGTTGCTCCAGATTCCAGCATCTTATGTCTAGATTAGGTACATACCTTACAAACTGGAGATATTCTCTCGAGATTAGATGAGGGGCAATCTCATTGAAACATACAATATTCTAAGGAGATATAGATGCAGGGAGAATATTTCCCTTGGCTGAGGAGTGTAGAAAAAGGATCACAGTCTCAAAATAGAAGAACAGCCATGGTTCTGTTGAATGGCAAAGCAGATTTGAACGACCAAATGGCCTGCTATTTCTTATTGTTGATGATATGAAAAACTAAGAGGGACGGTAAGCAGAGATGAAGATGCAATGACGCTTCAGAGGATATTGACATGCCGAGGTGACTAACAACATAGCATAAAGGAGAAGATATCTTTATTGGTCACATGAACATCAAAACACACAATGAAATGCATCTTTTGCGTAGAGTGTTCCGGGGGCAGCCTGCAAGCATCACCACACTTCCAGCGCCAACATAGCATGCCCACAAGTTCCTAACCTGTACATCTTTGGGATGTGGGAGGAAACCAGAGCATCCAGAGGAAACCCACGCAGGCACGGACAACATACAAACTCCTTACACACAGCAGCCAGAATTAAACCTGGGTCGCTGGCACTGCAATAGCATTACACTAACCACTACACTAACATGCCTGCCCATATATGGTGTACAAAATGGAAAATTGTGAATTTATCCATTTAGGTATAAGGATCAGAAATGCTGAATACTTGTTTTAACGTTGAGAGACTGGAGAGTGTTGATGTTATAGTGATCTCGTGCTCTTGTACACAAATCACTGAAAGCTAACAAATGTGCAGCAGGCAATGAGGAAGGTAAATGGTACGTTGGCCTTAAATGCTCGAAAATTTGAGTACAAGAGTAAAGCTACATTACTACAATTATACTGTATATGGCCTTGGTGAGACCACACCTGGAGTAGTGTGTGTAATTTTGGTCACCTCCCCTTAAAAAAAGGATATACTTACTATAAAGGGGGTGTAGTGAAGAGTCACCAGAGAGGTTCCTAGGATGGCATGTCTCACATTTCAGGAGAGATTCAGTCGGCCAAGCTTCTATTCCTTAGAGTTTAAAAAAATGATTGGTGACTTCATAGAAATGTACAAAATCCTTAGTGGATTTGACAAGGAGGATATTTTCCCTGGCTGAGGAGTCTAGATCTCAAAGGGTGATGAAACTTCAAAATTCTCCAGCACAGAGAACTGTGGAAGCTCAGTTACTGGCTGCATTGTGTCACGAACCAGCAACAAAAGAAACACACTGAGCATGGTTCAGTGTTAAAAACTATTTTATTAATCACTACTTAGGATAATACGTAAAATAAAAGTAAAAATGTTAGTATGTTAGAATTCAAAAATGTTAAACCTTGAACGTTAACCCCAAAACTAAACTCTTTGTGTGTGTGTGGCAAAGTCCCAAACTCCCAGTTCCAGAATGGTTCTTAAAGTTCAGTTCTGCAAGCCATAAGGTGAAACATGAGCAAGGGCTTCTTCAACAACCACCGTTGTCTGAAGATAAGACGTAGACGTAGAGAAACATAGAGAGAGTAAATACGAAATCCAAATGTTCCACGATGGAACCCAAGTGACACTTCAGTGTTTACTCAGTAGTGACTTCCTCACCCCGAAAAGCATCCGAATCGTGGTCGTCCACACACACAAATACCTGTTTCCTTCTACAGGTCAGCAACAAAGTGAACTCCACCGGATTACTTCCAACTTCCGTATATGGATTTCAGTGGCAGACACAGTTATTGTTTCTCATCCATCGATAGAGAAAACTAGCAGGCTGGTGTCTCTCTCCCTTCTCTCTCTCTCTCTTCTAACTTCTTCAACAACGTCATTACGTCCTTTATCTTCTATTGACGTAAGCACGCCCTACACACACATACACACACACTCTCTATCTTAAAGGGACTTTCACTGAGTCCGTAACACCTCCCACCTAAAAAAAAATTTTTCCCAAGAAAAATTTAACCGCGCATACAGTTAGTAATGTTAATAATTATCATGCTACACAACTACAGACTATCAGATTAGTACAGATACATGTTTCCCATTTAACATCGGGAAAGACAATCAGCAATCACATTATCTTTGCCTTTAATGTGAGTTATCATGAGATCAAACTCTTGCAAAATTAAACTCCAGTTTAACAGCCTTTTGTTCTAACTCCATCTTTGCTATCTGCACCTGTGCCTCAGAAATTGCTATTTCACTGCCAGGAAACTGTTTTAACACTTCCTTCTCAAACACCTTCTTTTCCACATAATGGCCAGCTATCAGTCTCTGAATATCTGCCTTTCTCATAGACTGCTTTACTTCTGTAAGGTTTAGCCTTGTAGCAATCTTTATCAGATCATCCTTTTTCGCCACCTCCAATCCCTTTTGGGTTGGTGACTCCAAAAATGCCTTAATATCCATTGCTGCTGGTTTCCACACACACAAGCCAATTAAAAAGAATTTATCAGACCTCCCTCAAAAATCTTTGGATTGAATCCTGAACGAATCTCGTCAATCTGGGGAACGATCCCAGACGACACTCATTAATCTTTGGATTGGATCCCGGACGACACTTATTAATCTTTGGGTTGGATCCCGGACGAGCCCCCAATTTTGTCACGAACCAGCAACAAAGGAAACACACTGAGCATGATTCAGTGTTAAAAACTATTTTATTTATCACTACTTATGATAATATGTAAAATAAAAGTAAAAATGTTAGTATGTTAGAATTCAAAAATGTTAAACCTTGAACGTTAACCCCAAAACTAAACTCTTTGTGTGTGTGTGTGGCAAAGTCCAAAACTCCCAGTTCAGGAATGGTTCTTAAAGTTCAGTTCCGCAAGCCATAAGGTGAAACATGAGCAAGGGCTTCTTCAACAACCACCGTTGTCTGAAGATAAGACGTAGACGTAGAGAAACATAGAGAGAGTAAATACGAAATCCAAATGTTCCACGATGGAACCCAAGCGACACTTCAGTGTTTACTCGGTAGTGACTTCCTCACCCCGAAAAGCATCCGAATCGTGGTCGTCCACACACACAAATACCTGTTTCCTTCTACAGGTCAGCAACAAAGTGAACTCCACCGGATTACTTCCAACTTCCGTATATGGATTTCAGTGGCAGACACAGTTATTGTTTCTCATCCATCGATAGAGAAAACTAGCAGGCTGGTGTCTCTCTCCCTTCTCTCTCTCTCTTCTTCTAACTTCTTCAACAACGTCATTACATCCTTTATCTTCTATTGACGTAAGCACGCCCCACACACACATACACACACACTCTCTATCTTAAAGGGACTTTCACTGAGTCCGTAACAATTGAAAACAGAGATCAACACATTGGATATTAGAAGAGTCATGGGATATGGTGATTGTGCAGGAAAACGGTGTTCAAGTAGAAGATCAGCCATAAACGTCAAATGGCAGAGCAGGCTTCAGATGATTGCCTACCTATGCTCCTACTACTTATGTATGGGGTTAGATTAAATTAAATTGCAAGTTTCTTATTTTGTGAAAATATTATGGTAACAATTGTAAATCTGAGGAATAGTAAACATTTATGGAAAAAATGTAGTACAAATGCAAAAGCAAATACAGCTACAAGTAGTAATTTTGGAGCCACAGTAAGTTATGGTAATAAGAATTATACTATGCAAATCATCTTTCTCAGCATTTTCATTGTATAATTGTTAAATTAATAGTCTACGCCTGGTTTATGTAAAATATGCGGCAAAGTTCTTTACTTTTTCAAGAATTTGTTAACCAGATCTGAACAATTCTTCTAATAATTACTTGGAATTTACATTCTGGAAGTGCTGATGATGTGTAACTTCAAAATACTAAACAGTGATATGAAAATTAGCCTTTGATTTTTACAATATAAAAACTGAAAACAACTGCACAGCTGCAGTGGAAAATAATACACACATCAGGAAAAATTACAACTGCTTTTAAAAATGCTGTCGGTTTTATTCATTCTAGCACTGGAAGCTTAGATATATCGTTTACAAATAATATGAGCCATTCACTTCAATTTAAATGGAAACTGCAGGAAGCACAAATTGAAATGACAGTATATTATTATAGGACAATTATTTAGTTTTCATTAATGTTTGTCAGATCTAAGGTAGCAAAACACTGGAGGTTTGCCAGTAAATGACAATTTTAAACAGCCTATTTGTCTTGTCATCCAATGAAATGCAAAACACAATTCTTTCCTCGTTTTCATTTTAATACCAAGTCTCTATATCCGTGGTCAAATTATTTCATATTCCGCTGGATTGAAAAAACGAATTAATAACGAAATACGTATATTAGCTGACAAGATTAAAGAAATCGATAAAAAATATTCTGATACTCCAAATCTGGAGCTTTTTAAAAAGAGAACAGAACTCCAATTACAACATAGTTTATTATTAACATCTTCAATTGAAAATCTACTACTTAAAAACAAAAGTCAATTTTATATGCATGGTGACAAATCCGGTAAATTATTAGCCAACCAATTGAAAGCTACTTTACCTAAACGTCAGATTAATAAAATTCGTAAACCAGATGGTACCTATTGTGCTTTCTCAAGCAGCTGGTAAAAAATGGCATCCTTCTGCCTGCTTTCTACAACATCAAATTGGAAGCTCAAGTTATCCATAAATCATAAGGGGAAAATAAACCTAAACCAAATAAATTCCAAACCACACACGTTGAAATGAAAGAAAAATTATGTTGTTTCTTTTTACTCAAATAGTTTGCTTGAGGATGAACTCTTTCAGTTTGATTTTACAGCCAGTCTCTTTCAGAACTTAAAATGATGCAACATTAATTTTTAATTCTGTTTTAAATTCAGGAAGTGTAACACTTTTAAGTCGTATTTGGAACTAATCGCAGTACAGAATGTAGGCTTATCCATGATATCAAATCCTGAATACCATTTCCATAGTAGTTATTTTTTTCAAGATTATATGCTGACCTATAAAATACCATCCTTCACTGGTATAAAGCACAACTAAAACTTGCATTTATATACAACATTAACATGCAAAATGTCTCAGCACATTTAGTTGACCAAAATCTTGGTAAAAGAGGTAAGATTTAAGGAGAATTTCAGAGGGGTACGCAGGCAGGGAAGGAACGGTGGACCAATAAAAATTCAGAATGTCCAAGAGACCAGAACATATCTCACATTCTAAATGAGACTACAGGTCCACACGAGATTACAAATGCCTGACTTATATATAGCCCGTACATCGGAACAAGCACTTGAGAGATTGGCGGGATGGATTTGAGGCTAATTTGGGGCCACAGGAATCTTTTGCCGCTTGAGAACTCTGCTCGTAGCCGCATTCCCAACTTGCGAACCGTCCAGGTTATGAACAATCCTAGACACAGCCATGTTCGGCTACAGTATCAATGACCTTTCTTTCATCACAAGGTCAGAAGTGGGGAAGTTAGCTAATGATTGCACCAGGTTTAATTTCATTTGTGACTCCTCAGCAAATGAAGCGTAGCTTAACTTGAAAAGGGCAAGTAATATTCATGCCACAAATGTGCCTGGTAATGATCATCTTCAACAATGGAATCTAATCATCTACCCTTTGCATTCAATGGCAGTAGCATCGCTATGTTCACCATCATCAATATCCTGGGGGTGACCTTTGACCAGCAATTCAACAGGGCCAGCCACATTAATACAGTTGCTGCAAGAACAGGTGGAAGGCTGGTACCCTGCAGTCAGTGACTCACTTCCTGACATCCTAAGGCTTTTCCACCATCTACAAAGCATAAATCAGCAGCACGATGAAATACTCTTTATATGCAGCACCAATCATGTTCAACACCAATCCTACTTGATGCCCCATCAATCGCCCTAAATATTCATTTCCCCCACCACCAGCATACAGTCGCTGCAGTGTGGACCATCTACAAGAAGCATTGCAGTTACTCTCCCGGTCTACACCTTCCAAAACAGTTACCCTCTACCACAAAGGACAAGGGCAGTAAGCACATTATCACACCACCTCCTTCAGGTCACCTCCAAGTTGCACACTATGCTGATTTGGAACTATATCACAATTATCATTACTCGGTCTAAATCCTGGAACTCCCCAACAAACAGTATTATAGTTGTACCTCAGCAAAAGGAACAGTGGTTTAAGGTGGTGGTTTTCAACCACCTTCTCAAGGGCAGTTTGGGATGGGAAATAATTGCTGGCCTTGCCAGCCATACCAAGTATCCAGAAAAAAAGACCTAATGTAGGTCAATGAGCACAAGCATAATGAAATGGAGTGGTAAACCCTCCAGCCAATAAGGACATGAGAGAGGATTTAGGAGTAGGTGCTCAGCCAAAGGCAAAGTTAGGTACAAGCACAAATTAAAATGAAATGCACTTCTCTTCTGGATGAAGTAATGATCAAAGTATAGCATCATCTCAAAATCCAGTGCTTGCAAAGTACTGCAACTGAACCAGTGGTCACCGTCAAGGATGCAAGATCAGTCTTCTGGAGAGTGTACCCAAGGAAAGCATCCGGCCCAGATGGTGTCCCTGACCAAGTGCTCAGACCTTGTGCTGATCAACTGGCAGGGGGTATTTGCAGACATATTTAACCTCTCCCTGCTTCAATCTCAGGTCCCCACCTGTTTTAAGAAGACCACTATCATCCCGGTACCAAAGAAAAGCAAGGTAACATGCCTCAATGACTACCGATCAGTGACTCTGACATCCACCATCATGAAGTGCTTTGAGAGGCTGGTCATGGCACGCATCAACTCCAGCCTCCCAGACAACCTCAATCCTCTGCAATTCGCCTACCGCCAAAACATGTCCACAGTGGACGCCATCTCCCTGGCCCTACACTCAGCTCTGGAGCATCTGGACAGTAAAGACATCTACGTTAGACTACTGTTTATTGACTACAGCTCTGCCTTCAATACTACAATTCCAAGCAAACTCATCACCAAACTCCGAGACCTGGGACTCAACACCTCCCTCTGTAACTGGATCCTTGACTTTCTGACCAACAGACCGCAATCAATGAGGACAGGCAACAATACCTCCAGCACGATTGTTCTCAACACTGGTACCCCACAAGGCTGCATCATCAGTCCTCTGCTCTAATCCCTATATACCCATGACTGTGTGGCCAGATGCTGCTCTAACTCCATCTACAACTTTGCAGATTATACCACCGTAGCAGGCCGTATCTTAAATAATGATGAGTCGGAGTACAGGAAGGAGATAGAGAGCTTAGTGACATGGTGTCATGACAACAATCTTCCCCTCAATGTCAGCAAAACAAAAGAGCTGGTCATTGACTTCAGGAAAGAGGCCGGTGTACATGCACCTGTCTACATCAACAGTGCTGAGGTCAAGAGGGTTGAGAATTTCAAGTTCCTAGGAGTGAACATCACCAATAGCCTCTCCTGGTCCAACCATGTAGACACCATGGCCAAGAAAACTCACCAGCACCTCAACTTCCTCAAGAGGCTAAAGACATTTGGCATGTCCCCTTTGACATTCACCAACTTTTATCGATGCATCATAGAAAGCATCCTATCTGGATGCATCATGGCTTGGTATGGCAACTGCTCTGCCCAGGACCGCAAGAAACTGCAGAGCTGTGGACACAGCCCAGCGTGTCATGGAAACCAGCCTCCCATCCATGGACTCTCGCTGCCTTGGTGAAGCAGCCAGCATAATCAAAGAGCCCACCCACCCAGGTCATTCTCTCTTCTCTCCTTTCTCATCAGGCAGAAGATACAGGAGTCTGAGGGCACATACCACCAGGCTCAAGGACAGCTTCTATCCCACTGTGATAAGACTATTGAACGGTTCCCTTGTACAATGAGATGGACTCTTGACCTCACAATCTACCTTGTTGCAATCTTGCACCTTATTGTCTATCTGCAATGCACTTCCCTGTAGCTGTGACACTTCGTACTGTTATTGTTTTTACCCTGTACCACCTCAATGCACTCTGTACTAACTCAATATATCTGCACTGTGCAATGAATTGATCTGCACGAACGGTATGCAAGACAAGTTTTTCACTGTACCTCAGTACAAGTGACAATAATAAACCAATATCAATATCGTACGAATGTTGCTTTAAAACACCACATTCCTGAACTGAGCTGCTACATAAGATACAACCTGCAAATTCAATGCACATTCTTAGTTATGTTCTTTATTTGTAGCCAGCTTTCATTCAGCTAAACACACAAATATTTTCAACAGAGGTCAAGAATGGGAATTCTGCATGGTGAGACTCAAAAGAGGAAAGTGCGAGGATACAGCCTTTTTTAACCACAGCGATCAATAAAATGTCAGGTCTCACTCCATGACTTGAGAACTTCAGCTGTTAAATAGCTTTGCCAGAGATCTTTAGAGCTATGACTACTAAATAATATCAAACTGCTTTAACTAATAAAGAGGAGCTTGCTTAGAATTTATATTTCTTTGATCGTTCAACAACACACTCAATGATTTATGCAAATCAAGATCTGCACTGTATTGAGAAGAATATGCCTTTTCAGGAACATCCTCATACAAGTGTTCCCAGCAACATACAAATGAATGTCGTTCCCATGATCAAAACAGTCACCACTGCATTTGCATAATAGGACAATCTGGTGACAATCAGAATTCTGGTGACATCAACATCGCTTCCATATACAGTATAACATTGACATTTTTCACCCTTCTTCACTGTCACCTATAACTTATCTGGTGATCATAATGTTTAAACCATCAGAATCCCTTACCTGAAGGTCTCAATTTTCAACCCAGTGTATCAATAATTTGTGCTTCTGCAATCAACATCTATCCAACTGTACACACAAGGAAAACAACTTGGCAGACTAATCATATTTTACTAAGAGTCCTTCAGTTCCTTTTAAGTCTGCATTCTGTTTTGATGTTGGCCCACAGCCAGTTCCTTATGAAGGTTTTCTGGCAATTCCCATATCTGACTGCTCTTTCCCTATTAGCAAACATTTGCTTAACAAATCTTTGCTACAATGAAAGGCTACATTTAGTCTGTTGCTTAACAAAGGTTTGGTTTGCTAAAATGAAGAGCAGAGAATATCATTTGGAGGATGTCTGTAGATCTGTAAAAACCAGTAACATTTAAGTCTTTTTGATTGGGTCAATGGGAAAGAGTTTGTTAAATAAAAACAACTCTCAAGTACCTGTGCTTTTTTCATCTGACAATAATGACCATCTGATGAATGACTTGTTTGTTTCAGTTTGGCAAACATGCGTGGTTTGATTTTGGGCAACAAACAATCTTCTTGAGGAGCTCAGCGGGTAGAGCAGCATCCATGGGAGGAAAGGAATTGTTGATATTTTGGGTCAGACTCCTGGAGTGGTTTGATTTTGATTTACTGCATCCTTACACAGAGGAGATCGACTACCTCCCGAGGTTGTTTCTCACCATCCATGGCAGCTGGCATCCCCATGAAAACTCAGAGTTTACTATATGTCCCACTGTACAAATTTTCTCATAACATAGTACTTTTTAGGGGCCTAACCCCTTTATTAACTTTTGGAAGAACTATACTTGCTTTACAGTTGGGTACTTCCATTAATGAACGTAGATGACCTCTAAGGTTACCAATTAGTGTCAAAACATCAAGAGGCTATAGGCTTGCCACAGCATAATGGGGATTGAAAATGAAATAAACTTTAAAAATTTATAGACCAGATTCTTAACCAATGTGCATAGTTCAGTAGCAACTATTACCAATATCATTTAGCAGCAGTTGAATTTATTTCCAATCCAACTTCTAGCTTCTGAATGTTAGCAAAAGTCTAAAATTGTACAATGTGAAGAACCCAGAAGAACGTTGGCTGAAACCACTGGGTTGTTCAGCCTTTTTGTTGATATTCAACCATCAATAATCAAGATTCAGATAACACAAATGAAAGGGAACAATCTTACAGACCATACCAATACTTCTAACCTAGATCCCAGGCAAGTTACAATGCCCAGCTGAAATAAGCTTCACGTGAGGTTTGCTGTTAAGTTTGATAATGATTTATTACTAATTCCAAAATAAGCACTTATAGGGTGGAGGGGAGAACAGAAATCACACCACACTGTCCAAGTATCTCCTTTTTGGCTTGGGGTCAATTGCATAGAGCCTCCTGAAGAACCTCTGGTTTGTTTGCTACATTAATGCATGTAAAGTTATTCATTTCAGTAGGGAAAAACAGGAAGACCATACATCATATAATGGTGTAAGATTACAAAATCTTAATGCAATAGAATTGGATGTTTTTGTACACCAGTCACTAAAACAAACATGCAGGTACAGCAGTAAACAGTTATGAAGATAAATGGTAATTAAGGTGTCAAATGATATGTTGGCCTTTATTGCAAGAGGATAAGTAAAGGAGCAAAGATGTCTTTCTACAGTTATACAGGGCCTTGGTGAGACCATGCCTGGAGTCATACAGTCTTAAAGAGTTATACAGTACAGAAATAGGCCCTTCAGCCCACCTTGCCTAAGCTGAACAAGTTGCCCAACTGAGCTAGTCCCATTTGCCTGCCTTTGGTCCATATTCCTCCAAATTTTTCCTATCCATGTACTTGTCCAAATGTCTTTTAAACTTTGTAATTGTACCCACCTCTACCACTTCCTCTGGCAGCTCGTTCCACAGACCCACCTTCCTCTGTGTGAAAAAGTTGCCCCTCAGGTCTCCTTTAGATTTCTCCCTTCTCACCTTATATCTATGCCTCTAGTTTTAGACTTCCCTACCCTGGGAAAAAGACTGACTATTCATTTTATCTCTGGCCCTCAGGGTTTTATATATGCCTATAAGATCACACCTCATCGTCCTACACTCCAAGGGGAAAAGTTCCAGCCTATCCACTCTTTCTCTTTATAACTCATCCCCTCCAGACCTGGTAACATCCTTGTGAATCTTTTCTGCACCCTTTCCAACTTAATAACATTTATACGTAGGCAACGGAAACTGCACACAATATTCCAAGTATGGTTTCACCAACATACTGTACAGTTGTAACTTGATGTCCCAACAATTGTGCTCAATGTCCTGACCAATGAATGCAAGTGTGCCAAATGCCTTCATCACCACTCCATCTACCTGTGTCACCAATTGCAGGAAACTATACACTCCTAGGGTGGCTCTGTTCTACAGCATTCCCCAAGGCCCAGCCATTTACTATGCAAGTCCAGCCCAGCTTTATCTTACTAAAATGCAACACTTCACAATTGGAGTTAAATTCCATCTGCCATTCCTTTGCCCACTTTCCCAGTTGATCTAGATCCTCCTGTAACCTTTGACAACTTTCTTCACTGTCCATTGTACCATCAATGTTGGTGTCATCTGCAAACTTACTAACCATGCCATCTACAGTTTAATCCAAAACAATAATAACATTCAAACAATAGTGGACCCAGAACCAATCCTTGTGGACGCTGGTCACAGGCCTCCAATCTGAAAAACAACACTCCACTACCACCCCAACTCCTTCCACCAACCCAATTTTGTATCCAATTGGCTAGCTCTCCTTGCATCTTGTGTGACCTAACCTTCTGAACTAGCCTACCAATTGGTACCACGTCAAAAGGCCTTGACAACATCTACTATCCTACCCTCATCAATCCTCTTGGCCACCTCTTCAAAAAAACTCAAATTCATGAGACATGATTTCCCATGCACAAAGCAATGGTGACCATCCCTAATCAGCCCTTGCCTTTCCAAATGCATGTAGATCCCATCTCTCAGAATCCCCCCCCCCCCCCACCAGTAACTTTCACCACTGACGATAAGCTCACCGGCCTGTAGTTCCCTGACTTGTTCTTGCAGCCTTTCTTAAACAAAGGCACAACATTAGACATCCTCCAGTCTTCGGGTACCTCATCAGTGGCTAAGGATACAAACATCTCTACCAGGCCCCCAGCAGTTTCTTCACTAGCTTCTCACAATGTCCTAGAATACGCTTGGTCAGGGCCCAGGGATTCATCAAGCTTTATGCACTGAGACCTCCAGCACCTCCTCTTTCGTAATGTTGGTATGTTCCGAGTCATCACTATTCCCTGTATTCCCTAGCTTCCATGACCTTCTCCACCTGTATTTACTGTGGAGAAGGTCATGGAGAAATATTCAATTGCCCATCTCCTGTGACTCCACACATAGACAACCACATTAATCCTTAAGGGGCCCTATTCTATCCCTAGTTAACCTAGCTATGCAATTTTGCCATTTTGAGTATAATATGCAATTTTGTTCTCCTAACCCAAGGCATTCCAGCCTTACAGTAGGTGCAGCAAAGATTCACCAGACTGATTCCTGGGACAGTGGAACTATCATTTAAATTCAGATTAGCTTGACTAGGTTTGTATTCACTAGAGTTAAGAATCTAGTTAAAACTTACAAAATTCTAACAGAGCTAAACAGATTGAATGCATGAATGCAAGAGGATATTTCCCCTGACTGGGATATCCAGGAAAGAGGATCACAATCTCAGGTTACAGGTCAAGAAATTCGGAACTGAGAAGAGGAGAAATTTCTTCAGAGGGTGGTGAATCTGTGTAATTCACTACCACGGAAGGCTGTAGAAGAAAAGTGAATATATCTAAAAAAAAAGGAAGATTAATTTCCAAGTGCAAAATACATCAAAGATACAAGGATTGAGCAGAAATGTGGTATTGAGATAGAAGATTAACCATGAGGTAACTGATATGTAACTGAATGGCAGAGCAGCTTCAAAGGCCAAATGGCCTACTTTTATTTTCTATGTTCTATGTGCCTTTATCAATCTTTATAACGTTCTCTCCCATGAATCCTTCCTAAATTAGTCAAGCCACATTTCTTTCATTTACTACTTGGAGATTTGAAACTGGATACAGTTTGGGGGGGGAGAAATGCAACCTAACAGTATTCAATATAACAAGGAAGATCATCGTCCGACAGTATCTAGGACATGGTAGGAAGAGGAAGTAGTGAAGGAAAGAACAATTCAGAAACCTGGAGGTAAGCAAGTGGAAAAATATAGTACTACTTGCTAAACATTCATCATTGTGACTAAGGATTGGACAGGTAGTTGGCTCTCAAAATTGGAGTCCAGTTGTTTTACACAAATTTCAAGGTCAACGTCAGGTTTATTTCTGATAAGCTATGCAAGATCAAAAGGTACAGAGTAGACCCATTGAAAAATGGTTAGCAGTCTTTAGGGGAAGTTGTTGAATCCATGAGAATAGGTAAATTAATATTAGCCAAGTTTTTGATCTACGTCTGAATAGATTTGCATCATGTTAGAATTATTTTTATTTAGGGATACCTAGTAGAATGAGCCAGAAACAAAACCTGGCCTCCCAAAAGACAGAAGATATTATGGCCAAGTGTACAGAAGTTAAGCTATTCACACAACCAAATCTTAAATTCATATATTTTCATTAATGTAGTAAAATAACCTCTAAGAAATTAAGCCCAAGCTACAAAAGGAGATATTGGGGCATAACCATGGTCAAAGGTGTAGGCCTTAGAGTATCTTAAAAGTGAAGCAAGAGTCCCTGCTGGCCGTTGATGGAGTAACAGCTATTTGCTGCTGCTCTCACTATATCTAACCTCCTCAACCCGATTTGAAATCCTTCCTTTTCATCCTCAGTAGCAAATTTAAACAGGATTTTATCTTATTATGAATACAAGGGGTGCTAAGGCTATGAAAACCACTAAGGAAGATGTTCCTCCTGCAACTCTGGAAGCTATTTTCGAGCAGCTTCAACAGCTTAATGCCAAGTTCGACTCTATTCAAAGAATCCTGGAACATCATGAAGGACAAATTAAAGTGAATGAAGCCTCTCTTTCGGTTTTGGATGGGAAAATTGATGACTTACAGAACCTTTGTAAAAAGCAAGCCAAAGATAATGAAAGATTAAAGCTGAACATTACTGACTTAGAAAACAGGAGCAGAAGATGCAATCTCCGAATTCTAGGATTACCAGAAAAGACTGAAGGTAGTCAACCTACAGAATTCTTTGCAAAAGTTATTGACTCAGTTATTCCCTGGTATTCTAGAATCTTTGCCTAAGATTAATCGAGCACACAGAATACCTTTTCTTAAACTTCCTACACAAGTCAAACCCAGATCAATCATCATCTCTCTCCATGACTTTCAAACTAAGGAGCTTCTAATTCGTGAAGCACATGGTAGAGGAATGATTAACTATCAAGATTGTCAGATCAGAATCGTTGAAGATTACTCACCCAAGGTTAAGAAGGAACGGGTTAAATTTAAAAAGGTCATGTCGGATCTGTATCAGAAAGGGTACAAGCTGTCTCTTTGTTTCCCTGCAAGACTCAGAATTATACTGAAAAATGGCTCGCAAAAATGGTTTTGACTGTCCGAAGAAGCCCAGATTTTTCTGGAAACTCCCACTGAATGATTTTATATTCCTCGCTATGAACGTTATCTATTTTTTTTCATTTTTTTCTAGTAATCCCTTATTAATACTTGGGATGCTTATGTTTTTTGATTATTTTTGATTTTTTTTTAATTGTTTTTTCCAATACATCTTGAAATAAGAAAAAAGCAACAGGTAAAAGCTGTGCTGAACTAAGAACACTCGTTTTTTTTACATTTGTAACTGTTTTTTCTTTTTATCTTATTGTTATGACTGGGTTGGAATTTTACTAACCATGAAGTTATTGAGCAGAGATAATTGGAGTTAAACTGTCTTTAGGTAGGCGCCAGCTGGTTCTTAGCTGGCTTGTTCTCTTTGGGTGCTGGGGGGGGGGGGGGGAAGGGGTGAGGGGGCGAGGGGGGTTTCCTGGGTAGCTGTTTTGGGATGTCAGCCAAACCTGTTGCTTAGTTACCTTATCTGGAACTCTACTGTAGTACTTTCTGATGGTACATTCCAGTATGGTTTGTTCATCATTCTCTTTTTACCTACATTTAAATAATATTATAATGGATCGAGTTATTAATTTACTTAGTTTTAATGTGAAAGGCTTAAATCATCCTTTGAAGCGAAATAAGATTTTTGCCTATATTAAAAAACTCAAAGCCTCTAGTATCTTTTTACAAGAAATTCACATTCGTAACTGTCATATTTCATGTTTTTTTTAAATCGATGGAATGGGCTCCAATTTCATTCCTCTTTTCAAGCTAAATCTAGAGGAGTTCCAATTCTTATAGATAATATAGTTTCATTTGATCAACATAAGGTAGTAACTGATACTAATGGTTGTTTCGTTACAGTATCAGGGAAAATAAATAATAGACCAATGGTACTGGCTAATATTTATGTTCCAAATACGGATGACCCAGGATTTTTTGAACGATTTTTTTCACTTCTACCAGATTTGAATTTTTACTCTGGTGTTAGGAGGAGATTTTAATTGCTGGTTAGATCCAAAACTAGATAGGTCATCCACTAAATTAGCTGCTCCTAATGAATCAGCTTTATTTCTTCAATCATTTTTAATGAAAACTGGTATCATTGACACCTGGCGTTTTTTGCACCCAGAAGATAAGGAATATTCTTTTTTCTCTCATGTTCACCATACATATTCCAGGATTGACTACTTTTTTTTTATTGATAATCAAATAATTCCATCAGTTTGATCCTGTGATTATAAAGAATTGTTCTTTCAGATCATGCTCCCGTGCTTCTATCTTTAAATCTCCCTGGGTTCCCTCAGACAAACAGATTTTGGCATTTTAACCTAACCTTGTTATCTGATAAAAACTTCTTAAAATTTATGGAGAAACAAATCACTGTTTTTTTAAGAAGAGAATTCGTCGGAAGAGATTTCTAGTCTTGTCGTTTGGGATGCTTTTAAAGCCTTTATTAGAGGTCAAATTATTTCTTATACGGCAAGCATTAGGGAAAAAGCTAACTGAGAAGGAGCCGATCTAGTTAATCAACTGAAACTATTAGATCAAAAATAAGCTTCGGATCCAGATCCGCCTTTATATAAAAGGCAAGTTGAAATTAAAACTAAATATGATCTTCTTTTAACATATCCAATTGAAAGTCAACTTTTAAAAGATAAAAGTCAATTTTATATTCATGGAGATAAAACAGGTAAATTACTGGCTAACCAATTAAAAATCTCCAGAGCTAGATGGCAAATTAAAGAAATTTCGAAAGCCAGTGGTGAGAGGACAACTGATCTTTTAGAAATAAATGATATTTTTAGAGAATTCTATTTTAAACTTTACTGTTCTAATTTTCCTAAAGATAATACTGTAATGAATAATTTTTGACCAATTAAACGTTCCTATACTTTCTACTGAAAGTAGAAAACAGTTGGATCAATTACATATGAGGAAATCGCTGAGGTTGTACGATCTTTACATTCTGGAAAGACTCCGGGTCCCGATGGATTTCCTGGCGAATTCTATAAGGCGTTTTCCTCTTTGCTTATACCTCATTTATGTGCTGTTTTTTCGGATTCTTTTAAATTGGGTAGATTACCACAATCTTTTTATGAAGCCTCTATTTCACTCATTCAGAAAAATAAGAACCCAACAGAATGTGCTTCGTACAGTCCAATTTCGTTACTTAGTGTGGATGTTAAAATTTTATCTCAAGTTCTAGCTCGTAGATTGGAAAATATTTTACCTTCAATTATATCTGATGATCAGACTGGTTTTATTAAAAATCAATATTCTCATCTTAATATTTGTTGTTTATTGAATATTATCTATTCTCCCTCTAAGGAAATATCGGAATGTGTGATATCTCTAGATGATGAGAAGGCCTTTGATCGGATTGAATGGAATTACTTATTCAAAACTTTAGAGAAATTTAACTTTGGGCCCGATTTTATCCGATGGATTAAATTACTTTCTGCTTCCTGCTCGAGTTCTTACTAATTTTCAAAATTCTAAGTCCTTTAAACTTCAATGTGGAACCAGACAGGGATGTCCTTTGAGCCCTTTGCTCTTTGATTTGGCCTTAGAACCTTTGGCTATTTCTCTCTGAGAATCTAGAGATATCGTTGGTATCTCCAGAAGAGGTATTAACCATAAACCATAAAGTTTCATTAGATATAAAAAGTAATAAATCATCAGCATATAATGTTGAAGCCTCATTACCTCCTATGCTTTCTTTACTTTCTCACTTTAGTCATTTTTCAGGATACAAATTGAACTTACACAAGAGTGAACTTTTTCCTCTGAATAACGTGGTACCACTTGATCTTAACATTCCTTTTAAAATTGTAAAAGGAATCATTTTACCTATCTGAGGATGTCAATTACTAAAAATTATACACATTTATTTAAAGAAAATTTTTTCACCTTACTGCATTATGTGAAAAGGGTTTTATCAAGTTGGTCACCCCTTTCTATATCATTGATTGGCCGAATTAATGCCATTAAAATGAATATTTTACCTAAATTCATATATCTACTTCAGGCTTTACCTGTTTTTCATTCCTAAGTCTTTCTTTGACTCTCTTGATTCGATTATATCTTCCTACATATGGAATAATAAACATCCTAGACTAAATAAAGTTCACCTTCAGAAGGTTAAAAAGAACAAAGGTCTAAGCCTTACCTAACTTTAGGTTTTATTCCTGGGCAGTCAATATACAAAATCTTACGTTTTGGTTACATTACATTAATCAAAAGGCTTGTCCAGTATGGGTTTCTTCAGAAGTTAACTCTGTTAAAAAATTTTCTATTATTTCTCTGCTTGGTTCTTCACTTCCAATATCATTAAATAAACTAACAGATAATTTAGTAGTTAAACATGCTTTGAGGATTTGGTTACAATTTAGAAAATATTTTGGTTTATTGAGGTTTTCTTTGTCCAGTCCCATTTTCTCTATTTTTTTAAACCTTCTATGACTGATGTAGTTTTTAAAGAGTGGGACAAATTAAGTACTACTTGTTTTCAGGATCTGTTCGTTGGAGGAAACCTTTCTTCATTTGAACAATTGTCTACTAAGAATAATTTACCAAAAACTCATATTTTCCGATATTTACAAATTAGAGATTTTCTTCCATCTCAATTACATTCCTTTCCTATGAGTCCTGATAAAAATTTATTAGATGTAATCTTTAATTTGAAACCTTTTCACGATGGCTCAATATCTAATATTTATGACAGGTTACTAGGAATGAGTAAGGTGCCACTAGATAAAATTAAAAACGCTTGGGAACAAGATTTGCAGATGCAATTTCTGAGGAAACTTGGAATGAAATTTTTAAATTGGTTAATACTTCATCATTATGCACCCATCATTCTCTCCTTCAATTTAAAGTGGTCCATAGAGCTCGCTTCTCTAAAGATAAACTATCCCGTTTTTATTCCGATATACCTCCTTACTGTGACAAATGCAATAACGGAGTGGCTTCTTTAATTCACGTGTTCTGGACGTGTCAGAGTCTTAAAAAATATTGGACAGAGGTCCTTCATACTTCTTCTGTATTTTTCAAAATAAATTTTAAACTTTATCCTTTGACTGCATTATTTGGGATCGTTGGAGAAAAAGATACAACTTTGAAGGCTTCTGATTTACACATTCTGGCTTTTATTTCTCTTTTAGCCAGGAGAGCTGTGTTGCTTAAATGGAAGGAAGTTACTCCGCCTACTCATGCTCAATGGTTACAGGATGTATGTCATACCTGAATCTAGAGAAGATTTGTTGTTCAGTTTTTGAATCTAACTTAGACTTTCAAACCCTGTGGGGATCATTTTTGAATTATTTTCAGTATCTTTGATTTGGTGACTAAAATACAGACATTGGTTGACATTGTTACATTTCAAGGGTTTTTCCTTGTTTTTTTAATCAAACAGCTTCAGTTTTTGGTAGTGGGAGTAGATTTTTTTTCCTTTATTAACTAACTATTATATGTGATTATTAATTTAGAGTATTGTGATCTTAAGTACGATTTAACACAACGTATTCAGTAGTATTTTTACTCTTTTTTGATGCATGTACTCTTTTTTTTCCATGGATGTAATAAAAAAATATTGTAAAGAAAAAAGTGAAGCAAGACAGAAAGAGAAATTCAGAGATTTAGGGATGAAATTCCAGAGTTTGAGGCTTAGTGGCCATGGTCTCTATCAATGTTCTGTCAGGAATGCATAAGTGGCCAGAACAATGGAGCACAGAGATTTGATACAGTTTAGAACTAGAGAAGTGCTTGAATATGAATAATCTGAGTAACCCACAAAAGGATTTCATGTCTGCCCTTGAGAGCACTATACCCACCTTCCAACACCACTTATAGATGACTATTTTATTTCTGAAGAATGTAGTTCATTTTCTAAATAATAGTAAAAGCACTATCCCAAGCACAGCGATACACAGAATGAAAATATTTACAGTGAATTTGCAACTAATGAACAAATATCAATATCCTAACAACTACATCATCTAAAATCAACCCTTATTACTGTTAGAATAAAATTATTTAGCAATAAATAGAGTACAGGGTGTCCCCAAGTAACAAACAGGTATCATTTTTTTAAAACAGACATCTTTAAGTCGATTTTGTCCACAAGTCAGAAAATATACAAAAATCACTCAATATGGTAACCACAGTACTGTAATGAATGGCATCACAAATACATAAGACTGATAAGAAAGAACAATTACTAAAAGTGGAGAAAGAGAGGTAAACCAGTTCTGCTGTTCATAAGAACAAACCAAAGTGCATATGTCGGACTTTTGAATTCAATAATGTTATGGGAGCTTGTTCATATGTGCGGGTATTTGGAAGTTGTGCATTTGTAACTCAGGGACGGCTGATACATTTTTCTCAAGTTCTAGCTTATAAAAAAACAATGAAACTTTGCAGATCAATAAGAGCAAGTGACTCCAATCATGAAGAAGTTAACCTTGGTCAGCACACCAAGTGAATCATTTCAAGAGAACATTCATTCAGTTAACTATAGGAAGCAGCCTCAGGATCTGAATAAGTCAACACAAATCACAGGCTTAAGTAACACAGCAACCACTAACTGCTGTGAGTTAAGTTAAATACTCTTTTTCTCAGTTCCTGGCAGGAATCACAAATTAATGTTGTATTAGTACATTACTTGGTGCAATCAGTTTTCTTCCTGCCATATATTATACTTAGAAGCTCATCCCACTAAATTGCATTTAGGAATTAAAAGAAAACTTCCATGTAAAATACCCACAGATATTGCAAGTCTAGACTTTCCAAAAGTTTTAAAACAAAAATAGGCTTTTTGTTTGGCCAAGGTTTGTGTTGATAACTTGGTCACTATAAGTGTCAGTTGGCTTAAGGATTTGGCAAACTGGACTAACATGTTTGCCATTTGCACAAATATACTAATTCCTGGCTCCCCAAAATGACCATCTTGCTGAATTTTCTGGGGGGGGGGGGGGGGGGGGGGGTGGGAGAAAAAAAAAGGATTTTACTTAAGTTCAAAAATACTTGTGCACATCCACATGAACTTTCTTTAAATGCCTAGGGGAAAAATGCAAGAAGCTTAAGAGCTGGCGAGAGACAATGCAAGGAAGGGACACAATGCATTCTGTGATAAGACTGGCTATCATGCAAAGTTTCTTCAAATATTGCATTTTTTTAAAACTTAAAATGAGGATAAAGCAGTATGTTGAAGCATTCATGTGATTTGCTCTTGATTTCTGTTATGGTGGAAGGAATTGAACAAATCATGCACATCCCATTCAAAAGGAAAATAATTTTTACATTATGCAAATGACTGTAAAACATGTTGACAAAAGATGAAAGTCAAGAGCATGCCAAACATATTTCTTGGGCTTACCCAGAAGTAAAAACCATTTCATCGAAATCTAACTGAATCCTTTCATTGAAGAGAATTTGGATGCTGCGCACACGAACTTTTCCACCCTCTTCATTCCTTCCCAACCATAAAATAAGTGTGGTATGGAAAAGTTACTGTTTTATGGGTGTGTAATTTGGATCAAATTACTAAAATGTTGTCTGAGATAAATGGGTTTATTACACTTATATTCATCCAAGCTCTGCATGAAATTGAACTAGAAAATAATCCGTGAATCATATTCAAACTCTAATTCACCTTAACCTTGATGATTGCTCTTCAGAACAAATGAAAAATGCAAGACTATGGTACAGATTTTGTAGTTGCAATTATAGTGAAACTATCAGTGCTCACCACAAATGGATCACAAAACTGACAATAACTTCAAGATTCCTTTGTTAAACAATACATGCCATATACAGCACAAAGCAGAAATCCAGAAGCTTCCATCAATGATTTTGCCTTTCTGCAATGCCGCAGTGCTTTGCAGCCTTCTCCCCCAGAAATCAATTGAATTGATGAAACTTAATGTTTTAATGTACTAGTATTACTGTGAAAAAAATTTTAAATATTGTCTTTTGTTGCACGAAGGCTGAGTTTTTGATCCTGTACTGATCAACATTGCTAAGCAAAATTTATTCCAAAATAAATTAATTTTACATATGTCATTTGCCATTCCATCATGCATATTTTAAAATGCAATGGTTTATCAAATATTTATTTTTGACTTGGATAGCAAAATATAAATGAAGTGCAACCAGTTTCATGAACTTGGGTACATTTTTTCTAAGCCTGAAGGGTGGCTATAATTACTGCAGGAATACCTTGAACCTGACACTCCATAACTAGAATTAAGATGGACAGCAATTAGATGGCAAAATAGTACAATAGGAAGCAATTATTCTCAAGGAAAGTGGCACTTTCAAACTAGTCTTCAGAGTGGGTGACAACACCTTAGTAAAGTGCTGTCTAAAGGATATCCACTAAACTGTTGGGGACATAACTGCAGAGCCAAATGTAGAAAGGAAGGGATTATAGAGAATTCCATTGTCATAGAGCAATGCAGACATAGCAACAACCAAGAGTTCTGCATAGTATTTACCTCCCTGTGCCCAGGTAAAGGAAGGACATTGCTCATCAGTGAAAGGAAACAAAATCTTGATAGGGATGTGGAAGAAGTGTCAGGGGAAGGAGCAAATTAGAATTATTAACAACAAATAAATTGTCCTGGAGCTTCAGGAATATCTGATGGAATCACAAAGCTGGGACTAATGTCCTAGCCAGCAAATTATGCTGCAGAAGAGGGTATGACTTCACCTATCAGGTGAATAGCACCAGGATGAACTATCAGAAATGGGAAATAAGATGAATAAAAGGACTTGGAAGAGGCAAATAGCATTATTGTTAGGAGAGGTCGGGCATGGGGCAAATACGAAGAAAACTAAGTCAGATATGCAGTGCAAGTGACACAGTTACAGAGACTGTTAACTAAGTATGGAGAGTTGCAGGCACAACTCATTACATGAGCTGATGGTATAGTGCTAAAACAATGGACCAATGAAGGACAATTGGGAACTTAATATTCCCAAGGACAAAGGATTCAGGAATGGTGGAACAACAGATAATAAGTTGCTGTGGTAATATTTCTTAAATATAACATTATAACACAGGAGAGAGTGAAGATGTGAAGGAGAGACCATGCAGAGTCCATTTGTTTAGATTATCAGTGGAGCCATTAAATTCTTGGGTGTGTACTAGAGACCAGCAAGTAGTGGAACAAAGGTAGAGAATCAAACCGATAGGAAAATAATGAAATAATGTATGAACTACAAAGTAGTAATAAAGGAAGATTATAATTATCCTTGCACAGACTAGGAGAGTTATGGTGTTACAGGTAAAGTGAGGAGGAAATCATGAAAAATGTTCAACTTTCTTGACCTCCTCAGCAACAAAAGCAATCAGTGCTAGATCCAGATCTGCGAAATTAGGTGGTGCATGTGGAGCAAATTTCAATGACAGTTATTTTTAAGAGTAATCATAAAATTATTTTAACATCCATAATCTGCAAGACAAAATTAGTAACTTTTTCTGAACACAGAAATGGCTAAACACTACCTATAGCTTTGTACTCCATAAAAATACACATGCATTTCACAACATGTTTTAAGGCCATTTTTTTTTAAACATACAGTTTGTAAATCTTTATCAACACACGCGTTTCTGAAGATTAAGCTAGAGCAGCCTGTAAAAGAGCACATTCTGTGGAGGAACAGAAAGCTTATACAACAACTGTTAAATTTAACAACATACAGAAGTTGCTGTTTCACATTGTAATGATGCCAAACAATGATGGTTTTGCTTTCATTACAACTAGAAAATACTGCCAAAGTACTGGAAAAGGATATTATATTATCCACTAGCAACTGGCCATTAAGCATACAAGTCAAAGATGACTAAAGCACAATTATTTTAAATCCGTCTTTCATAAAGGAACAAATTAAAACAGTTGAAAGAATAATAAATTTTTAAGATGATTAACAAAAGAAATACCAACTTTGTAATGCTTCACAAAAGGAGAAAATTGGAGGAAATTCATCTCCATTCAAAGACTAGCACTATACTGTACTCCAATATAGTTTCATTAACGAAGTGATGAAAAATTTCAAAAAAATAAGAATGATCAATTTCACAGCCTATTTAGGGGAAGGTCACTTTAAGATCTGAAGATTTGGGGAAACCAGGTTAGAATATATATTTCAACAGAACAAGCAAAATCAAAGAAAGTCAAGTAATTTGAACCTACTGTCACAACATGAAACTTTATGTTCTGGAGATTAAAGAGCACGTGACAAAGTAAAAATTAATGGCTAAATAGAAAAGGTCAGAGTAATTAATAGACCATGACAAGTACTTTATGGGCAAAAGAACCGTCAACAGTCAAAAATACACAGCATCAGCTGAAAGGCGGCTGAAGATACCCAAAGTCAATCAGTAATGACGTTTGGGGGGGGTGGGGGGCGCAGGTGGGAAGAAACAAATAATGGACAGGCACTGGCACAGATGGCAATTTTAATTTCAGTTTCTTCAGACATTATAAAATGTTCAAGTGTCACAGACATGAAGTAACAAAGAACCTGCATCAATATAGTGATTTCATAACCTCACTACATACATGTTACACACATAATGCACTCTCTTTTGAGACACCACCTTTTTAAAAGTAGGAAATGTGGCAGAAAATGTGTGCACAACAACGTCAATCATTCAATAAAATTATTATCCTGTTAATTAAGTATCTATTATGATACAAGGACATAAGACATCACAAAGGCAAGTGAAGATCAAAAAGGGTCAATCACTCTGAGAGCATACCAAAACCCCCCAAACAAACCTGATGGAGCAGCAAATTTCAAAGCAATAAATGGCAGCAGATTTCAATTACTTTAATATAAACTGGGAGAGCAGTATAGTAACTTCTTTTGAAGTCAGACATATCTAGGTGTGACACAAGGCACAGAATTCTTGAAATGCATTTGTGAATTAAAAAAAAAGCATGATAGAGAGCCTGGTAGCATGGTGTCATGACAATAAGCTTTCCCTCAATGTCAGCAAAACAAAAGAGCTGGTCATTGACTTCAGGAAGCAGGGCGGAGCACCCTGTATGCATCAATGGTGCTGAGATGGAGATAGTTGAGAGCTTCAAGTTCGTAGGTGCTTGAAAACACACAGCGCCCGGCTCAAGGACAGCTTCTATTCTGCTGTTATAAGACTCTTGAACGGACCTCTTCTACATTAAAGATGAACTCTTGTCTTCACAATCTACCTCATCATGGCCCTTGCACCTTATTGTCTACCTGGACTGCACTTTCTCTATAACTGTAACACTATATTCTGCCTTCCGTTATTGCTTTTCCCTTGAACTACCCAACATCCTGATGAAGGGTCTCGACCCAAAACGTCAACTATTTATTTCCCTCCACAGATGCTGCCTGACCTGCTGAGTTCCTTCAGCATTTTGAGTGTGTTGCTCCAGATTCCAGCATCTGCAGAATCTCTTGTGTCTATATTTTGAAATGATCTGTATGGAAGGTTTGCAAAACTAAGATTTTCACTGTATCTCAGTACATGTGACAATAATAAACGAATACCAATAAACATCACCAATAGCTTGTCCTGGTCTAACAATGTAGATGCTATGGCCAAGAAAGCACACTAGCGCCTCTACTTCCTTAGAAGGTTAAGAAAATTTGGCATGTCGCCAATGACACTCACCAATTTTTATAGGTATACAATAGAAAACATCCTATCTGGATACAGCAACTGCTCTGCTCTAGACCACAAGAAATTGCAGAGAGCTGTGGGCACAGCTCAGTTCATCACGAAAACCAGCTTCCCCTCCATGGACTCTGCCTACATTTCCTGCTGCCTTGGCAAAGCAGCCAACATAATCAAAGATGCCTCCCATCCCAGTCATTCTCCCTTCTCCCCCCTTCCATCGGGCAGAAGATACAAAAGCTTGAAAGCACGCACCACCAGGCTCAAGGGCAGTTTCTATTTCACTGTTATAAGACTCTTGAATGAACCTCTTATACAATACAGATGAACCCTTGACCTTACAATCTATCTCATCATGGCCCTTGTACCTTATTGTCTACCTGCATTGCACTCTCTCTATAACAGTAACATTATATTCTGTATGTTATTGCTTTTTCCCTTGTACTACCTTGATGTACTTATGTTTTGAAATGATCTGTACGGATGGTGTGGAAAACAAGTTTTTCATTGAATCTCAGTACATGTGACAATAATAAACCAACTAACAATTGTGCAGGAAGACCAACAAGAAAGGGGACAGTATTGGGCATAGTTTTAGTGAAGTTATCCGGCATATTGAAAGGGGTAGCTGTCAGAGTGGAATCTTAATTCAGTTATGTTTAACATGGTCATAGAAAAGATTGACCACAAGTCCCAAGTTGGAGCAAAGCCAATTTTACTAAACTAAAATATAAATTTGGCAAAAGTGAACAGGAAACAGTTACTTGAAGATAAATCACCGTCAGAGCAGTGCAATTATTTGAAGAGGTGATAATGGAGATTCAGAACAAATGTATTCTATTAAAAAGGGTTTCCCAATTCTAAACTACTATTGACATCAAGGAAAATTCAAGCCTGCAAAAAGTAGAACAGGGAAGTATATGGCAAATACCAAGGGCTCAGCATTTCAAAAAGTATAGAGGGGTATAAAAGGTTCAGTGGTGAATTTAAAAAAGGAAACTGGGGAGCCAAAAGTTGTTGCATGAAAAAAAAGTGAAATAAAAATCAAGGAAAACTCTTAAGCACTTCTATTAACACATCAAGAGCAGGAGTGTTACAAAAGAATGAGTGGTTCCTACAGGAAACCAAAATAGCCTGACTGTGGTCGAGAATGCATATGAAGATTTGAATGAAATCTCTTAAATGCAGCAAGAGAGGGTACAGCACAAGCTCTGATGACCATTGTCCAAACCTTGCAGTGCTGCTGGAGGACTGAAAAATTGTTGCTGGGGTACCATTATCTCTAAAGTAAGAAAGGCAAGGACCAGTAATGGAAGTCAAGTCATCTAAAGAATATCTACATTCATGCCTGTGTAGATCGAATTCACATAGGCCATTCATCTTCACAACACAGAAGGTTTTCCTTTTAGAGTGGATTTGATCCTGAGCTATATTGGAATATGATTATAAATATTATTTTTATGTAAAAAATAGCCTATATTGAAAGATATTGGTAGAGATTCAATTGAAAGGTATTGTAAACAATCTTTATTGCTGCACAGCAGCAAAATTACATGGCCATCAACATTATCTGCTGTGCAATTTTTGTTGATCCACAAGAATACTATTGTGCTTCAAATTTTCAAAAATCATTTGTATAATCATTTCCAAAACTAGATGCAGTGATGCAATCAGTGAATTCTTAAGTACAGAGATGAAGGATAAATTTACTTTTTACATATCTACTCTAATAATCTACTTACTGTCATTCAAAGTCCTATTAAATTACAAGGAAGAAATTCAATTTCAAACACATTTGCTAATTCTGGAGAGATCAGATGACTCATATCGGCCACGACAAATAAAGGTCTGAAAAATTGTACCAAATGTTGGCATTCCATTCAGCGACATTTCAATTATTTACTTTAGCTTTACAGACAATAGGTTCAAGGGCTGCCCCACCTCACCCTCAACAACTATCATTATCTACTGTAGATATTATATGACAGTAACATTTTAGTTTGAGTTCACAAAATAACACAGCACAAAAACAAGCCATTCACCTTATTAAGTTCCATCCCCTGCTCATTCTGATCAATATTTCATTTCTGTCAGCAACAAACAACTTCATTTCTTTAGCACCTCCACAACACTTCACAAGAGCATTATCAAAAAAATTCATGCTTAGCCACATATGGAGATATTAAAGCAGATGACCAAGGATTTGGTCAAAGGTGTAGGTTTCAGGAAATTTTTTAAACTACTAAATGAGAAAGTTAGGGAAGTTTTGTTTTGGAAGGGTGCATGAATTTCCAGAACTTAGGATCTTGACAGCTGAGGTGACAGTGCAAACAGAATTGTTTCATTTGGGGGGTGAGCAAGGAGCCAGATTTGGGGCCACATGGATGTCTCAAGGCTGCAAAGCTGAAGGAGATTACAAAAAGATAGATACTACAGTGGAATATGAAAGCAAGAATAAGAATTTTTAAATCAAGTCACAACTTTATGGGTGGCACAGCAGCACAGCTTGTAAACTGCTGCCTCACAGCTCCAGCAACCAGAGTTCAATCCTGACCTCAGGTGCTGTCCTGGGAGGAGTTTGCACACTCTTTTTTGCTCCACTGTCCTCCCACATGCCAAAGTATGAAGGTTGGTAGGTTAATTAGTCACTATAAATTGTCCCCTCAGTTTATAGATGGTTGTAGAATCTGTGTGGTGGGGGGGGGGGGGGGGGGGGGAGTGAGAGTGGAGGAAGAGTGATGGGAATGTGAGAAGAATAAAATGGGTTATGGGAAGATTACTGTAAAAATGGGTACTTTACGATCTGCAGGGACTCAGTGGGCTGAAGGGCCAGCCTTCCACACTGAACAACACTATGACTTTACCAGTGACAGTGCAAGTCAGCCACCACAAGGCTAATGGGTGAATGGAACTATGACTTAACTTCAGGCTTACAGAGAGAAAGGAAAAGCAAGAGAGGATAAACAGAAGTGCATTTGGATAGTCAATCATAGGGGTAACAAAGACCTAAATACAAGATCCGGCAGCAGGTAAGTCATTGGTACAGGGTATTAGTTTATTATTGTCACATGCACAGTGAAAAGCTTTTGTTTGCATGCCACCCAGACAGATCATGCCATACATAATTACACTGAGGTAGTAAAAAGAAAACAGAATATATTGTTGCAGTTAGAGAGAAAGTGCAGTGCAGCTAGGCAAATAAAGTGCAAGGACCACGATGAGGCAGACTGGGAGATCAAGAGTTCATCTTTTAGCATATGAGAGGTCCATTCAAGAGTCCTACAACAGTGGGATAGAAACTGTCTTGAGACTAGTGGTACATACTCTCAAACTTTTGTATCCTCGGCCCGATGAGAGAGGAGAGAAGAGAGAATGATCAAGGTAGGAGGGGCCCTTGATCATGTTTGCTGCTTTCCTGAGGTAGTGGGAAGTGTAGCCTGAGTCAGTGGAGGAGAGGGGAGTCAGATCATGTTATGGAGGGAGATTTAAGACGTCTTGGTGATGTCATAGATATGACGTAGGAAACTCAATTTAAGGCCAAATATGCACATTTTAGTGTCAAGCTCAGTTTGAGATGGTAGCTGGAAGGAGGACGGAGTTATCACCAAGCGAATAGTATTTGTGACATGGAATGATGACAGTGTCTTCATATGTTGAGCTGGAGGAAATATTTTGCTTATTCCATTGAATTATGGGCAAACAGCTTGACAATTTACAGACAGTGGAGGGATTCAAACAAAGCAGTCGTGAGGTGAAGTTAGATGTAACTTTCATACATCTAGAAACAGATACCATGTTTTTAGAAGATGTTGCCATTGAAAAACATGTAGATACAAAATAGCAAGGCACGGCGGCAAGGATTGATCCTTGGGGAGAATTCCAAACACAACAGTATGGGCAAGGGAAGAAAAACCTTCAGTGATTCTTTGGCTACAAATGGACAAAGAAAAACATGGACCTACCCAGTCGGGTAGGTGATGAAGGTACAGACAATCATGACAAAACCTGCCAATGGATCCAGAACAAGAGGGTATGTTTCTTTTGTCACAATCACGTACATAATATGATCCAAAATTACTTATGGAAAAATTCATGAACACAAACTAACTTTTCAGGAAACAGTTATATATTGGTAGAAGGCAGGACTCTAACCTTTCTCAGTACTGGGATCAAATTAGCAGTCTTCCTGCAATCCAATCTGCATTCCTCTCAGCAGAAGCAATGTGATGTAGCAAATACTTGACATGTCAGCAAAGCTTGGGGTTGAAAATTGGAAAGCAATTTGGGAAGCACTCAAGTCAGATAAATATCATCCACATCTTTGCCAAATTTGTAAAAGATCCATGGGAAATCTATGCAGAATCCAGATAAAATTTATTTTCCTTTTTGAGAGCATAGAACATACAACACAGAACATTACAGCACAGTACAGGAACTTCGGCCCATGATGTTGTGCTGACATTTTATCCTGCTCTAAGATCTAACCCTTCCCTCCCACATAGCCCTCCAGTTTTCTATCATTCATGTGCCTAAGAGTCTCTTAAATGTCCCTAATTTATCTGCCTCCACCACTTCTGCCAGCAGTGCATTCCGTGCACCCACAACTGTGTGTAAAAAAAACTTACCCCTAACATCCCCCCTATACCTTCCTCCAATCACCTTAAAATTATGCCCCTTCATGTTAGCCATTTTCACCCTGGGCAAAAGTCTCACTATGCACTCGATCTATGTCTTTTATCATCTTGTACACCTCTATCAAGCCACCTCTCATCCTCCTCCTCTCCAAAGAGAAAAGCCCTAGCTCGCTCAACCCATCCTCATAAGACACGCTCTGCAATCCAGGCAGCATCCTGGTAAATCTTCTCTGCACCCTCTCTAAAGCTTCCACATCCTTCCTATAATGAGGTGACCAGAACTGAATACAATATTCCAAGTGTGGTCTAACCAGAGTTCTATAGAGCTGCAACATTACCTCGCGGCTCTGGAACTCAATACCCCAACAAACGAAGGTCAACACACCATAAGCCTTCTTAACAACCCTATCGACCTGCACGGCAACCTCGAGGGATCTATGGACGTGCACAACAAGAGCCTCTGTTCCTCCACAACTGCCAAGAGTCCTGCCATTAACCTTGTATTCTGCTTTCAAATTCAATCTTCCAAAGCGTATCACTTCACACTTTTCCAGATTTCTGGCATCTAGATATATTTATAAAAAGATTCTAGTATCTAAATGTTATTTCTGGCTGAATGAGGAACAAAAAATATCTCCAACTTCAGTCTGAAAGAAAAACCAATGTTCTCAATAAAGGATAGCAAAGTCCCAGGAGTTCTGCTAACCCTCAAAGAAGGACAAACAATCTTCTCCGGAAACTGTAGAATCACTGGAAATATAATAAGAAAGAATTTAATAAGACTTCCTGGTAGACATTGGGAAATGCAAAAAAAAAGAGCAGAAACTTACCCAAAAGAGCCAAATACTAGATTTTTTTTTTAAAAAAAAGTTACCCTTAACAAACAAAATTAGAAGACAACGTAAAATCCAAAATATCCTTTGTACCAATACTACACATGCTTGTTTCTCATTTCCATGTCATAAGGGAGTAGCTCCTGCCAAGAAAAATCATCATCATCCCTGGATTTTTGAATCAGACAGATGAAGGGAAAAGAAGCAAAATTAAAATCTGCATGCAAAATATTATAGGAAAAATAAATGAAGCAATCAGGCAAGGAGGAAGGAAAATGTGTTAGGAACGTACACAATAAGACAGGATGGAAGTAGACCAGAATGTCCCCATGATTTCCCATTTAAATACAGAATGTCTTGCCAAACACGATAGCAATGTTTAAGAGGCATTTGGACAAGCACCTGAACAGACAAGGAATAGAGGAATATGGGCCATGTGCAGGCAGATGAGATTAGTTAGATTGGCATCATGGTCAGCGCAGACATTGTGGGCCGAGGGACCTGCTCCTGTGCTGCACTGTTCTATGTTCTATCTAGCCTACCAATAAATCACAAGATTTTGATATGCAGCATTGTAATCTCCTCCTACCTTCCCACCCTTAGAACGAGAAGCAAAAATGTGGTCCAATAGTCCACAGAACTTCCTTCAGCAGGAACTTCTCCCCACTGAAGAAAACCATCTTACAAGGCAGCAGCCTTAGAAAATTAAGGTAATTTACATTAATTGTAACAATAAAATTAGCACCATCTCCATTAAAGGCACATTGGAGAGATTTCCCAGACATTCCCATAAAGTTAACAGAATGAGTCAAAATCTCCAAGGTAACAATACAACAAAATTAATAAGGCAAATAATGCTACACCTGGCAAGTTGTCTGGAATCAGCACACCCTATCTACCCAAAGTAGACAGCTATCTAAGCAAGAATGCAACGGCCAACCTTACAGGTCCTCCACACCGACAAGCTGGGAAGTGATGCCTGGTGGTTACATAAGAATTTTAATATTTTAAATATCTCTGACGTTCAGAGACATTTAAAAGGCAATTAAAATTGAACTATTAATCCAGTAAGACTGCCCTTCCCCAAACACTGGGCTTCGTGTGAATGGCTAAACAATGCCAGCAAGGTTCAGTTCAATGGGATCCAAAATCCATGAAACTTTCAAGAAGATTATTTCCCCAGTTAAGATAAAGCTTATGTCCTCCTGTCCTTCCCCATAACCTGCTCTCCTTCATCAGCACAAGCTCCTCCGACCCCATCAGAGAGCAGATTGATCCTTTCAAACATAGCAGCACAATCTTTTCTCTGGTACTAATGTGCAGTACGGCAAACAGAAAGTTCTTCCCTTGCATGAGGTAAGACTCCAACCATTGGAATGTTTTCTCCTTGATGCCCATTGACTTCAGTTTTATCAGGGTTCTTTGATGTCAAAGATAGTCACTCTCACTTCACCTCTGGAATACGCTTTTACTTCAACTTTTGGACCAAAACCGTGATGAAATCTGAAGCCAAGTGATCAGGGAGGAAACCCAAACTGAACACAGGTAAGCAGATTATGGAAGAGTAAGTGTC
This sequence comes from Pristis pectinata, assembly GCF_009764475.1. Lineage (NCBI taxonomy): Eukaryota > Metazoa > Chordata > Chondrichthyes > Rhinopristiformes > Pristidae > Pristis > Pristis pectinata. The sequence continues at coordinate 32,440,316 of NC_067415.1, forward strand.
ACTTGATAAGACAGTCAATGACATCTTTCAACAGTTTGCTGATGATAGAAAATAGACGGACTGGCAGTAATTAACCAAATTAGATGTGTACTGCATCTTGTGAGCAGGACATACCTAGGCAATCTTCTACACTGTTGAGTAATTATGTTTTGTAATTATACTGAAATAACTTGACTGGAGGCATGGCTAGTTCTGGAGTGCAGGTCTCCAGTAATAATGCGGGTATGATGTAAGGTTTTATCTCCTTTGGTTTGATAAAATATAAACTGACCACTATGGAGTTAAACATTCTGTAATCATCAGTGAATGTACCCACTTCCAACCTTATCACTGAAGGAAGGTCATTAAAGAAGCAGCTAAAGATGCTTGAGCCAAGAACACCAGACAAAGAATTTGTGAAGCTATGTCCTGGGATTGGGATGATTGATCTTCAATAACCACAGCCATCTTCCTTTGTGTGTGACATACCTCCAGCCAGAGACAAAGTCACTGGTGTGCAACTGTCAACTGAAAGTAGATTAATGAGGCAGTAATTAGCTCCGTTTGATTTCACCCACACTTGGTGGACAGGTCAGGCCCAAGTAATTTTCCAATCCATTTCCATTCCCGCTTCATAATTAAATTAAGTTGATTGAAAGCTTACATGGTGGGGACCTCAGAATAGGGCAGAAAATACAGGTAAATGAATCAGCACCTTGATTTCAATACCCGTGATTAACATGTCTCCACCCATCAATAGTAGAGGATGATAGATTCATAGAGTTATACACCACAGAAACAGGTTCTGTGGCCCAACTCACCTATGACCAAGATTCTTACCTAAACTAATCCCATTTGCCTCTTGCTTGGGCCATATCCCTCTAAACCTTTCCTACCCATGTACCTGTCAAATGTTTTTTTTAGAAAAACACTGAAATTGTATCAGCCTCTACCACCTCCATACACCCACCTACCCTAGGAAAAAGAATGTGACTATCTACCCTATCCATGCCCCTCTCAATTTTATAAACCTCCATAAGGTTACCTTCAGCCTCCTTTGCTCCAGAGAAAACAGTCACAGCCTATCCGGTCTCTCCTTATAACTCCAGTCCAGATTATATAAACAGAATTAATTGTGCTGCATGCTGCAACTTGCCCTTACAGCAATGAGAATGACGCACTCCCAGATTTATTCATTCTGAATATTAGATGGATGGCAAGTTGATAGTCACCTATGATTAAAATTATTCAGAACTAAAGTTTATAAAACTACTTGGTGAATTGAATGTAGCTTTAAATTCTAGCCCTTTGTTCTTTCTTAGCAATAGATTCACTGTGAACGAAAGTTATAATAAAAATCTTAAGGAAGACAATCTGATTGGAACCTGAATCTACATTCCCAGTGTCAATTTCATCTCTGCATTCAAAACATTAACCCAAACTTGGATTGTTTTCTCTTGAGGCTGAGGGATGGTGACCTAATAGAAGTATATAAAATTATGAATGGTAGATAGGGTAGATAGAGTCTTTTTCCCAGGATGGAAATGTCAAATACAAGAGGGCATAGGTTTAAGGTAAAGAGGGGGAAGTTTAAAGGAGATTTGTGAGGCAAGTTGTTCTTTGTTTTAAAAAAAACACAGAGAGTGGTAGATGCCTGGAACATGCTGCCAGGAGGCAGTAGAAGTAGATATGATAGCAATGGTTAAGAGGCATTTAGACAGACACACAAACAGAAAAGTAATAAAAGGATATTGACCGTGTTCAGGCAGATGGGAGTAGTTTAAATTGGTGAGCTGAAGGGCCTGTTTCTGTGTTGTACTTTTCTATGTTTTAAGTATAAGAGTACTAAGGCCATAGTGCAGGACAAGGACTTGTACAGAATGAGAATGGCGCAAATTGAACACCAGTAACAAACAATGAGAAAGTATATCTGCAATTCATTACCCACAAAGTTCAATGAACCTTGTATTGAATTGCAGTGATAAAATTAGCATCTACCAGCAGAAAATTATCCAACTTATGTGGCTAAAACAAAACATACACTCAACATCAATGAAGATATATCTACATGGTAAATGCCTCTATAATATGTTGAACATTTTTATACTTAGCTAATCTACCATGGTATAGCACATATAGGCAAGAGCTGAATTTAAAATTAGCAAGTAGACTGTGAAATTTTGAAATTACATTCACTTACATGATTAGCTGAACGGGTGTGTGGGGGGGGGGGCAGTGGCTGGGTCAGCTGGGAGGGGGGGTGGGGGGGTATTCGTACTTAGACCACTGAGGGAACAATGAATTAAAAACCTAAAGGGATATTGAGAACTGGAAGCTGCTAGAATATCGGGGCTCTGCAGAAGACATTGTAAAATTCCAGATTTTATGAACCCCATTGTAGATCTCCATTTTTTTTTCCTATCCTTTATGGTACTGGTACATTAAAATAGACAGTAATAAAGATACAAGTCATTCAATTGAGAACAATTCCAATCTGGCCAATTAGGCACCTCTAATTTCCTTCATTTCACAACCAGTGCTGTTACTTCAGCTTTGAAATCCCTCTCTTAAATTCTCCACCTTCCACACCCCTCTTTCCTCTTGTAGGGACTTCTTAAAACCAACTGACTGAGCTTTTGAATGTGACTCAGTGATACATTTTCCCCATTTACACTCCAGTGAAGAGCCTTGGAATGTTTGTTTCCTAGTAAAGGTGCAATATAAATGAAAGTTGCAGAAAAAGCATTGTTCTACATGACATGAAAAGGATTTCTAGTTGAACTGCATGTCAAAAATCTTCAACTCTGAACACACACAGATATCAGTTGTACTATTCAATGTGTACACTTAAAAGCCGTGAACCATTTCAACTGCTCATTATAATTTTGCAGTTTAAATGTGCTTTGCACAATCTTTTGAAACTAGATTAGTTAACAAAGTCCTACAAAATTAAAAATTTTATCAATTTTCTGAAAAACACCAATGAAAACTTCTAGAGATGTGGACTTTTAACCCAAGAGCAGCTGGGTTTGGTAGCAAGCAAAGGTTTAAATGTGGTAAAGGATGGGGCACTAGGAGCCTGACACTGACTATTATTTAATTTGTGCAACATTTGCTTTGGAGAACAAGAACATGGCGGGGGGTTGGGGGCGGGGGCGGGGGCGGGCAGGCAGACAGGTAGGGTTGCCCATGAAACCAGACTAGAAAAATAAACAGTTATGTAAAGAAGAAAACACTAGTTAAAAGATTATGTGGGTTCTATACAGACAGATAGTAGAAATTATATTGGGAAGTAATGAAATAGTGGAGAAATTAAACAGTTTGTTCATGGATGATGTAGTAAATTACCCAGAAATAGTCAAAAAAACTACAAGTCTGTATGGAATTAAAAGAAATTACCATTAGTAAAAAAAATTACCAGAGAAATTAATGGAATTGAAAGTCAATAAATCCTCAGAACCTGTTAACCTGCAAAGATTGTGAAGTTGGTGGCTATAGAGATAGTGAATATAATGGCCATCAGTTTTCAAAATTCCACAACCTCTAGAACAATTCCCACAGAATTTATTGCAGCAAGTGTAAGCACATTATTTTAAAACAGGAGAAAGAAAAGAGAACTGTGCACCAGTTACCTTGGCATCAGTAGTACAGAAAATGTTCAAATCTATTATCGAAGTGCTAACAGTATACTCAGAAAATAATGATAGGATTGAGCAGAGTCAATGTGGATTTATGCAAAGGAAATCATGTTTAACAAATCTGTTAGTTCTTCTTTTGAGGTTGTAAGTAGCAGAATAGAGAAGGGCAGACCAGCTGTGATGTATTTGAACTTTCCGAAAGCCTTTGATAAAAAGGTATTTACTTTTTTTAAATCACAGAAGAGATTATTGAACATGAGATAGTATTGGTGGTAATATTCTTATTTGGATTGAGAATTGGTTAACAAACAGAAAATAGCAGGAATAGTCAGGTCATTTTCAGGTTGGGAGGCTGTGGCAAGTGGACATCCTATATCAATGATTTGGTTAAGGGGATCAAGTGTAAAGTATCCAATTTTGCTGATAACCTAAACCTTGGTGGTAGTGTGGGATGTGCAGAAGATACAGAGCAACTTGACCAAATTCTCCCTGAAGCTAAGTGACTGGATGAGAATATAGCAGATGGAAAATAAGAAAAATAGAAATGTTATGGGATTAAAAGGCATTGGCGTTCAGAAGTGTCAGGCACACGAAATCACTGAAAGTTAACTTGCACACCTACCAATTAATTTGGAAGGTCAATGATATCATGGCCATTACTGAAAGTGGGTCTGAATACAAAGGTACAGGCATCATGTTCCTATCACATAGGACCTTTGAGGCTGCACCTGGAATATTGTGTCTGGTTTCTCTACCCAGAGAAGAATATACTTGAGGCTCTGCAGTGAAGCTTCAACAGACTAATTCCTAGGATGACTCATTTTCATATCTGGAGAGATTAAGCAGGCTAGGGCTATACTCTCAAGTAGAATGAGGCACAGTCTAATTGAAACATAGGAAACTCTTTAAAAGGATTTGCAGGGTAGATACAGCAATGACATTTCCTCTAGGTGGTATGTCTGGAACAAGAGGTCAAATTCTTATATTAGAGGGCAAGTCATTCACAACAGAAACAAGAAGATATTTCTGCAATCAGAAAACAGAGCAGCAAATCTTTGGAATTCTCTATCCAAGAGTGCAGTGGGTTCTGAGTCACCGAGTATATCCCTGACAGAAGTCAATAGGATTTGTAGATATTAAGGGAGTCAAGGGATATGGGGTTAATACAGGAAAATGGTGCTGAGGTAATTAACCATGATTTCATTCAATAGCTGTGCAGACATAGGGAGCAAAGTGGCCTACTCATGCTTCTGCACAAGTTCTTACATCACAGCAGTTCATAAAATGGAATGATGCTAAATACTTCAAGCCAGGAAGTTGAATAATATATGCACAAAAAAACCCAAATCCTTGCATTTGGTCTGTTGCTAAAGAAATTTAATACAACTCCATCGCTATATAAATGAAGTAATTTGAATATTAAAAAAAATATTTAGCTGCCCACAGCCAAATAAGAAAAAAAATGACTCACACGTCCATCAGAGATTCCACCTTGGATGAAAGAGACAATTTGAAGGGCTAGAGTTCCCCACCCTGCACCTTCCACACACACCCCCCCCATGCACTGCATAATATTTATTCTGCAACTAACACGAAAAAGCTTTGGTTCACCAGTTTATTGGATCACATGCAAGGAAGCACAAAGTGCAAGGATGACACAACTCACACAGTAATTATTATACCCTGAGCATCGTTATATGTAATCTGCATCATCCAATTCCAAGTTTACACATCATAGGAGGTGAAAACAATGGTCAATGTACAAACATTTAACTAATCACCTTGATACTAGACCTGTCCCCCCCACCTGTCGATGTCCAAATCAATTTAACTTCTACTCTCCAGACCTCTTATCAGTGGCCACAATTCCTCTACTCATAATTTGCGTTTACAAGCCATCATTTCTCCCTGAATTCCTGTAGAAGTTACTGGTTTTTCGATCAAACACAATTTCTTTTTAACTCTCTAACCCGCCTATCTGAAGCCAACAGGTCAGTTTAGCCTTCTTGTACATCTCCATTTGTACTACTGTGGACATTACCACAAAGACTGCTACAATCCTATAATTCTCAGCCAAAGGGATGTTCCCTTCAAGAGAATATTCCAGTGGGTTGTTCATTTGTTATTATTTGTATCCTACCAGACCCAACTTGTTTAATAGAGCAGAGACATTTGTTGCTGGTATACTTTTTACCAGCAACATCAATGTCCCAAGTGCCATATAAGGTATTCTCAAAATAGTCTGTAACCCTACAACTGCAGAGAATTAAAGCAAGTCATCACTGCAGACATGCAATTCTCCAAACCACGGCACAATTCTCACAATCAAAATAGTTTAAAATAGCACCCAATCACCAAGCTTACATGGAAATTCTTACTACAGATATTCTGTTACCAAGAAGCATTGATAAAAACATTACTCTTGCCTTGCTATTGAAGTGATCTAAATAATATATTCATGAATGTAAATGGGGCAAATCAACAACCTATTTCAATATTACTGTAATTCCTGTATAGCATTTATCTGAAACACTAATTAGTTGCATCAGATGGTTTTCTATTTATACACGGAACATTAGGTCACTGACCACAGGCTAAAGACAAACCTTATGTTGTCAAGAGAAAAGGTTGCTACCCAAGTAGCACACATGGAACCCATTAAGCATCGTGACAAAATATACAGCATGGGAGATATACAAGTCATGTGATACAACTGAACACAAAAGGTCAGACAATGCTGTTGTGCATTAAGTACAACAAAAGGAAATAACAAAAGTGACCGTTTTCCAACTGATTAACTATCTGGCTAGAGAAAAATTAGTTATTTCAGCAAATCTGTTTCTTAACACAAAGATCGTGAATTCCAAACAGTTTCAAAGCCAGTCTGAAAGCACAGCCACAACTCATACCAATAGAGGTGCTGCGGGGCACACAAACAATTGTCAGCAACATTGTCAAAGCAGCCAAGTAGTGAGGAAAATTTGATCTGTGATTCATGTTGGCCATAAAACTGATCTCTCTCTTTAGAAAAGCACCCAATATGATAAAATCTTGTTTTGATACAGAATGGATAGACATACCACATAAACAAACTATAATCTGCTGTCCACATTCATTAACTCTTGTGTTATTCCACATATGCAAAAAAAGTGTTCAGAATCCTGCCACTATAGTCACAAATTACTGAAACCTTTATACCGTAAAACATTTTGGTTAGGAAGGAAACATGAAGGTCACCTTGCGCTATATTAAATACAAGGGAGGATTTTGATACCAACATACTAAATTAGATCTGACCTTTAAAATTATTAATACTTTAAAACACTACAGAATAATAATAGCTACATTAACATTATATGGTCAAGAACATTTATAGGACTAAACATTCCAAAATTGCTGGTGGCAACAGTGAGTGAATCAACATTGTTGGATATCTGCAAAAAGCAGCATCAACAACATTGCTATTTAGTGGTACCAGCAGACTACAATACTTCAAATAATTAGATTAAAAGGACATCAGGCAAACAACCACCTGTACATTTATTCTACAGCTGGGACACCAACTGAAAACCCATAATCACCTGCAGCACACTTTGTTCAAGTGAGGCCAAAATGTTTTTTTCATTGCCCATTACAGCCTCATGTCACAGACAATAACTCATTTGCAGTGAGTACACCACCTTTTGATTGTACAATCTAGTCTCAGGTCACCCACATATCATCCAAAACACTTTACAAAATACTGTACAACTGGTCAGACCTATAACCTGGTCAGAGTACTGCATTCAGTATTGAGCATTGTATCACAGGAAAGATATTATCAGCATGGAGGGTGTACAGCACAGGTTCAATAAAACAATAGTGTCATAGTGTAGCATTACATGGATGGGGGCATAAATCAGACTTCCGCTCCCTTGAGAATTTGTGTGGGGTTTGGGACAGTTATGAAGCTTTCAACAATATTAAAAGGATTCAATGGGCTAGTTGGCTTTTGTCCCCCTTTTTGGTGAGAATCTGGATTAAGGAATCAAGATCATAAAATCAGAGATAAGCCATTTTGGGAGTGAAATTCCAATATACAAAGAAGTGTAAATCCTGAACTTTCTATCTTAAAAGGTTGTGGGTGCTCAGATTTTGAGATTTTAAAGATCGATGTCAATGAACATTTGTTTATCAAGGGTATTGAGGGATACAATTACAGTGGGTAAGTGGGGCTGCGGTACTCCTCAGTTATGGTCCATCCGAACTACACACTCCTATTCCTATACCTTGGTAAGGGAAATTCCAAACTTACAATAAAAATTTAAGCAAAACAAAAAAAAAATTGATCTTCTGTTTGATGTTTTCACTAAAACTTTTCAAGATGCAATAGTGCCACATAAATGTACTAAGAATATTTCTCTAATTTTTAGTAATTTCTACTTAGTTGCTTTTCAACATTCTAACAAAAGATAGAGGGTATATTACAGTTTTATACAGGCAAAGTTTATAAGCATTTTTTTAAAAACAATTATCAATAGTCACTGATATGTGCCCTTTGGAAGCATTTGTGTGAATTAACAAAGGAAAGCTCCCACTGGAGTTCATTTGCCTATAATTAATCACCAAGTTAGATCTACAACCTTCCTTCACAAAATGACTTTCAAAACAACCCATTATCAGGATTGTCATTGCAGGCTATTCATGGTCGAAAGTAGATTATCAATAAAGCAACACATTGATTTTCAAGAAAATGACATGAGAACATCAAATTAAATCCGTGTTTATAAGAACTCTACAGGTGATAATGCCATTTATTTCCTGAGTACCTATTGTCCATTGGAATAAGACCCTGGGCAAGGCCTACTGCATTTCTCATTAATGAGTAACAGAGCCTGTCACAGGATATGTGATCTCAGTATTTGTATTCCTACAACATATCCACATGCATGTTATTTTTTTTTATTATGTGAGACAAAAAGTAGCATGTGAGAATGACTTTTGATCAGTGCTTTCCTTCCCCATCTAAAGGGCGTCATCTTTCCAATTTCAGGAACTCTGAAAACATACAAAACTTAATGAAGCACCTTGGGAAATATATTATTATGCAAGGAAGACCTGTTCATTTGCTTCTGAGATGCTGTTAATAGATAAATATTGGTTAGGTACCAGGAGAACTACCCTCCAGGAAGTGCCAGTCAAATGTAAATTGAACCATGTTGAAAAGATGACAACTCCAGCAACCAAAATTATATGCTAAATGTGTTCTTGACCCAGGAAGAGTACAATGACCGAGCAAAGCTAGTTGATCAGATGGTTTCTTCTCATCTCCTCTTTCAAAACACTGAAACTGGAATAAAACCTTAGTAAACTCATAAACCTCTGGCCCAGAGTTAATTATCCAGCAGTTTAATTGCAGTACTTTAAATGATCAAAACCTTTTGATGGGAAATTAATTCGGGCAGTCTTGACCAACTTTCTAATATCAGAAGCATCACAATTAAAAAAAACTTCAATCCGAGACACAAGGATAGTCCAGCTACAAGTTTACTAATACATTAGTGAGCATTTCAGCAGTAGGCGAGTTGAGGAAGAGGCAGAGGCAGCTTCAGCAACATGTTTCAAAATTGCAGAAGCTGGTTTCTGAAACCAACAGATTAAAGATTCCCACAATCAGTAATAATTATAGAGCTAATACTACACAGAAAATGGCAACATTTCATCCAGGGGATATAACAATTTCTAGGCTGACCAGAGTAGGAAACAAACTTTACTATATGTGATCATCCAACAATAAGCGCACAATCTGGGACTGATATTTTGTAGTGCTCTCTTCCATCATTATATTGAACACATTTTTTAACTTCCACATTAACCACCAAGGCAGCTGCAAACAGAATACTCAAAATTCATTTATTAAAGGAAACGTATTATCCTCATGACCTCTGAAAAATTTCCTAGTGCTCCCATTGACAACTTGTTGTTATTTAGCAACTTCAACATTGTCCAAATGTGCCAGAGCAGCATTATAAAAAATAAATGACACAAAGATATGCAAGAGATTATGAGGGTGGATGACCAAAGACAAGGTCAAAAAGGTAGGAGCATTTTCTAGAAGGAAAGAGAGTAACTGATGCAGAAATGTTCAGAGGAAGAATTCCAGAGTTTGGTGCCACGACTGCTGAAAGTACAACCACCCATGATAGAATGATTAAAATCAGATATGTTCAGGAGGTCCGAACCAGAGCGGCAAAGGTAACAATGAAGTTACAAGGCTAGAGAAGATAATTGAAATTGGGAGGAGTCAGGCCACAGAGAGATTAGAATACAACAATGAATAATTTTCAAATCAATAAATGGGAACCTACTGAAAGTAAGCAAGTTCAGAGACGAAGGGTGAACAGAACAATGCAAGTTAGGATATGGCAGCAGAGTCTTGGACAAGTTTACAGAGACCAGAATGAAGGGCGCCAAATAGAAGTGCATTAGGATAATCCAGTTGCGAGTTTACTAATACACTAATGAGCATTTCAGCAGTAGGCGAGTTCAGGCAGAGGCAGAGTCAGCAACATGTTTCAAAGATGCAGAAGCTGGTTTCTGAAACCAACTGACAGATTAAAGATTAGTGCAATCAGTAATAATTGTAGAGCTAAAAGGTTTCTTACTGACTGTATGATTCTACCAGAGTCACAAATTTTGATATCAGAAATAAAAACAGATAACTCTGGAAGTACTCAGCAGATCAAGCAGCAGTTGACGAGAGGCCTGCTATTTTCAGTTCTTATCTAGATATCCAGCGTCTACAGTTTTCCTGTCGATTACTTGATATTAGAGTTCTGTTCCATATATTAACAGTAACTGTACAATAACATCTGAGAGTAAATGATATGGCTCAAAGCATGTTACCTTCAAACAATCAATGCACCCTACTAAATACCCAAATCATAAATGTACAGCACTGCATTCTTAATACTGGAGAATTATGATCACAAGCAAAAATTATTCAATATTTCATTCAGTAATTTTCTATGGTCACAATAAAATAGATTTTAATACTGGTTTATAATAATACATTTAAACATAATTAATTACTATGTTCAGTAGTTGCATAAGTGCCAATTTAACAGAGACAATGCAACCAGAAATTTTTTTTAAAATACAAAATAAAATCAGCAATAAGGGTATAGGCAATAAATAAAACGAAAGAAGACCAAGCAAATAGGAGACGAAGATGATGTCAGGGGGTTGTCTCCGTAATTGGATGTCTGTGACTAGTGGTGACCCATATGGATCAGTGCTGCAAAGATCAGACACTTGCTCTTTGTAATAAGTGTGAATTACTTGGATGTGGGAGGCATAATCAGTAAATTCGCAGATGACATGAAGATTGGCGGAATAGCTGATAGTGTGGAAGGTAGAGATATTTTGGTGAAATGGACTGAAAAATGGTAGATGGAGTTTAATCCAGACAAATATGAGGTGATGAATTTTGGGAGTACTAATGAGACTTGGAGATACATCATGAATGGTAGGGTCTTAGGCAGTATTGAGGAATAGAGGGATCCTTGAAGGTGACAACAGAAGCACATAATGCGGTTAGGAAGCCATATTGTATACCAACCTTCATTAGTCAGGGCATCAAATGCAGAAGGGAGGTTATGCCTCAGCTAGTGTACTACGTGCAGTTCCAGTCACCATGTACAGGAAGGATGTGATAGTGCTGGAGAGGGCGCAGAAGAGTTTCACCAGGATGCTGCCTGGGAAGGAGCAGTTCAGATATGAGGAGAGGCTGGTTAAGCTGGGTCTGTTCTCTCTGGAGCAGAGGATGTTAAGTGGACATGACTGAGGTATTTAGAGTTTCGAGGGGTACAGATAGGGTAGACTGCAGGAAACTTTTTCTCATATCAGAGGTAGATAAAACTAGAGGACACAGATTAAGTGTAAGGGGACAAAGATTTAGAAGGGATATGAGGACATCTTCTTCACCCAGACATGGTAAGTACCCAGAATGCACTGCTGGAGAGAGTGGTTGAAGCTGGGTCATTAATAGCATTTAGGAAGTGTTTAAGTGAGCATTTGAATCACCTACACATTGGAAGCTAATCAGCCAAGTGCTGGGAGATCGGGTTAATATGGAAAGGTGCCCACTGGTTGGCATGGACGAGTCGTGCCTAATGGCCTGTTTCCATGCTGTATGATTCTATGACTTCTATGAATAAACAACAACTAGAAATAATTCTGAGAGAAAGCCATCATCTAATTTCGAGACCATCCCATGGCTAATGCATTTCTCAATGCCATTTCTCAAGTAATGATTCATTCAGAGTTTTACATTTTGACAAAGCCATCTGTTTATTTTGTCCTCTGAAATGGTCAATAACTTCAGCTGCTTTGCATTTAATGCACACACCTTCACCTTTTATCTGTCTTTGGCTCTGTTGGTTTTAATAAATTGTACTAGGCAGAAAAATTATGTACATGCACACATACAATATATGTGAGTTGCGGAAGATGCTAAGACTGCTGTGCGGAACGAATGGAAAATATTCTTCCAAACACTACCCATCTGGTGAAATGCTGGCATGAGTACAATTATCTTTCAATGTACGTTAGTTGACATATGGTTTGTTGGAGGCACCTGTATCAAGAACAGACAAAAGTCATCCGATGTTTGTTGAAAGTTAGGGAAACCTTGAAAAATCATCACTGCCAGCAAATAATACTTTAACGTGTGCTAATAGGAAACTCAAGAAATGCCTTAGCTAGAGAAGGTCAGAGTTATACAGCACAGAAACAGGCCCTTCGGCCCAACTGGTCCATGCCGACCAAGACTCACATCTAAGTTAGTCCCATTTGCCTGCATTTGGCCCATATCCCTCTAAACCTTTCCCTTCCACATACCTGTCCAAGTGTCTTTTAAATGTTAATGTACCTGCCTCAACCACTTCCCCTGGCAGCTCATTCCATACATGTACCACCCTCTGGGAAAAAGGCTGTGCATTCACCCTATCTATGCCCCTCATGATTTTATACACCTCTATGATATCAACCCTCATTCTGTTATGCTCCAGTGAATAAAGTCCCAACTTGCTAAACCTCTCTTCATAACTCAGTCCCTGGAGTCCTGGAAACATACTCGTAAATCTCCACTGCACTCTTTCCAGCTTAGTGGCATCTTTCCTATAGCAGGGTGATCAAAACTGAACACAATATTCCAAATTCGGCCTCATCAACGTCTTGTAAAATCCCAACTTCTATACGCAATGTCCTGACTGATCACGACCAGTGTGCCAAAAGCCTTCCTCAACACCCTGCCTACCCGTGATGCCACAAGATGTACAAATTACTGTGGTTTGGAAACAGTCATACCAATAAGGTTTCACTGTTGGCCAAAAAAAGTTACAATTTGACTGAAAACAGGCCAACACCAACACTGGGAAGCAAGACACGGTTGAGCAGATCCTCATTTACTGAAATCATAAGCAACCTAACTCTGTTATTTATCAAAGTTCTTAAAAAAAACAAAGTTAAAATTGAGGTTTGCAATATCCTGTCCATTAACAATCATAAAATATAAGCTTTCCAATTTTAGCAGTAACTGTATCTATTGCAAAAGCTTTGAAGCTTCAAACTATAGTAACAGCTCAAATTAACCAAAAAAAAATTTCTGAGAAAATTGCGACTTTCAAAGTCAAGGGAAAAAGCCAAATCACAAGAGGCTTACAGTAATGTTTCATACAATAACATAAAAGACAACCATCAAAAAAAAGTTGTACCAAAATTGTGACTGCTTTGAACATCTCTAGAATTGTAACAAAGTTCCATGTTGAGTTTGTAAGAAATTATAAGCAAAGTTTTCTCCCAGCCAAACTATAAAATCTGGAAGGCAAAAAAAAATTCTGGATGTTGGAAATCAGAAGCATAAATAGAAAATACTGGAAAATCTCGGAAGGTCAGTCAATATTTATGAAAGAAAAAGAAAAAGTAGCAGAGTTAATGTTTACCTCTGCCTGATAGGCAGCCATAAGTGTCAGCCTAGTTTTTGGTTAAAAACCATTCACATTTGCAGAATAGGACGACAGGTTGAAATTCTCTAGTACAGCACCCTTGGGACCTGAACAGTGTCTGATCACAGAAACTGCCCCTTAATCATCACCTTCTCAGCAGGAGGGTTCCAAGAACTGTTTATAACCTGAAGTTTCCCTAGGTTAAAAATGCTGTCAACTGAGATTGCAAAAATTGCACTGGTAGGTTAATTAGCTACAGATTAATACAGATCTTAGTTAATTTTAGATTTGAAGTAGATCTTAGTTAGGATTAGTTAATTCGTATGCATCTGTACCACAAATTCAAAATGTGTCTGACCACGGGAGTTGCCAGACCAGTGTTGCAACCTATACTTTCAACTGAACCAGAATTAACTCTTGTTGATGCAAACACTACTGTACAATTATAAAACAAATGACCCACTATCAACTTAACACAAGCATAACACTTTAAGAATCACCTCGAATCACATTCCCTAATAAAACAGCCAACAACCTAAGTTGCCCACAAGCTCTATAGTAATTGGTGGCTTATAATAAACAACTATATTATACTATCAGATATTGTCAGAATGCATGACTGTTACCAGCTTTACAAACATCTACAAATCTCAACCTCATTTTAAAATTCATGCATTAAAATGTCTGCTACACATTTCATATTGTGCTAGTGATCAAAGAACTATGCATTATATTTACACCAATGAGCATCTTGTAACCATCATTTCTTTAAAATTAATGTACAAAATACTTTGATAAAAATGTTGCTTAGCCTCAAAATACCTACACAGGTGAATGCAATTAGACATAAATGTTCAAAAATGTGACACACACAGCTGGTTAAGAAGTTAATTTTGATCTAAAATTGACACCCTGCTGAACCATATTCATTCTTCATTTTTGCCAAAAACAGCCAACTAGCTTGAGAGGGGCAAAAAAATGAGCTGCTGGAGGAACTCCCCAAGTCAGGCAGCATCTGTGGAAGGAAATGGACGTACAACGGTTTGAGTAGAGACCCTTCATCTGGACTGAAAGAGTGGAGGGGAGGTAGCCAGTATAAAGATGTTGGGGGGGGGGGGGGGGGGGGGGGGGGGGGAGAGAGAGAGAGGAGATAAGAGCTGGCAAGTGATAGGTGGATCCAGGTGAGGAGGGGGTGATTGACAGACAGGTCAGATGGGGAGGGAAGGGTGAAGATAGTGACAGAGGCAGGAAGGTGATAGATGGAGGAAACAAAGGGCTACAGATGGTGGAATCTGGTAAGAAAGGAAGGCGATGAGTAGAAACAAATTAGGGAGGGAAGGTGGGCAAATGGGAACAGTAGGTGGGGGGAAGGGAACAAATATGGGTGATAAGAGACCTCCAGCTCCATCCAGGGACCTAAACAGCCCTTCTATGTAAAATAGAGATTCACATGCACCTCCTTCAACCTCATCTAATGCATTCGGTGCTCTCAACGTGCTGATCATCTGCACTCTGTCCACAATGGCTATCTGGAGCTCCCGGATGCAAGCCATTTTAATTCCCTTTCCCATACTGAACTGACTATCCTCAGCCTCCTCCACTGCCAGAGTTAGGCCAAACGCAAACTAGAAGAACAGCACCTCATATTCCACCTGGGTAGACTAAAATCGAATGGCATGAACACTGAATTCTCCAATTTCAGGTAACCTGCTCCCCTTCAGTTCCTTTCTCTATCCTCCTGATCTACCCAGGTCTTCTCACACACACCCTTCTTTCCAACCCGCACACCCCCAGCCTCCAATCACCCATTCTGTCACCTCCCCCACCTACTCCATCTGACCATCACCCACATGCTCCTCCCACTGAGTCCCCTATCCCACCCCTCCCTTATTTGGTTCCATTCTTCATCTTCCTTTTTTTAAAAAATAATCAGATTCCACAATCTGCAGCCCTTTGTTGGCTCCACTTGTTACCTCCCAGCCTCTGTCACTAGATCCACCCTTCCCTTCCCCACCTGACTCCATCTAATTAACCCCTTCTCACCTGGATCGACCTATCACTTGCCAGCTCTTGCCTCACTCCCCCCACCACCACCTCTTTATACTAGCTATCTCCCCTCTACTCTCAGTCCAGATAAAGGGTCTCAACCCAAAATGTTGACTGTCCATTTCCCTCCACATATGCTGCCTGAACCGCTGAGTTCCTCCAGCAGCTCGTTTTTTTGCTCCAAACAGAATTACATGGAAATAACATCAGTGCATTAAAGAAATGTGGCTGCAGGGTGATCAAAGCTGGAACTAAATATTCCAGAGTATTTGACATTTAAGAGGGGCAGACATAAAAGGAAAAGTGTTAATGGAGTACCATTAATAAGGGAGGAGATTAGTGCAATGGTGAGAAATAATCTTGGCATTACAGATGTAGAATTACAATTAACGTGGATCAAGATAGGAAAAAGCTAAGGACATAAATGTCAGTAAGCCACCAAATAATAGTTGTAATGTTGGTGCAATACATATCAGAAATTAAAGATGCCTGTGACAGGGTTAATACAATAATTGTGGGAGACTTTAACTTAAGTATAGACTGGAGAAATGGAATTTGCTATGATACAGAAGATGCATTTATGGGATGTATTCGAAATACTTTTCTAGATCAATATGTTGAGGAACCAGCTAGGAAAAGATTATTGTGGATCTTGTTTGGTGCAATGAGAGTGGGTGATTGATGATTTTGTTGTCAAGTTACACTTTGTGGGGGATCAACTATAATACTACAGAATTCTATATTGGGTTCAAAAGTGATATAGTTCAAACCAAAAGTAGGATTTTAAATCTAAACAAAAGAAATTATGAAGCTATGAGAGGACCAGTGCCTGTGGTTAATTAAAATAATATATTGAAAGGTATAACAGGGGACAGGCAATGGTTAGCTTTTTAAAAAAAAGCACAAATTCCTATATACCTTTAAGGCACAAAAGCCTAGAATGAAAAGCGATTCATCCATGGCTTACCAGAGAAATTAAAGATTGTATTAAATCAAAAGAAAATATTTATTTGGTTGCAGAAAGCGGTAGGTCTGAGAATTGGGAGCATTTTTGGTGCTCAGCACAAGAGAAGCAAGAACCTAATAAAAACTGAATGGCAAGAAACCCAAAAACTGGCTGTAAGAGCTTTTATGGGTATGCCAAAAGGAAAAGTACTAGAGAGAACAAATGTTGTCTTCTTACAAACAGAGGCAAGAGAATTTATAATAAAGAAATGGAAGAGAAAATAATTATTTTGTATCTGTTTCTACAGAAGGCGGCACACAAAATGTGCTAGACATAATA
Organism: Pristis pectinata; assembly: GCF_009764475.1. Classification (NCBI taxonomy): domain Eukaryota; kingdom Metazoa; phylum Chordata; class Chondrichthyes; order Rhinopristiformes; family Pristidae; genus Pristis; species Pristis pectinata. Next base: position 32,457,250 of record NC_067415.1, read on the forward strand.
GAGAATCAAGGGTCAAATGAGCACAAGGGAATGAAGGAAATAACGAGTCAAAAAGTGGTACAAGCAGTCCCCTGTATTAAAAAAGTTGGTGTGCTTTAAAGCTGAAATTCCGAGCACCTGATGATCTATATCCAAGGGCTTTGAAAGTTATGACTTTAGAGATGGTGATGCTCTGGTTATCACTTTCCAAGGCTCTGTAGATTCTAGAACTGATCAGGCAGTAGCAATTATGACTCCGCTATTTCAGAAAGGAGGGAAAGAGAAAACAGGAACTTCCAAACCATTAGCCTGATGTCAGTGGTAAGGAAAATGCTGGAATCTATAATGAAGTAACTGTAAAACAAAAATTCAAAAAGAAGAGATTGAGCAGAGTCAACATGCGTTTATAAAGGAAGACAATCATGCTTGTCCTGTTGGGAGTCCTTTGATGATGCAACTAGTAGAATAGATAAGTGGGAACCAGTGTATTTGGCTTTTGATAAGGTCTCATACTGGAGCTTGGTCAACAAGGTTAAAGCACATGTAATTGGAGATTGAAAATGAGTTAGTGGACAGAAAGTAAAGGGTAAGAATAAACAGATCATTCTCAGATTGGCAGGATGCAATTAATGAAAGGTATTTAATGACTGCAGGGGTTTGTGCTTGGGGCCCAACTTTTCATGACCTACATCAACAATTCACAGATGTTATATTTCCAAGTTTTCAGACAATGCCAAATTAGGTGGGATTATAAATGCAGAGGAGGGTATAAAGCTACAAGGAAACATGGACAAACTGAGTGAGTGGACTAGACCGTAGCAAATGGAATGCAATATAGAAAAATGCGGTATACTGTTTCTGCGGAGGGTGGGAATAAATGAGAGGGGAAGATGGCAAGAAATGATAAAGAGAGAAAAAGGTAGCAGGTAGCAGGACGCAGTCATAGCCAGAAAATGATAGGAAGTGTGCATGTCAATAGGATCAAGGAAGAAATAATGGTTTATGAAGTCAAAAATTAAGGATTCTCTATCAAAATGCACAAAGCATTCACAAAAAGGTAGCACAAATGGTGGTGCAAATGGAGATAAATGGGTATAATCTAATAACCATTATTAGAGACATGGTTGCAATGCAACTAATGTTGGAACCTGAATATTCTCCTTGGCATTTCAAAAGAATGGGCAGATTGTAAAAGGAAGTACCGTTACACTGATAAAATGACTTACATCAGGACAATAGAGAGAAATTATCTTGGCTCAAGAGATCAGTAGATAGAATCAGTTTAGGTGAGGCAGAAGAAAAGAAAATCACTGGTGGCATAGTTGATAGGGTACTTAACGGTGACCATTTTGTTCAGCAGAATATTAATCAAGAAATAACTGTGGCTTGTAACAAAAGGTAATACGAGAGGTGACCTTAAACCTTATATCAACAGTCAAATCAAACTGATAGAGCACTTTCATGGAACACTTTCACAGCAGTTTACTAGAGCAACATGTTGCTGAACCCAATGTGACTGGACCCAACCAGGGAATAGGCTAGTTTTGATTTGATAGTATGTATTGAGATAGAATTAATTAGTACTTTCAGCTGGGGAAGAGCAAGCATAACATGACAGAAGAACGCATTCTGTTTGAGAGTAACAAATGTAGATTCAAAGCCAAGATCTTAAACTTGAATATAGACATTTACATGTGAATAAAAGGACCGTTGGCCAAAGAGGATCGGGAATTAGATTAAAGAATATGATAGTAAATGAAAACTAAAAACAAAATTAAAATAAAAATCTGAAAATAAAAAGACAAAATGCTAGAAACACTCAGCAGCTTAGCAGCATCTATGGAAAGAGAAACAGAGCTAACGTTTCAGCTCCAAGACCCTTTGTTAGGGCTGAGAAAAAGAAAAACAGGTTAGTTTTCAGTGGCAGAGAAGGTAGGTGAGGGATAGTCAGAACAAAGGAAATACCTCTGATAGGGTAAAATCAAATGAGTAAATGTAGCAGTAAAAGTAGCAGGTAGGATCAGATTATGCTTTTTTGTCTGTGTAATGTCTTACTAATAACAAGGCCTGTGGTACAAGCCCAGGAGTACTGGTTATACAAATAGAAAAAGAAAAACTTAGTCAAAATGATGAAAGACAGATATGGCCAGTTCTGATACAGACAGAAAGAGAATTACCAAAAGTTGGAGAAATCGATATTGGTCCCTTAAAAACTGAGACAGGAAGATTAATTATGACGATTGTACAAATAGCAAAGACATTAAATATTTTGTTTTTTTTCACAGTAGAGGGATTCAGAAGACATACCAGAAATAATTGAAAAATCAGCAGGCAAGAGGGAGTGAAAAAACAAAATCATTCTCACTGGGGAAAAAAGTATTCAAGCTACATGCAAGGATACTAAAGCAAGAGGATGCAGAGATCATGGATGCATTAATTGCAAGCTTCAAGAGTTCACTAGATTCTAGATAGATCCCAGCAGATAAGAAAGCTGCAAATGTTGCAACGTTGTTTGCAAAAGACAGGAGAAAAAAAACAAGCACTGGCCAGTTAACCTCTGCAATTGAGAAAATGCTGGAGCCCGTTAGTAATCAAGTGTCACAGAACACCTAGAAAACTGTGACCAGTGTGGTGCCGTAGGGATCAGCTATGGTTTTGACTATTTACAATTTATGTTAATAATTTAGACAAAGGGACCAGGGATATTATACTGAAGTTTGCTGATGATACAAAGGATAGGGGGTGGGAAAACCATTTGTGATGACAACACAAAAAACTGTAAGAGGATAAAAATAAGTTATATTACTCGCAAAACTATGGCAAATGTACCATGATGCGAGGAATTTGGGCTTTCCACTTTGGCCAGAAGAACAGAAAATAGAATATTATTTGAATGGCAAGAGACTATTAATATTGGTGTTTAGAGAGTTTTTTGATGACATACAGGGAACAAAAATTTAGTATGCGGGTAGAGAATGAAGTGTTGGCCTTTATTACAAGAGGGGAGGTGTACAAAAATAGGAAACCTTATAGAGCCTAGAGCTATATAGAGCCTGGAATTTTTCTCATCTTATTTTAGAAAGAATATACTTGGAGATTCCAGCTAAATATGAAGGGGTTATCTTATTCAAGAAGATTAACCATGTTTAGCCTATATTCTTTAGTTAGAAGAAAGACCATATTAAAATATAAAAGATGGATACAGAAGGAATATATCCTCCAACAGAGGAAGCTAGAAAAAGGGACAGTGTCTTAGAATGAGGGGTCAACATTTAAAAGAATTAACATTCCATCAACCTGAAACATTATCTGTTCCCGTCTCAGCAGATACTGCCTAAACTGCAGGATATTACTATCATTTTCTGTCTTTTATTTCAGATTTGCAGAATCTGCAGAATTTTATTTTTACAAAATCAGGATCCTTTTTGGGGAATTCCAGAGTAGCTTCATTCAAACTTTGCCTTTAACTACCTGTTTCCTCTTCCCTCTCAATTGCAGCATCATAGGAAGTTATTTCAACTGATTTTGTTTTTGTAAGAAGAATGGGTAAAGAAAGAGTTTCCAGTCACTTAATACTAATAGCACTAACTCCATAGCTTGACGAACATTTGTTATCACTTTCCAAGTAGAATGATCAACATTAGCCTTGAAGGGTTGGAGTTAGTGTGGGAGGGGTTGAGCAATGTGAGGCCTTTTAAAAGAGCTAGGGTAGAGGCAAAAACCCAAACAACATTGAGTATCCTAAAACCTAAATCAGAGAAGGTCAAATAAATCATAGATTTAAAAAAAAGGTAGAAATCTTAAGAGCAATATCCAGCTATCCCATCTTGTGTGTACTTTGTTTACAAACATTAATGAAAGAAGAATCCAACATGGATATGCTCATTGCAACTGCATTGGAGTTCACTGTGTTACTGAACAAATTGCTAAACACAGTATAAAAACTAGGCCTCAATTATCAACTCAAATGTTACTAGGCTGCCAAAGTGTAGAGAACAAGACTATGCCATGCATAATAACAAACAAAAATCTTACTTTCAAAAACAGTTAAAAGTAAGTTTAATTCACAATAGCAATATTCTACTGATATTATTAGGATTACTTAGCACGATTTAAAAATTTTCACTTTTCTGCTCTTCTGGTTATGAAAAGTGGAAAATATTTCATGCCCTGAGTCTCTAAAAAATTTACAGTTAAATAAATATTATTTGGACTACAGTGTTAATCTAAAATTTGTAAAGTTGCACTGACGCGACTTGCTATCACATTTTTCCTCACAGCTGAAATACATTAAAGCATCATTTGGGACCTAGAGGCACTTGCAGCTCTTCAATAATCACCAAATAATGGTGTAGTCTCAAATAATGTTTAATCTAACCCAATGATTTTTATATAGTATATTTAATATAGGAAAATGAAAGACAATTTTATAAAACACTTTTCTGCATTCCATGTAAATATTTTATTGAATTATGTTTTCCCTGGGTTAATCTATTATACTTTAGGAAAACAAAGCTCATTGTTCTGTTAAAAGTTTAATGTTTAATACTTTTGATGGGGTAGAATTTAAATTACTATAGTATGGATGACTACGTGCATGAATACACATTAAATCACAAACCAGTCTCTTTTAACTATTGCCGGTTAGAGGTTGTTTTTGTTTTAAAACACAAAATCAGGAAATGCTGCAACCAATGTGTGCACAGATATGAAATAAAATGGTTGTGTAATATTAAGTAACACAGGACTTAATTTCCCCCAATCTTCATTGAAATCATGCATGGAATTTTTATGTCCACTTGAGAAAGAGATTCAATGATGCAAACATCTTTCAAATGAAATGGACGAAACCTCTAATATGTGCCCAGACCACCACGCATCTCATCCAGGGATGTCATTTACAATTACTGAGCTAAGTAATACAAAATCTTTAAATGTAGAATAATCTAAAAGAAACAACGGCATTTTCAGAAATTCCCAAAAAATGAAACAAGGCCCAGAACCAAGCAATTTGGCTCATCAGGTCTATGCTGGCTACCAATAGAGCAATCCCATCAGTTCCATTCTCCCTCTCCTTGTCTTCCTATAACTCTTCAAATTATTCTCTCTTTTATTTTTCCAACAACTTCCCTTTGAATCATTTGTCACTAACCTACACTGAGGGGTAATTTACATAGGCAATTAGGCTGGCACTACATATTTGAGATTTGGGATGGAAACTCACTCAGTCACAGGGAGAATGTACAAACTCCAATATATAGAACAGATGATCAGAATCTAACATGCAGCAGTACCATGTGCTACACTATGGGCCACCCAGACTGGCCATAACATCACAAGGAGCTGATGAAATTATAAGATCTGAAATAATAGTCCACACCCCATCTAATTGAGAACATACCTCACACAATGACTAGTTACAAGTTTAGTTACATTATGAAGAGTGTCTTTTTTTTAAAAATTAGGACATTTTCAGAACCAATTACTTTGGTAAGAGAAAAGAAATATGGTATGACGTTTTAAAATACTTTGGTATATTTTGGTGATTGCTCAAACAATATTTTCATAAATGCTTAACAATTCATTGAAAACAATTTTCCAGTTCACAATCCACTGATTCACGGACATTGCTATTTCATGAAACTGCCAATTTGAAAATCAGCTGCTGGAAATGTGCATAGCATTTATGATGGCAGAAATATGACAAGGGTGGTTGTAATAAAGGAAGTATCACATGTAAACCATTTTTAGCAAACCAACTTCTCTCCTCTTTACTTATTAAAATGAATTATGAGCAACTTACTGTTTCTTCATCAGTTTCTTCAATTTCTTCAGTTTTAAAGCCGAAAATATTCCTTCGCTTCACTGTAAGAAGATTGGAATCATCATGGTCATCAAAAGCATCATCATCAATGAACGGGAATGCTGCTACTTGTTTATTCTCCTCTTCATTACTTGGATCATTTTTATCAATGGAATCATTATTCATACAGCACAAATTGTCTTTGGTTTTCTTCTTGGCCTCTTGTTGGAAAGAGGTCTGTTCCCGAAATAGAGTCTTAAAGTCTTCCAATTCCTCATCAGCTCCTTCTTGTGAACTTTCTGCTGCAGTATCATTCACAACAGCTAATTCATTATCTTGGACTATGTTGTTCATAGAAGACATTTCTCTTTCTTTTTGTGCTCTCTGAAGAAATCTAATTCGAGGAGGAACAGCAAGACCCAAGGAGCTGTAATGGAAGGGCATATTATATCTTTAACAGCTTGGTCTTCCATAACAAGACAGCACACAAATAGGTCATTCAGATCCTACATCTGTTGGTTATGCTCCATTTAGGTCACCTCCTGTTCCACTCTGTCAGCATAAATCTCTTTTCCCTTCTTTATATACTTACCCAGATGCAATTTTCGCCTTACCTACTCGCTGTCGTCACACTCTCACGACTCTAGATGGGGAAACCAGACTATTTAAGGAAAGGGAAGCAAAATGGGACTATAAGGTGTCTACTCCCACCCTTGCAGAAGAGTTCACTCCAGCCAAAGCATAATAATCTTGTCTATGCCACCATTTCTGGTACTATAAACTCTTTCTAGTCTCTAGCAAAATTACTTGTCACAAAAACATAGGGAATGCACAAACTGCATCAGCTAAACCCTCATCCTACTACTTTACCAAAAGAATCCCAGTTGGTTCTCTCTATACAAATTGGGCTTGGTTTTCTGGGCTATTTGCAGGACCTTGTCATTTTTAAATCAGGATGGTTTTGGCAACAAGTGGACATTAGTGGATCCAAAAAAGCTAAAGCCTGTAGCTTGTTATGTTAGTCAGTCAGGGGGTGGTCTTCACAGGGGAGGTAGTTGGGCAGCAAAAATCCCAGTCATGAAAATATTGTAGGAAAGAAAAGCAGACAGCTGGCTGAGCCACAACCCCAGGTTCTGCAATACTGCTAAAGTGGTCATGGACTTTGATATATTTTTGATATTAAGGATTCAATGTCAACTAAACCAGTTTTAAAAATGTTTGCAAACTTCAAAATAAATTTTTTAAACAATTAAAAGATATTAAATAATTCCTCTGACCAAAGAAATGTAAACATCAAATATTTAATTAAATCATTGCAATGATGGATGGCAATTAAAAATCTAACATTTTCTTAGTCAAACAGATGATGTCAGAGGAACTTAGAGAATGAGATCAGAAGTGCTCTTAAAAATTACAACAAACTAAATCAAACGTAGCAAAGATTTAACTAACAATGACCCAATAAATACAGCCAAGGTGCAGAGAATGAAATTTTTTAAAAATCAAATGGCAAGAGAAATTTTCTATTTTTGGAGAGTAAGGAGCCATAATTCCAAGCAGTCCATGTTATAATAGACCTGGAAGTGCACAATGTGGTCACTTATTACTGTAAGTGGCAATGTTTTCTGTTCTTGATGAAGTTATTCCTCAACTACTATATACCCTCATTTTCAAACTCCACGACCACCACTGCACCAAATAAAATGTTACTTACAAAGCATATTCCTTCAATGATATTGAGAAAACATCAAAAACATCTTTGTTCTTCATCAGGTAGACTGACCGCACATAGGACACAAAACACTGCAACATAGCAGAAAAACACATAATGCATATTTCAGACATTAAAAACAATTTCAAAGTTACAACACTATTTATTCAATACTGCATCTGTCAAACTCACCTACCACCATCTCCAACAGGATCCCACCACCAGGCACATCTTCCCCTCCCCCCACTCCACATTCTGCAGGGATCGCTCTCTCCGCAACTCCCTTGTCCACTCGTCCCTCCCCACTGATGACCTTCCCAGCACTTATCCCTGCAACCAGACTGAATGCCACACCTGTCTCTACACCTCCTCCCTCACCACCATTCAGGGCCCTAGACAGTCCTTCCAAGTGAGGCAGCGCTTCACCTGCAAATCAGAGGGTGTCATTCATTGCATCCAGTGCTCCGGGTGCGGCCCCTGGTATATCGGTGAGACCTGACACAGATTGGGTGACCACTTCGTCGAGCACCTTCACTCTGTCTGCCGCAAAATCAAGGATCTCTCAGTGGCCAGCCACTTCAATTCCACATCCCACTCCCATACTGACAGGTCTATCCACAGCCTCCTCTACTGCCACGTTGAGGCCAGATGCAGGTTGGAAGAACAACACCTCATATTCCACCTTGGGAGACTCCAACTTGACGGCCTCCACAGCGATTTCTCTGACTTCTGGTAACTCCCTCCCCTCTTCTCCCTCCTTTACCCCCCTTTGTCTTCCCTCATTCCTGTGGCACCCTCCACCTTTTTCTTTCCCCTTCCCCCCGCCCTCATGATCTGCCCATCTATTCCCCACCTCCTTCTCTTTATTCCATGGTCCACTGCCCTCTCCTACCTGATTCCTTCTTCTTCAGCCCTTTGCCTCTTCTACCCATCACCTCTCAGCTTCTTTCATGTCTGCCCTCCCCCACCCACCCACCTTCCCCCATCTCACCTGGACTCACCTATCACTTGCCTGCATATGATTCTCCCCCTCCCTCAACCTTCTTATTCTGGCTTCTGCCTTCTTCCTTTCTGGTCTTGATGAAAGGTCTTGACCCAAAATGTCGACTGTTTATTTCCCTTCACAGATGCAGCCTGACCTGCTGAGTTCCTCCATCACTTCTTGTGCTTGTTGCCTTCCAAAATTCTACTTTAAATTTAGCAACGTTACTTAATGTAACAATTTACCAATGAAAAGCACTAATTTCAAATATTAGGTCATAGATCAAGCCCCTTTGAGGGCTATGATTTTTGGATTCTGCTGTGTCCTACATCAGCAGCCATTTTTAAGATCAAGTCCATGACATCGATAGCCCACTGCGATAACTCTCCTCTGGGTCCCACAGGATTCAAGCTTTGATTTATTATCACCATTGTGTTCACTGCACAATTTTCAGATTTCCATCCAAACAATATTTCAACATTCACTGCTGTGCTATCCTCACTCAGGTGTACTGGTGACTGCAAAATGCCTGATGTACCAGCTGGAGGGAGGAAAAGTGATAATCCACAATACTCCTCCCCTTATTGCTTTTACACCAAATTAACCAAAAGCATTAAGAAAGAAAATCACAGTAAAAGTTACTGGACTCACTCGTTGTGCTCTTTCTTTCAGCTCCTGTTCTTGAGCTAGAAAGGCTTCCAGCTTTGCCTGTATATTTGTCAGTTTCGCTGGATTGATTCTGTTTAAAATAAAGTTTCTTTTAAATTTCTTAAATTATGATAACCTATTAATAGCCAATGAAATGCAACTAAAATAAGCAGTTTAAAAAATAACAAATTATTTCCTGCAAGCAACAAACAATCTGCTGAAGGACCTCAGTAGGTTGGGCCACATCCATGGGAGGAAAGGAATTGTCAATGTTTTGTGTTGGAAACAATGACAATTCCTTTCCTCCCACAGATGCTGCTCAACCCTCTGAGTTCTTCCAGCAGACATTTGTTGCTCCTGATTCCAGCATCTGTAGTCTCGTGTCTCTTATTTCCTGCAAGTTTATTTATAATGTGTGCAGTTTGTGAAACTCGCAATGTATATAACGAAAGTCAAAGAACTGCAAGTGCTGGAAATCTGAAATAAGATTAGAAAATACTAGAAACAATTAGCAGGTCAGACCTATGGAAAGAGAAACAGTTAACACTTTGGGACCCTTCATCTGATGAAGCATAACTACAACAGTTCAAGGAGGCTCATCATCAATTTTTCAAGGGAAATTATGGACAGCAGATAAACACTGGCCTTGCTAGCCACACCCAGATCCCAGAAGGAAGCATAACCCCAGTCTAATCTTGAAACTGAAATACTACATCCCTAGAATGGCTCCAGTAAATCGTTCTGAACCTCCAGTAGGAACTCCAAGGCTTTTCTAAAGTTAGGTGACCAGAATTGGTAGCTTAACCCATGCATTATACAAGTTCAATATAATTTCTCTTCTTTTGTACCCTATGCTGTTATTTATGAATCCCAGGTTCCCATACCACCCACTCTTTCAATGTGCTGCCACTTTCCTAAATTCATACACATAAAGTCCCTCTATTCTTGTACAACATTCAGACTTGTGCCATTTAGTCTATACTATCTTCACTCTTTCTATTACTTCATGCTTCTTCGTATTAAATTCCATCTGCTTCCTGCCTGTCCATTCAGCCAGCCTACCTATGTCTTCATGCATTCTATTACTATCATCCTCGCAGTACACCTGACTTCAAGCTTTGTGTTAGTCTTAAACTTGGGAAAATTTATTCTGGACATCCATGTCTAAGTTATCAAAGAAAAAGCAATGGTTCCAATAGCAACCACTGAGGAATACCTCCATCTACCATCCTCCAGTATGAAAAACAAATGTCTATCAATAGTATCTGCTGACATCCTTTAAGCCATGGGCTTCAATTACATTAATCAGCCTTTAGTGTGGGAATTTTTCCAAATGCCCCCTGAATATCTACTGCCTTGCCTTTATCAACTTCTTGTTAACTTGTCAAAATCTCACTCCAATTAATCAAACACAATTTACCTTTAACAAATTAGTGTCAACCTTCATTTATTAATCAAATTTTGCCACATTGCTAATAATGGTGACCTCTAAAAGCTTTCCCCTAAAGAGGGTTAAGCCAGTCATCTCCTTACATCCTGTCTGAACAAGGTTGATATGTTTGCCAATCCTTTGGCACTCCCCCACCCTCCCATTCAAATAGAATTGGAATAATCATAAGAGCTTCTGCAACCTCCATTCCCACCTTCCTCAGCAACTAGGATCAACCTAGCAACTCAGGGTAGGTAATCTGTTTAAGTGCAGCCAGCCTTTGTTATACCTGCTCCTTATCAATTTGCACCCCAACTATTTTTGTTTTGAACCACCTTCACTTCTATACAGCAGCTTATTAGTAAAATCCAAAGGAAAAAGTACTCATTTAATATTCCTGCTACCCCTTCTGTCCCCAAAGAACACTTTTGTTATCCCAACCCTTTTTTCATCTGCTAACAACTTATGTGCCAGAAAACATTATCAGCGTTCTCTTTTGTATTAACTGCCATTCTCTTCTCATACTTCTCTGCTATAATATTTTCTTTTACACTTCTTAACTAAGTATATTCAACCTGGTTCTTGCCAGAGTTATTCACCTTGTGTCACACATCTTCCTTTTTCCCCCTTTTGTCATTTTCTGTTCCTCCTTTGTCATGCAGGGAGCCTGGCTCGAGGTTCTTTCTCATCCCATCATTATCATCTACCTTGGATCCTTCCAACAATGATCCCTCTCCTTTACTCTCTCTGATCTCCATCTAAAATGGTTCAATTTTCTGACTTTCACAGCCAAGATCACTCCTCGCTGCTGCCAAAATGTCATCCTTCGTTACTGAAACAACCTCACCTCCTGCTGCATGCCTGGTCTCAGAGTCAAGGATGCCTTGTGAGGACTGGAAAGGAACTCTGGGGAAAGGATTCAGGTGGGGGGTGGAGATTGGAGAAGTGGGATCCACTTGTTGCGGTCCACATATGAACCAGTGTCAGAAGAACAAGAAAAAGGTTCTGCTAAAGGAGTACAAGGAGCTATTATGTAAATTAAGCAAAACCACAAAGGCTACTACAGGAAAAATTGAATGGCTCTGTAGCATCCCAAAAAATAAATACCCAATAGGAATAATGCACTTTTAAACTACAAGCTGTTTATGACTTCTTCAACAGATATAGAAGTCAAGTACAATTCAGACACTATTAATTAGAACTAAAAGAAGAAAGCAAGCTGACTGCAGAGGTTGAAAAAGATGTAATGGAATTTTCATTTTCAAAGGAGGTAATTCCACTCTCTGGCATGATATTCAGCTAAGTAGAGCAGGAGGATAAGGTACAATCCCTAACCTGCAGCAAAATAACTGAGATTCATACCTAATGGTTCAGGTAAGGTTCAATCATCAGGCAATGCTGCTGTTGTTTATATTAACTGTAGTAACTGAAAATATTAGTGGCTGTCCAGTGACACCCTCTGGAAAGTATGTGCAGCAACATCAGATGCAAAGTTTTGCTGTGATGCTACCTAAATAGACTGGCAACACAATGGTCTGAGACAGATTTAAGACCTATGAAACCATAACGTAGTGTAAATTATTGCCTTCAAAAAGGGAAGGAACTGAAGTAAACTCTGAACATGTTCATTTATCTTTTTCAATATAAATTTAGCACACAGAACACCATGAGACACCTTCTGCGCTGAACTCAATCACAAAGAAGGCATGCCAGCAGCTCTACTTCATTAGGAGTTTGAGGAGATCTGGTATGTCACAAAAGGCTCTTACAAATTTCTATAGATGTACAGTGGAGAGAATCCTGTCTGGTTGCATCACAGCCTGGTATGGCACCTCCAATGCACAGGATTGCAAGAGGCTGCAGAGGGTTATTGACTCAGCCAGCTCCATCACGGACACAACCCTCCCCACCATCAAGGACATCTTCAAGAGGCAGCACCTCAAGAGGGCAGCATCTATCATTAAGGACCCTCACCATCCAGGACATGCCCCCTTCTTGTTATTACCATCAGGGAGGTGGTACAGGAGCCTGAATACCCACACTCAATGATTCAGGAACAGCTTCTTCCCTTCCACTATCAGATTTCTGAACGATCCATGAACACTACCTCATTATTCCTTTTATTTGCACTATTTGTTTTTGTAATTTATAGATTTTATGTGTTTGCACTGTACTGCTGCCACAAAACAATAAATTTAACATCAAATGTCAGTGATAATAAATCTGATTCTGATTCTCAGAGGGCAAGATGGAAAATAAAACTCCAGCCTCTCTCACTCATTTTACTCAAAGACTGGTTACCATTTTTCAAAATAACTGTGTATTGGAGAAGCTTTGGCTCTAATTCTTTTCCCACATTTGAGAAAATGCCTATTTGTAAGAATAATGTTATTAACATTTAAAGCAAATGCTGAAAATAGAAGGAAATACAAACTAAGAAAACAAAATGTAGCCAATGACAATTTCCATTCACACAGCATCTCCAACAAAGCAGAACATTTCATGGCATTTCAAGGGAATAAATTTTAAAAAATGGCTTGACTCAAGAGGAGATATTAGGGGAAGTGAGGTGTTATGGACTCAGTGAAAGTCCCTTTAAGATAGAGAGTGTGTGTGTATGTGTGTGTGGGGCGTGCTTACGTCAATAGAAGATAAAGGACGTAATGACGTTGTTGAAGAAGTCAGAAGAAGAAGAAGAAGAGAGAGAGAGAAGGGAGAGAGACACCAGCCTGCTTGTTTTCTCTATCGATGGGTGAGAAACAATAACTGTGTTTGCCACTGAAATCCATGTATGGAAGTTGGAAGTAATCCGGTGGAGTTCACTTTGTTGCTGACCTGTAGAAGGAAACAGGTTTTTGTGTGTGGACGACCACGGTTTGGATGCTTTTCGGGGTGAGGAAGTCACTACCGAGTAAACACTGAAGTGTCGTTTGGGTTTCATCGTGGAACATTTGGGTTTCGTATGTACTCTCTCTATGTTTTTCTACATCTACATCTTATCTTCAGACAACGGTGGTTGTTGAAGAAGCCCTTGCTCATGTTTCACCTTATGGCTTGCGGAACTGAACTTTAAGAACCATTCCGGAACTGGAAGTTTTGGACTTTGTCACACACACACACACGAAGAGTTTAGGTTTGGGGTTAACGTTCGAGGTTTAACATTCTTGAATTCTAACATACTAACATTTTTACTTTTATTTTACGTATTATCATAAGTAGTGATTAATAAAATAGTTTTTAACACTGAATCATGCACAGTGTGTTTCTTTTGTTGCTGGTTTGTGACAAAATTGGGGGCTCGTCCGGGATTTGAACCCGGGACCTCTCGCACCCGAAGCGAGAATCATACCCCTAGACCAGTATTTCCAACATTTTGAAAAGGTTGCTGTGAGTTCAAACTGGCCAAGGAAAGGATGGGCTCTTATGGTACAGAGTGTGATTAAAGGTAAAGCTCAAAAAGCTTATTCTGCTTTGTCTGTTGAGGATGCAGCTGATTATAGCAAGGTAAAACAAGCTATATTGAAGGCCTATGAATTGGTCCCTGAGGCTTATAGACAAAAATTCAGAGACTTGAGGAAATCTGCAGATCAGACTTATATGGAATTTGCCAATGGAAAGAGAATATGTTTTGAACGATGGTGCCTGGCTAAAAATGTAGATGGGGATTATGATAAATTGACAGAATTGATACTGGTGGAAGACTTTAAAAGATGTGTTCCAGCTGAATTAACAACATATTTAAATGAAAAGGCAGTGGAAACTTTACAAGAAACTGCTAGGTTGGCAGATGATTATGCTTTAACCCATAAATCCAAATGGGGACAACCTAAAACCTTTCAAAAGAGTTACAAAGACAATCCAGGTAAACCAGAGATTAAATTGGGAGGTAATCAAAAAGGAAAAGATGAAAAGAAGCCAGGGCTGGAGAAACCTGTTGAGCGTACTTGTTATTACTGTAGGAAACCTGGCCACGTGATATCTAATTGTGCCCTTTTGAAGAAAAAGAAGGAAGCTGGGCCCAATGCTTGCTTTCAGGCAATTAAAAATCAAGAAGGTTTAGGAGATGCTGTTAAAGATCAGTCCTTGCAAGAGGGAAAAGCGGAAAAGTTGGAGGAGGTGAGAAAAGAATTCCGTTCGTATGTATCAGAGGGTTTTGTTTCACTGAATGATGAGTCACCCCAGGTGCCAGTGAAAATTCTTAGAGATACTGGGGCTAGTCAATCTCTCTTGCTGGACAGTGTTTTAAATTTTGGTGAAGAAAGTGACACTGGTGAAGTAAATCTAGTACGAGGTGTTACAGGTGAGACCATGTCTGTCCCTTTTCACAGGGTGATTTTAAAGTCAAAGTTCGTAGAAGGACCAGTCGAGATAGGGATAAGACCTAGTTTGCCAGTGGAAGGAGTTTCTTTGTTATTGGGAAATGACCTTGCAAATGGAGAAAGTGATCCTGTGGTACGGTTAACAACCAAACCAAGGATTGATGAGTCTGAGAATGATCAAGATGTTTACCCATCATGTGCGGTGACTCGAGCTAGAGCTAGAGAATTAGCCAAGACAGACAGTCCGGTGCAGTCTGATGTAGTTCCTTGTGACAGTCCTAAACAGGAAGAAAATTTTGATGCCTTATCTGAGACTTTTCTGTCTTCACTGGAGGATCAACAT
Organism: Pristis pectinata; assembly: GCF_009764475.1. Classification (NCBI taxonomy): domain Eukaryota; kingdom Metazoa; phylum Chordata; class Chondrichthyes; order Rhinopristiformes; family Pristidae; genus Pristis; species Pristis pectinata. The sequence goes on from NC_067415.1 coordinate 32,472,464, forward strand.
CCTTATAGTGAGCCTGAATTTAAAGATTTGTCTTTGTCGAGGAAGGATTTTATGGTGGAACAGACAAAGGACCCTGAGTTGACAGAATTGAAAGAAAAAGCACTCTCATGCGAGGAGATTGAAAAGGTGCCAACTGGATACTATGTCAAAAATGGAGTGTTAATGAGGAAATGGAGACCTCCCCATGTTCCTGTTAATGAGGAATGGGAAGTTATTCATCAGGTTGTTGTTCCAAAAGTTTATAGGGATGAGATTTTAAACCTGGCCCATAGTATGCCTTTGGGTGGTCATTTTGGTGTGAATAAAACTGTAGGGAAGATCTTGAAACAATTCTATTGGCCTGGTTTGAGAAAAGATGTGGTGATGTTTTGTCGAACCTGCCACACATGTCAGATGGTAGGTAAACCAAATCAAAAACCCCCTGTGGCTCCTTTGAAACCAATTCCTGCTTTTGGTGAACCCTTTTCGAAGGTGATTGTGGACTGTGTTGGCCCATTACCAAAGTCTAAGACTGGAAATCAGTATTTGTTAACCATCATGTGTGCCACTTCTAGATTTCCAGAGGCAATACCCCTTAGAAATGTTAAGGCCAAGACGGTGTCAAAGGCTCTTGTAAAATTTTTTACCTTGTTTGGTTTGCCAAAAGAAATCCAATCTGATCAAGGTAGTAATTTTATGTCAAAAATTTTTCAACAAATAGTCTATGAGCTGGGAGCAAAGCAGATTGTATCACCTGCATATCACCCAGAATCTCAAGGAGCTCTGGAGAGATTTCATTCTACTCTCAAAAATATGCTGAAGACTTATTGCTTTGAAAACACCAAGGATTGGGACGAAGGTATCCATTTACTTTTGTTTGCCGTTAGAGAATCGATCCAGGAGTCAATCGGATTTAGTCCGTTTGAGCTTGTGTTTGGACATAGGGTGAGAGGACCTTTGGAGTTGTTGAGAGAGCAATGGGTTAATGAGGAAGTTCACTTGAGTCTGTTGGACTATGTCCAAAAATTTAAAACTCGGTTGGAGAGAGTCTGCCAGCTAGCGAGAGAGAATCTGAAAACAAGCCAGATAAGAATGAAGACATATTTTGATAGACGTGCTCGGCCTAGAACATTCGCAGTGGGGCAAAAGGTGTTGGTATTTTTCCCTAGCCAAAATAATCCCTTGCAGTCTCGTTTTTCTGGACCCTATGTTATTGAATCTCGAGTGACTGATCTAACATATATAATCAAAACACCAGATAGACGCAAGAAAACACAACTCTGTCATGTAAACATGCTAAAACCTTATTATGAGAGGGATTCAGTTGTGGCCTTGGTGGATGATGTAAAGGTTGTTTCTAGAATGCCTGATGTTGATGTTGAGGAAGGCCAATTTAGACCAAATATTGTTCCATCGAAACTAAAAAACCAAAATATCCTGGAGAACCTTGAAACGAAGTTGGACCATTTACAAGTTTCACAAAAACAACAGATGAGAGAATTAATTTTAAAATTTAAAAATCTGTTCCCAGATGTTCCAAACAGAACATCGATAATTACCCATGATGTTGATGTTGGGGATGCAAAACCAATCAAACAACACCCATATCGAATGAATGTGGAAAAAAGTAAACTTGTTGATCAGGAAATAAAATACATGTTGGAAAATGATATTATTAGACATTCTACTTCAAATTGGAGTTCGCCCTGTGTTATTGTACCTAAACCTGATGGAACTGTTAGATTTTGCACAGATTACAGGAAAGTGAATGCTGTAACAAAGTCAGATGCTTACCCTATTCCTAGGGTGGATGATTGCATAGACAGAGTGGGAAAGGCAAAATTTCTTACAAAGATTGACCTATTAAAAGGGTACTGGTGTGTTCCATTAACAGATAGAGGAAGGGAAATTTCAGCCTTTGTAACCCCTTCTGGATTGTATGAATACAATGTTTTGCCATTTGGAATGAAAAATGCTCCAGCAACATTTCAAAGAATGATTAATTCAGTGATTCATGGGTTAAAACATACAGATGCCTACATTGACGACTTAGTGACTGGGAATGATACATGGGAGGATCACATCTCTGCATTAGAAAGGTTGTTTGAAAGACTTTCCAAGGCTAACCTTACAGTTAACTTGGCTAAAAGTGAATTTGGCCATGCCACTGTGACGTATCTTGGTTATGTTGTAGGTCAAGGCAAGCAAGCTCCTGTTCAGGCAAAAGTTCAAGCAATATCTGAGTTCCCTATTCCCACAGGTATGAGGACTGTTAGAAGATTTTTGGGAATGGTTGGATATTATCAAAAATTTTGTAAAAATTTTGCTGATATTGCTCTTCCCCTAACTAATCTTCAGAAGAAGGGAGTAAAGTTTGTTTGGACAGATTCTTGTCAAGAAGCGTTTGAGAAGCTGAAAGCCATTTTATGCTACCATCCTGTGCTCAAAACACCTGACTTTGAAAAGCCATTTTCATTAGCAGTAGATGCCAGTGATGAAGCTGCAGGAGCTGTGTTGTTGCAGAAGGGTGACCTTGATGATATTGACCATCCTGTAGCTTACTTTTCAAAGAAATTTAATGAGCATCAAAAGAATTATTCCACCATAGAGAAAGAATTACTGTCGCTTGTTTTAGCCTTGCAACATTTCAGTGTATATGTTTGCACCGCTCAGAAACCATTGACTGTGTATACAGATCATAACCCATTGGTGTTTCTGAGCCGAGTCAAAAACAAGAACAGAAGGCTGTTAAACTGGAGTTTAATTTTGCAAGAGTTTGATCTCATGATAACTCACATTAAAGGCAAAGATAATGTGATTGCTGATTGTCTTTCTCGATGTTAAATGGGAAACATGTATCTGTACTAATCTGATAGTCTGTAGTTGTGTAGCATGATAATTATTAACATTACTAACTATGCGCGGTTAAAATTTTCTTGGGAAAATTTTTTTTTTAGGTGGGAGGTGTTATGGACTCAGTGAAAGTCCCTTTAAGATAGAGAGTGTGTGTGTATGTGTGTGTGGGGCGTGCTTACGTCAATAGAAGATAAAGGACGTAATGACGTTGTTGAAGAAGTCAGAAGAAGAAGAAGAAGAGAGAGAGAGAAGGGAGAGAGACACCAGCCTGCTTGTTTTCTCTATCGATGGGTGAGAAACAATAACTGTGTTTGCCACTGAAATCCATGTATGGAAGTTGGAAGTAATCCAGTGGAGTTCACTTTGTTGCTGACCTGTAGAAGGAAACAGGTATTTGTGTGTGGACGACCACGGTTCGGATGCTTTTCGGGGTGAGGAAGTCACTACCGAGTAAACACTGAAGTGTCGTTTGGGTTTCATCGTGGAACATTTGGGTTTCGTATGTACTCTCTCTATGTTTTTCTACATCTACATCTTATCTTCAGACAACGGTGGTTGTTGAAGAAGCCCTTGCTCATGTTTCACCTTATGGCTTGCGGAACTGAACTTTAAGAACCATTCCGGAACTGGAAGTTTTGGACTTTGTCACACACACACACACGAAGAGTTTAGGTTTGGGGTTAACGTTCGAGGTTTAACATTCTTGAATTCTAACATACTAACATTTTTACTTTTATTTTACGTATTATCATAAGTAGTGATTAATAAAATAGTTTTTATCACTGAATCATGCACAGTGTGTTTCTTTTGTTGCTGGTTTGTGACAGAGGAAAGAAGCGATCAGACAACCATGTTTTAAAGAATATCATATGGGGGAAGGGGTCAAAGGGCAGAAAGGTTTCATGAAGGGAAAGGCAAAACTTACGATCTTATCAACTGAAAGCAATGTCACCAATGGCACAGTGAATAAATTTAGGAAAAAGCAAAAGGGCAGAATTGGAGCATTGTAGATATTATGCATGGCTATAAGGTTGAAAGATATTACAGAGCTAGACAGGAGCAAGACAACACAGGCAAAATCATTCCTATTAATTGGTATAATTTCCATTTAAATAGTGTAAGACCATAGCATTTATGGCAAGTGATTTTTGTCTGCAGCACAGTCCACTGAAAATTACAAGTGTACCCACCTGTACATTCAAGAATATGCAATGATTAATCCATCAATAATATGTCATGATTTTGACAACTTATTTTTCAAAGTTTATAAAGCTGAAGCCTTAAACATACTCCACTCTGTGAGTATACATTTATGACAAGATTACTTCTCTCTGTTTATAGCAAGTAACCAGTATTATAACCCCCAAAAGCTATGTCACGAAGTGATCTATGCATGCCAGTTCATAAAGATTAGAAATCAACAGGCTATTACTTCATCAGATTATGTCATCTAAAAAATTATGTCATCCAAGAAAATTCCAAAAGACAGATTTACAAAAGAAACAATGCAGAATATTAGCAACCTCATATACCCCACGTTTCTGGGTTGTCCTGCCTCAATTCAGAAATAGCAAGAACTGTTTCCATTACCAATGTGACCCTCTACACCATATACAAATACAAAATCAAAACTAAAATGTCACTTTTATCTTAATCTTAAAAGATGTTATGATTATCCTCAGTTGCATTGACTTCAAAGAAAAAGAATTAAGTGCATGGCTTTAAACTTGCAACACGTCCACTTCAAGAAGTCTCGTAATATTCCAAATACTCAGCTGCAATATTTATCATTTCCTCAGCCAGTGTAATGAAGAAGAAGAAATAAAACTGCAGTAACATTCTGGGTATTATTTTGATAAAAGTATTACTTTATTTTGTTGATGGGGACTTTCTTCTCCTCCAGCTGTTTCACCATGGCCTTTTCTTCAGTTGGAAGTAAAACAAGCAATGCTTCACCACCTTCCTTGTACCTATGAAATGGAAACATAGATTTAAATACCAGTGCATGGTAAAATCCACATCGATTGAATATTAGAACTCGATGTCCTTGGGGAGTAAGATTAAGGAAAATCCCAATACATTTTATAAATACATTAAAAACAAGAGGGTAGCTAGGGAGTGAGTAGGGCCACTCGAGAACAAAGGAGGGAATTTATGCCAAGAGCCAGAGGAAGTGGGAAAGGTCCTAAATGCAAACTTTGCATCTGTATTCACCAAGGAGAATGGTATGGATGATAATGAGATCTCTGTGGGTGTACTAATGTTCTAGACCATGGTGATATCAAGGAGCAGGTAGTGGTGGAGGTATTCAAGAGAACATTAAAGTGGATAAGGCCCCAGGGTCTGATGGGATCTATCCCAGGTTAGAGAGAGGTAAGAAAGGAGATTGCTGGGGCCTTGACAGAGATCTTTGTATCCTCTCTATCCACAGGAGAGGTCCCAAAGGACTGGACAGTAGTCAACGTTGTTCCTTTGTTTAAAAGGCCAAAGGGGATAATCCAGCAAATTATAGGCCCATGGACCTCATATCTGTGGTAGGAAAGCCACTGGAGAGGATTCAAAGAGAGAGGATTGAGTTGCATTTGGAAAAGCATGGGCTTATTAGGGATAGTCAACATGGCTTTGTGCAAGGCAGGTCATGTCTTACGAACCTGTTTTTTTCAGAAAGAGATGATGATAAAGATAATCAATGAGGGTAGGGCAGTGGTTGTCATCGACATGGAATTTAGTAAAGCATTTGTTAATACATAGCAGGGGGAAGAAAAGATGAGCAATGATCAATTCAAACACACTTGGTAATTTCACCAAGCAATTCCCCTTCATATTATCCACCACAATTATTCCCAAAGTCCACCCTTCACCAATGAAAAACAGGTGACCATTTTCCAGTACTCCCAAATCTTCTCTTGGCTAATGCACCCAACAAATGCCCTCCCAAATTATCCTTTTCTGATATAACTCTTCATTCTTCAGGTCCCAACATTTGCTAGTACCCATAATCACAACTTTAATGTCACAAAAATACACTTATTTTCCTTTTTGCATGACCATGCTGTGTTACATATAGTGACTACAGTTGATCCAAACAATCAACACAGCAGTTGTGGAATTTCACACTTAAAAGTGCGACCGATAATACTACAATAATACAAATCTTCTTATTGAAAATGACCAGACATGAGTCGCAATCCTTGTATGCTGCAAAATAAGTAAAGCATATCACATAGAGAATAGAATTGAAAAATAGTTATATTAAACTTGTATTGAACCTTGATTAGACCACATTCTGATCATATTATAAAATGTATAATGAGCCAATGAAGAAGAGTCACTCATGGCTTAAATAAAACAATAAACCACCAAATATACAAGTCTGCTAGACACTAATCTTTGACAATCACAGTACTGATTTAGGAAAAATAGTTTGGAAGATGAAACTGCTTACCAATATTTATAAACTGAGTGAGCAAAACTGTAGCAAGTGGATTTCAGTGACTGTACAATAGTATTAAAATATTTTAAAGGAAGTCTAATGGAATATAAAATGAATGGTGTTTTCTAGCTGCTGTGTATAAAGCTAGATTAAGTGACATCTTTAAAATCAGTTATGCCATTCAAGAAAGTCAGGAAACCCTTCTTCATATGAATAGTCTTAAGTGGCAAAACTTTCTCCAACAAAGATCAAGGATGCGAAATTAGTTGGCCAAGATGTCCAAAAGTAGATCTAAAGTGGACATGGAATGGAATATGGATGGAATACTTGTGATCTCCCTGAATGGCAGAACAAGTTCCAGGAATATGCATGACATAATCATATTCCTATCTTTCACTATATTCACAATCTCACTACGATTACTTCACAATGATATTCACCAAGGAGAAGGATGTGAAAGATGGTGAGATCAGGGAGGGGTATGTTGATATTCTAGGGCATGTTGATATTGAGAAGGTGTCGGGTGTACAAGTCCCCGGGGCCTGATGGAATCTATCCCAGGAATCTGAGGGAGGCAAGGGAGGAAATTGATGGGGCCTTGGCAGAGATCTTTGTATCCTCTTTGGCCACAAGCGAGGTGCCAGAAGACAGATGTTGCTCCTTTATTTAAAAAGGGCAACAGAGACAAACCAGCATATTATAGGCCTGTGAGCCTTGCATCAGTGGTAGGGAAATTCAATTAACTAGTTTTGTGTGGAAGTACATCCTGACTCTAAGAATCTTCAATGAGTCAGGATGTACTTCCACACAAAACTAGTTTAGTCATAGAAAAAAAGGGCATAGTGGTAGGGGCCATTTTTCTGACCAGAGGTCTGTAACCAGTAGTGTTCCACAATGAACAGTCTTGGGACCTCTGTTGTTTGTAATATAAATATATAAATGATTTGGATGAAAATGTAGATAGCATGATCAGCAAGTTTGCAGACGACACAAAAATTGGTGGAGTTCTGGATAGTGAGGAAGGTTGTCAAAGATACGGCAGGATATAGATCAGTTGGAAATTTGAGTGGAGAAATGGCAGAGGAACTTTAATCCAGACAAGTGCAAGGTCAAATGCAAGAAGAAAATATAAAGTAAATGGCAAGACCCTTAGGAGCATCAATGTACAGCAAGATCTTGAGGTTCAAGACCACAGGTCCCTGAAAGTGGCAATACTAGTAGACAGGGTGGTAAAGTGTGAAGCACACTTCATTGGTTGGAGCATCAAGTATAAAAGTTGGCAAGTCACGTTGCAGCTATATAAAACTTTGGTTAGGCTGCATTTGGAGTATTGTGTGCAGTTCTGGTTGCCACAATATAGGAAGGATGTAGAAGCTTTGGAGAGGGTGAGGGTACAGAGAAGCTCACCAGGACGTTGCCTGGATTGGAATGTATTAACTCTAAGGAGCAGTTGAGCAAAGTTGGATTTTCTCTGGAGTGCCAGAGGCTGAGAGGAGACCTGATCGAAATATATAAAATTATGATAGATAGGGTAGATAGAGTCTTCCTTCCAGGGTGGAAATATCAAATACTAGAGGGCATGGCTTTAAGGTGAGAGGGAGCTGTGGGCATGCTACATTGGCGCCGGAAGCGTGGCGACACTTGCGGGTTGCCCCCAGCACATTCTATGCAAAAGACGCATTTCACTGTGTGTTTCGATGTACATGTGACTGATAAAGAAATCTTATCTTATAAAGGAAGAGATGTGCAAGGCAATTTTGCCTATGTTTTTTTGTTTTACACAGAGTGTTATGTGCCTGGAACGTGCTGCCAGGGGAGGTGCTAGAAGCAGATAGAATGGCAATGTCTAAAAGACATTCAGACAGACAAAACAACAGGCAGGGAATAGAAGGATGCAGACTTCATGAAGACAGATGGGATTAGTTAGATTGGCATCATGATCGACACACGCATGGTGAGCCGGAGGGCCTGTTCTTGTGCTGTACTGTTCTATGTTCACTGTTGCAGTATTCCTGTGTTCTAATATAATCTGTTATGGAAATATTATAAGAGGGCAATTTGCCTTTCATAAAAAAACGACTCATATTTGAACACTAAATTTACTAAGATTTACCACATATTAAAAATATTTTTGATCAAAGTACAATTCATTTTAAGGTTCATTTCGAACCTCACACAAATGGTATGGTAGGCAGCAACTTGGAATAGACGACAAACAATCAAATTAAGCATGGAAGGAAGAAATTATTCCACTACTTATGGAAACGCTCAACCTGAAAAAATTGTGATCTGAGTAAATTACACAGTTGAGAAAAACAAAGAGTTATGAATAATTCCTAATGCAACAAAAATACTCCATTTCATACTTTTGCAAGATTTAATTCTCTGCATTTTGAAAATGTACATCACCACAACAACTAAATGGAAATTGCATAGGTTGAGATTTTAACAGAAATTGTGCAGAATCAATTGAACAGAACCTTGTGTCAGAATCTATATGCACAGAGTAATGACAGATCCTATAAATGCAGGAATAAATCTAATAATCTTCAATTCAATTACTTAGAAAAGTAGAATTCATTTTGGACTAATTTATAGCACAAGACTACTGCTACTTATACTGCACATATAGATTATAAGAGGTGAATTTTTACTGACAATTTTAACATTCAAAAGCAGTTGCTAAACTTCACAATGGAATGCAAGCAGGGATCTCACAAAATGAAATTTACAGCTATGTGCTTCTCACACTTGCTATACAACTTTAAATCGGTGCTGGTTATGCTGATACATCTTTCACAGATGGAATTTGCGCTTCAATGACAATGGAATCTAGATTAGCTCTTAAGCAATACAAGCACTGCACCATTTCTGTTCAGTGCCAGGAAAATCTCATCATGGATTTAACCTGGGTCATATCACTTTCAGATGATAGCGATGATATTATCAAGGCGCAATGTAAAAATACAATTACCTGCTTCCCTAGCAGTTTTATCCATCTATTTGAAGTGTCTATAATATTAAAAAAATGGTTGCCAATTCTGTTGAATCTAAGCATTAAAAGACTAATCTAGTTGTATTTGGCCAACAACTTGCATTATTTGGCATATTAACATTTTAAAATATCCCAAGGTGTACCATAGCAGCATTATCACATCAAGTCAGAGGACCACAGGATTTTAAGCAGAGAAGCAAAGAGGGTTAGCAGTTAATTCTTGAGATAAGAACTTAAACAAGCTAAAGACATATTGCCACCTGTGCTACAGGGAAGAACAGCTGGCTCCACAAGACAAAAGGTTTGGAGGAAAATTGACCTGGACGAGTTGTAGGGATGGTGGAAATTAGAGACCAGGAGAGTGAAGCCATGGAGGGCTTTGAACAGAAGAATGCATTTCTTTTTAAACATTAGCTCATTACAAAGAAGAAAAAAAACTAATAGGTTATTCATAGTCACAATGAATCTTAATTTAGCAGTGCAACAAAAGCAGGGACAAACTTAATTAAAAAAAAGCTTGCATTTATATAGTCTATTTAATGGTTTCAGGGCATCAAAAAACAGTTACAGCCCAGCATATGTGCCCAAGTCATAAACTGGAAGCAAACAGGCTTTGCAGCCAAACTTGCAGAAAGAACACATTTAACTATACTAACATTAAAGGAGTCAGGCAGATGTACAAAATAAAGTTCTGTGATGCACAATAATTAATCAACCTTAACATCCCAGCATGCCATGAGAAACCTTGGGCTCTGGAACAAACTTTTGAAGAATTAAGCCGCGAGCTGAAGGAAACATTGAAGGAAATAATTTTGAAGTTTAACTACTGATTTCCTTCTCTGAACGTGTAGCCTGGTTATCAATACAAATTATACATTAGCCACTAACCAATAATGATAGTTCCAGCAAGTCTAGTATTATAAATTTAAACTTTTCCCCCTTCGAAACATTCAAACAGAATATTTCCTAAATGACAATGAGCTGATTCTCTAAATCAACCAAGTCATCTTCTTAATGGACAGGATAGAGATAGCTGTGTGCAGAATGAAAAGCAGAATCAACTGGTATATTTTATAACATGAAATGTAACTTAATTATAGATCACTGATTGACTACAATTGTATCAAAAAAAAATTAAGGCTGATGCAAACATCAACAAAATGATAACAGGAAATGCTGCACTCAGCAAGTCAGACATCATCTGTGCAAAAGGAAACAAAGAGGTAACGTTTCAGATCCAGAAGCCTTCATTAGAACTGGGAAAGAGAAAAACAACTTCGCTATCAGTTGGGAGAGAAGGTAGGGGATAGATGGATAGAACAAAAGGAACATCTCTAATAGAGTGAGTCCAAATGGGTTAATGGGTGCCATTCTGACCTGTGACCTCCTGCACTGTTAGAACAAGGTCCAACACCTTATCTTCAGTCTGGACATGTTGCGGTCTTCCAGACTCTATATTGAATTCTCCAACATTAGGTAACTTGCTCTTTCTTTTTCTATGCATCAGAAATGGCCATTTCTGCCTGTCACCATTTTGCCTCAGTTTTTCTTATTCTATTTATATGGTCTAGCTTGCAGGGCATGTCACACAGCTCACCATTTGCAACACAATACACAGACAGAGAAGCATCATGGGCTTATTACTGCACCCGTTAACCCATCTGATCTCACCCTCTGAGAGATATTCTCGTTGTTCTACTGATCTGGCCCCCACTTTCTCTCCTACTGAAAACTTTCTTTTTTACCACTCTGTTTCTCAGTTCTGACAAAGGGTCCTGGACCAGAAATGTTAACTGTTTCCCTTCCATTGGATGCTTGACCTGCGTGTTTCCAGCATTTTCTGTTTTTATTTCAATTTCCATCATGTGCACTTTGATTTTCATGAACAAAATGACAGCCAGTCAAACTAAATTCTTGCATAATCACAGCCAAGTAGCCCAAAAACCTGATAAGATCTGCAGCCGACAACTGAGGGTATAGTCAGAACAGTGGCTGCAAGATCACATAAGCAGAGTGGAGGACAAAGAGAAGCAATGGAGACAGCTCATAACACAACCTGGCTCTCAACCACAAAAGCACTCCGGAAGGCATACATCAATGGACATTAGTGAATTGACCTCTGAGACAGGCAAGAGTACACAAGACTAGATTCGCAATTTAGAGAAGGAATAAGGGGGACCTAGGAGTACCGGTACATGGTTCCCCGAAAGTGGTGTCACAGGTAGACAGGGTGATGAAGGTGGCTTTTGACGCGCTGGCCTTCATCAGTCAGGACATTGAGTATTGTGTCTCCATTGAGTATAGAAGTTGGGATGTTATGTTGCAGTTGTACAAGATGTTGGTGAGGCCGCATTTGGAATATTGAGTTCAGCTTTGATCACCCTGCTATAGGAAAGATGCCATTAAGCTGGAAAAACTGCAGAGGAGACTTACCAAGATGTTGCTGGGACTAAAGGGACTGAGTTATGGAGAGAGGTTGAGCAAGTTGGGACTTTTTTCCATTGGAGAAGAATGTGGGGTGATCTTATACAGGTGTTTAAAATTATGAGGGGCATAGATAGGGTGAATTTGCACACAGTCTTTTTACCCCCCACAATTGGGAAATCAAGAACCAGAGGTCGTAAGCTTAAGGTGAGGGGGGAAGATTTATTAAGAACCTGAGGGGAGTGGTAAGTATATATGGAATGAGCTGCCAGAGGAAGTGGTTGAGGCAGACGCATTAACAACATTTAAAAGGTACTTGGGCAGGTACATGCATAGGACAAGTATGGGCCAAATGCAGGCAAATGGGACTAGCTTAGATGGGAATCTTGGTCAGCATGGACCAAGGGCCTGTTTCCATGCTGTATAACCCTATGTTATTGTGGCATCCATTACATCTTAGTCATAAACTCTCAACTCAAGTATAGATAGAATATCAATAGGATAGGAAATTTGGGTTTATTATGTATTAAATCCCTGGCCATGGTTAAATCCTGCCTGTTCTAAAATTAGGGATCTTTAGACTTACATCTTCTTGGCAGATGCAAGAGACTCAATGATACGGAAAAGGACCAAGGACATCATTTCCCAATGCCCTGACCAACACATAAATAGCTGATTGCAGTTTGTGAAAGTTTCTGTGCAGCCTGGCCAACTGTTTCCTACATTGCAACAGTGAAGCACATCAAAAGTACTTCATAGTCTTCAACACACCAAAAAGTTCAGTCAACAGTGCCAAACAGATGATCCATCTCACTTTTTCCTGATACGCCGACCAGAGAAGACAATCTGCAGCCAATGCAATTCATTCCATGTGATAGCAAAAACCAGCTGAGAGCACTGGACACATCTAAGGCTATGAAACCAGACAACATTTCAGCTATTTTCTGAAGACCTGATATCCAGAACTAGCCACAATCTAGCCAAGCTGTTCCAGTACAATTATAATACTAGTACCTATCAGACATCATGGAAAATTACCCAGTAAAATGCTATTCACAAAAATCCAATCCAGTGTATTACCATCCAATTAATGTGCCCTCAATCATAGGCAAAGTGCAGGAAGCCCTCACTGGCAGCACTGTAGCTGAAAATAACAGAAAATCATGGAAACACTCAGCAGGTCAGGCAGTATCTGTGGAAGGATAAACAGTTAACATTTCAGCTCCAGGACCCTTTGATGGTTCTATGTATTTCTATTTCTAGGATTTTCTGTTTTTACTTCAGACTTCCTACATCTGCAGTTTTTTTTTATTTTCATTCATTAACTGCCAATCATCTGGCTCATCACAGTCCAGTTTAGGTTTCACTAGGACCACTCAGCCCATACCTCATCACAATCTTGGTTCAAACATGACCAGAGAGCCAAATTCCAGAGGTGAGATGAGAGTGATCACCCTCAATATCAAGGCAGCATTTGACCAAATGTAACACCAAGGAGCTCTGGTAAAACTGAAGTCAATGGACATGATGGGGTAAATACTCTAATCTTTTGTGGTCAATTATCCCAGCCCTGGTTATTATTGCACAAGTTTCTCAGGGTAACCATCAACAAAAGAAAACTGCTAGAAAAATGCTAGAAATCTGAAACAAAAACAAAATATGCTGGAAAGGCTCAGCAGGTCAGGTAACATCTATGGAAAGAGAAAAGTATTAACATTTCAGGTTGAAGACCCTTCAAAATTGACTGTTTCTGGCATTCCCTGTTTTTGTTTCAAACCAGAAGTGTATCTTCTATAAGGACAGAAGTTTTGATATCCCTGACCACTTCACAATAGTCATTTTGATTCACTAGTCCTTAACAAATATACTAGTCTGAATGCAGCAAGACCTAGACAGCATTCAACCATAGACTGATAAGTGTTTTGTTACATTCAGGGCACAAAGTTCTAGGTCATAGCACAATACAAGCAATAGAGTGCCGAACTACCCATCCTTGATATCCAATGGTACCACAACCACAAAATCCACCACCATCAGTGTCTTGGGGGTCACCACAGACTAGAAACAGAACTGAACTAGTCACATAAGTGCTATGTCTGAAAGACGTGGTCAAAGACTGGTGAGTGACTTACCTCCTGACACCTCAAAGCCTTTCCACCATCGACAAGGCAACAAGTCAGGATCATGATAAAATACTCCCCAATTGTGTGGTTGGGTGCAGCTCCATCAATGTTCAATAAGCTCAATACTATACAGGACAAAGCAGTTTGCTTGAATGGTATGCCATTCACCAGCCAAACATTCCCTTTCTCCATCATGTGTGCACTGTGATTGCAGTCCATATCATTTACGAATGCACTGCAGTTATTCACCTAAACAACTATGACAGCTCCTCCCTTACTCGTGATTTCTATCACCAAGAAGAGGATTTCAGTTGTCTGGGAACACCAGCAACTGCAGGCTCCCTTCCAAGTTGCACAACATCCTGACTTGGAAATGAATCACCATTTCTGCGTCATTGCCAGTTCTAAATCCTGGAACTCCATATCCAACAGGATTAAAGTAATACTTTCAACAGAACAACTCTGGCCATTCAAGACAGCTTCGCACCACCACTTTCACAAGGCAATTAAATATGAGCAATAACTGTTCATCTTGCCGGCAGTGCCCAGATCCCAAGGAATGTACAAATTAAAAATAACCAACTTTCTTTCTTGGAACAGTAATCACCACTGTAACCATTCAGCAAATTGCAAAGCCCTGCAGTTAATTTTAAAAGTGAATACAAAAAATCCAATGCAATAAATATTTTGATAAAGCAAATCGCGGTGTTCCCTTAAATTGCAATTTTACATATTTTATTGTACAATATATTCTTTAAAATGTTCCTGCTAAATACAAGTCATTTCCTATCAGGTGCAATAGAAACTGGTATATTACCATTAAATATTGATTTGCTGACAAATATTCCACAGCCCATTTGTTATGGACTCAGTGAATGTCCCTTTAAGGTGTGTGTGTGTGTGTGTGTGTGTGTGTGTGTGTGTGTGTGTGTGTGTGTGTGTGTGTGTGTGTGTGTGTGTGGCGTGCTTACGTCAATAGAAGATAAAGGACGTAATGACGTTGTTGAAGAGGTCAGTCGAAAGAATAGCGAGAGAGAGAAGGGAGAGAGACACCAGCCTGCTAGTTTTCTCTATCGATGGATGAGAAACAATAACTGTGTCTGCCACTGAAATCCATGTATGGAAATTGGAAGTAATCCGGTGGAGTTCACTTTGTTGCTGACCTGTAGAAGGAAACAGGTATTTGTGTGGACGACCACGATTCGGATGCTTTTCGGAGTGAGGAAGTCACTACCGAGTAAACACTGAAGTATCATTTGGGTTCCATCGTGGAACATTTGGATTTCGTAATTACTCTCCCTATGTTCTCTACATCTACGTCTTATCTTCAGACAACGGTGGTTGTTGAAGAAGCCTTTGCTCATGTTTCACCTTATGGCTTGCGGAACTGAAGTTTAAGAACCATTCGTTGGACTTGGAGTTTGTGACTTTGCCACACACACAACAAAGAGTTTAGTTTTTGGGGTTAATGTTCAAGGTTTAACATTTTTAATTCTAACATTCTAACATTTTTACTTTTATTTTTTGTATTATTATAAGTAGTGATTAATAAAATAGTTTTTAACACTGAATCATGACTCAGTGTGTTTCTTTTGTTGCTGGTTCGTAAAAAAAATGTTCAATCTATTACCCATGAATTTTGGGCTGAAATTCATAATTTCATGCCCACTACTACAATTGGTGCCCACCTTTGCCAGGTGACTGAAATGTTCTACTACCCTTTTATAGGAAGATATTTCAATGTAAAGGCTGGGAAACATTCTTCTTTCCCATCCTATCTCCTCCATCTGCCAATCACCCCTCTCCAGCCAGCTCTTGCTCCACTCCTTTCCCTCACCTCTATGTACAGACTATCTCCCCTCTACTATTTCAGTGCAGATGAAGGGTCTTGACCCGAAACATCAACTGTCCATTTCCCTCCACATATGCTGCCTGACCGCTGAGTTCCTTCAGCAGTTTGGTTTTTTTGCTCCAGATTCTAGCATCTGCAGTCTCGTGTCTCTGTCAGACATTCTTCTTTCTCAGGTGGTCCCTGGTGATCAAGGAGGATTTGCTTCCACTCCAGTTCTGCGAGTTCTGAGGTGACTGACAAGGTTAATCTGGGACCCCCCCCAGTCTATACCACGTATAGAGCAAGTGGTGCCCAACCAGATGGAGAGGTGGGTAGCTTCTGAGGTGCCCTGCTCCTTCCGCCATTTACGGTGGCTTTCCAAGTGCTGCCAACATGGATTCAAGATTCTCAGTGCCATCCTTAATGGTCCTCTACTTTTAACAGTCACAGGCCAGGGATTTTCAGGAGCAAGTGGGGGTTCATTTTTGCAAGGAACTTTGAGAACATCCATTTACTCTCAATGCTGAGGAATATAATTTGGATCCAAGTAATAAATTCAGTACTTCTGTTTAAAATTTCATCATTAATGAGAGTCCTGATTTTTATATGTTTAATTTTTAAATGTGAAAATTATCACATTTTTACAGTTCACATTCAGGAAGTACTCAGCCAGTACAACATTCTTTGATATACTCGGACCCCTTGTGCTTTTTCCAGAACATAACTAGTTGCATTAAGCAGGAATCAAGAAAACCATTACAATTTTCATGATAATTTACAAAATAAGCTCTCACTTCAGCCAAAAGAAAATAATTTGCCAAGCTAAAGTAATGAAAATGTATGATTCTTTAAAAGTAAAATTAACATTTAATCTATAAATTGCAAGTTAATATTCATTATAAGCACTCAAGTAACCTCTATAATAAAAATCACCAAAAGAATTAGAAGACATTTTGATATGCATGGATTCACTTCACCACAATACCTGGCTGTCCTCCCAGCTCTATGAATGTAAGTATTAGCATCCTCTGGACAATCCAACTGAAGAACCCAGTTCACAGCAGGGAAATCTGGGAAGAAAATTAATTTTTAAATTAGACACTACAGTGGTTTAATACAGAGATATATTCTTCACTTGGTCTTTTACTGTCTGTGGTGATGCCATTAATGTAAAGCTTAAACACTCTGTCAGCGTGTTTTCCCCACAGAAAGCTCAGAGACTGAGGTCATTTGCCACCAGCCAGAGCGGCAATTATTGACCATTCACAAATGTTCCTGCGAAGGTGTTGATGAGCAACCTTTTTAAACTACTACAGTCCTTCAGGTGTAGGTGCACATATAGTGCTGTTAAGCAGGGAGTTCCAGGATTTATACCCAATGATAAGGAAGCACTGGTGTTATATTTCCAAGGAAGGATGGTGTTCCTATGCATTAGCTTCCCTTGCCCTTCTTTACACTAAAGGTCGCAGGTTTGGAAGGTGCTAACAGAGCCATCTGGTCAAGAAGCTGCTGTACTTTTTATAGATGGCGCACACTGTGTGCTAATGGTGAAGGAAATGATCAAGGGCAATTGATTAGCTTTATCCTGAATGGTGATGAGCTTCTTGAATGTTGGTGGTACTGCACTCCTCTAGGCAATATAGAGAGTATTCCGACACACAACTGATTTGTGCCTTGTAGGTGGAGGCTCTGATGACAGTAGGATACAAGGTGTCCTTGAGTTTGGTGGTTTGTGCTCTCAGGCTTTTGTATCTTCCGCCTGACGGGAGAGAGGAGAGAAGAGAGAATGCCCAGGACAGGAGGAGTCCCAGGGCAGCGGGAAGTGTAGACAGAGTCAATGGAGGGGAGGTTCGTTCATGTGACGGACTGGGCTGCGTTCACAACTCTCTGCAATTTCTTGTGATCTTGACCAGAGCAGTTGCCATACCAAGCCACGATGCATCCAGATAGGAGACTCTCTAGGGTGCATCTGTAAAAACTGGTTAGAGTTATCAGGCACATGCTGAATTTCCTTAGCCTTCTGAGGAAGTAGAGGCATTGGGGGGGTAGAAGTACAGGCTTTTTTGGCCGCAGCATCCACGTAGCTGGACCAGGACAAGTTGCTGGTGATATTTACACCTAGGAACTTGAAGCTCTAGTTATTGGTGATAGTTACTCCTTGGAACTTAGGAAAGTCCAAGACATTAATTATTTACTAGGATGTAGAAAGACACAAATGAGTAAGGAACAAGGAAGACTGGACCACAATTATTTTTAGCTTGTTTAGGAAACAGCTATTCCAAACTACCATCCATCTGGTGCCTCTTAAAGGATATGAAGATTTAATGTCTCAGAGAATTCAAATGTCTATTTTCTGATTACTTAGGAACCTTTAACTCCAATTATCGACTTCTACACTCGCAAATTTATCTCATACAAACAAGTTATGTGAGCAGTGATTCTTTGTCTATGTTCAATTCCATTTGCAATTCCTCAGCAAAGAGCCCATGCCCACATGTACTGTAAACCTTTAAATTTTTGTAAAGGATACATTTCAGAAAAGGCCACAAATACTATTTTTCTGCAAGTCATGTAAGTAAAGTGTAATAAATAATAATGTAACACTGTTAATAAACTCAATCCATAACAATGAAGGTGTGGATGATGCATTAGGGTTACAGCTCCTCAACAAGGTCATCCAGATCAACCATAGAAGTATGACAGATAGGTGGCAGAAATTACTTTGAAGATGGCAAGGCAGGCATGGAGTAGATAAAGTGGCTTGAGATTTGATAAAGAGCATGGTGATAGGCATTTGTTACCCCTTTCCATGAAGATCCTTGAATAGTTTGTGGTACAGGGACACAGCTTGATCAATTTCTCTTTTAAAACTTTGATCCATGAAGTTAGTTGCTTTGCACATTAAATCCACAACTTCAGAGGTTGTGCAAGCCTCAACTCACCTTCTTCACTTTCTTGTCCCCTTTTCCTTCATCTGATTCACCATCACTTTTAAACCAGCTTTCCCAAAACCTCTGCAGTCACTTCTACACAACTGGCATCCATCAGTTCTTCAATCCCCTTATGATCAAGGCCACTGAAGCCTTCACCTCCTATTTGACATGCCACACTTGCAATGCACTTCACCTCCTCAACAAGCAAAGGAAATTTGAAGTC
The DNA here is from genome assembly GCF_009764475.1 of Pristis pectinata. Classification (NCBI taxonomy): domain Eukaryota; kingdom Metazoa; phylum Chordata; class Chondrichthyes; order Rhinopristiformes; family Pristidae; genus Pristis; species Pristis pectinata. The sequence continues at coordinate 32,491,261 of NC_067415.1, forward strand.
ATTGACCACTTCCTTCCGCAAGTTTCGCCAATATACATTTACCATTTGTGGCTTTAGTTCATCCATGGATTCTTTAATGTTTGCACTACAGTCAGCAATACAGTAGTCTTTCTAGCACCGAATAACATAGGTCCAAATCAGCATCTATCATACTACTAATATGGCCAAAAGTATGCCTTGTATAATAGATCTTTAAAAGGTGTTTATTACAATTTGGTCAAGAGGCTGGAAGAGGAAAGTGGTGTTTGGGGATAAGAGCATAACCTCCACATCAGAATGACCAAACTGCAAATCCTATTTGGTGGTCCAGAGCATTATTTATGATTAGCAGAATAATGAATAACAATTTTCTGCAACAAGTTATTTTCCAACTTCACAACTGATGTAATTATAGAATAAATTCAGAAGTAATTGACCAAGGCCCTTTTGTTTGATCACTAATAAACAAACAGAGCATGCTTATTTTTCCTGCTTTTAAAGCCCTGCAGTTCTTTGATCAATATGGTAAACACTGCTTCACTAATTGCAAAGAGACAGAGTTAGCCTATCCTTGGCTGCCTTGAATACTGATCTTTTCGTTTCTTTCTTGTCAACATCCTTTTCCACCATAAAGCAGTTTTATCTATATTGAAGTCTGGCTCTGGTAAACGTCTTTTCTCCTCATTTAATTTCAGAAATCCAGAAGGATAGATTTGTGTCACTTTGTGATAAGTAGATGCAGCCTCGCCAGTTAGTTTCACATTACAAATAGAGAACCAGTTCATCAAGTTCTCAAACCCTCCTTTGCTGGCATGAAAGGATCCTCCACTGCCTCCCTCACCACCTATTGCTTCTTGAAAACCTTCATTTAAGCTCTTGGCTTTTTCATTGATGCCACCCACTAGCACATTTCTTTCCACATGTCTTCAAATCATGGGCTCAATGTTCTCTGTTTTTACTACAGCTTTGTCATGAACTTGATAAGTTACTTTGGCACTACTGGAGCACTGACGGTATCTTGGATTTTGTTTTTTTAAAACCTCTTTATCAGTAAATCTTACCTGCAACTCATTCACCTCAAACAAACAGGCAACAGCTGCAGTAGTTTGCCCAATAACTAAACTTCTACCTTAATGTCATCACTTTCTTTTACCTTAGTTTTCACTTCACTAGCTGCACCAGTACCTTCACCCTCCCCAACAGCACAAGCACCTTTACCAGAAGGACTGCAGCAGTTCAAGAAGGCACTTCACCATCACCTTCTGAAGTGCAATCTGGGATGGGCACTAAATGCTGACCTTGCCAGGGATGGCCAGATCCCAAAAATGTATATTCATATATACCTAAATGGCAAATGAACCTTGTTTGTGAATGCCAAACAGATCTGTCCCATAGCTGTGTGAATTTTTGATCAGGATATAATCTAGTTTATGTTTGATGCCCTATCATTGCTAACCCACATGGACTTGATCATTATTCACACACAAGAACTGATAATGTGGAAGAAAATTTGAGGTGAAATAGTAATATTTTACAGGTCAACAGAGAAATGAAAGCTCATCCATTCTGGTTATCAATCACAGTGTCGTCAGGACAACAAAAGGGAAGAAAAGCTGAAGAGACAGAACGTGAGAGAGCATGAGTGAGCACAAGAATTAAAGCATTTGAGTGAGGCATTCCAACAAGAAAAGAAATATACAGTTACAATAAAAAAGTTCTTCAAAAGTCATTCAGATCAATAGAGAAAGTAAAAATAAGCTTTAAATTGTCTTATCATTTGCCCACACTCTTCATCCCTGTAATCCACATACCGAGTCCTCGAGCAGCAATGTCTGTCGCAAACAGTACAGCAGCCTTTTTTCGGCAAAAATCATTATAGACCTCAACTCGTTTCATCTGTTGTTGTTTGCCATGAAGTGCTAGGACTGGCAATCCAGGACGTAGACGACAAAACGCACGGAACAAATACTGGACCTAATGTACAGAAACACAAATGTGAAGCATACAGTGAAAAACTCAACCCCACCAAACTGTAGCTAAAAGTAAAATCTAATTGTTCTTTTTATTGATTTAAAGCCATTGGAATAAAAACAGTAAATGCTGAAAATACTCAGCTCAGGTGTTTGGTTTAAAGCTGCAAGACCCATTCTTTTAAAATTTCCATTTGAAGAATTGTGTATTCATCCTCCCAATCCTATTTTCAATTTGTGATGATAGTCAAACAATAGCATCTTGTTTGTCACCCTCCACCCTTACACAGAAAGTCCCCGACTTACGAACATCCGTACTTACAAATCAACCTTCGTGGTCCCTGGGCCAAGTGCGCATGTCCGGCCAGGGCCATGTGCGGCCGCGATCCCCGGGCCAAGTGCGCATGCGTGGACACTGTTCCAAGTTACACACAAAATCGGGTTATGAACAGTCTCAAAAACGGAACCTGTTCGTAACCTGGGGACTTCCTGTATTGGCAGACTCACAGACAACATTTTCTCAAACAACCACACAGTAGATCAGCCTTCAAAGATACTAATGTCTGCCTGTTTGGCATGACGCAGTTAAACTGGTTCACTTGAACCAAAATTTCACAAGCACATAAAAATATACCTTCCAACCCATACAACAACCCATTAAAAGCTGCAATGGCAAAAGGCGATTGCCACAGTGAAACAGGAGATACATTTGTTTCTGTTACATAGCAATCAGAATATTTTCATTGATTTGGACTCACATTCCAAAATTCAGTTTAAGTTTATTGTAAACTGAATATAGCTGCACTTATGCATAATTGTCAACAGTTTGCTTTTAAGCAATCAATCATCTTTTCCCTTGCTGTTACAGGAGATCGAGAGATTAAACGTGCAAGCACTTCTGTGTTCCGGCTGTTCCAGTTTTTCTTCTGATCAAGGCAGCAAACAACTTCGTCCCATTAATGGGAGACAGCTCAGAACGCAGCAGGATGAGTTTTCTCTGCAAGTTGCAAGCTTGAGAGTCCATACCTGAATACAGCGAGTGGCAGAGAGCTCAGTAATGTTTATATTCGTCTGGGGCTGATGTCTGCCGATGGCATACAAAGAGCTTATCTTAATGAAGTTATCTTCCAATGTACTTCCAGGCAGATAAAAATAGGGTTATGCAAAGATTTAACATGGGCATAATTTACATATTGAAAATACAAACACTTACTTGTTTGCAGGTTGAAAAAAAGACAATTGTCTTCTTGCTTAGATGATTCTTCACAAATGAATACAACATGTTTACTTTTTGGTGCAGCTCACAAACCACATAATTCTGTTCAAGTGTTCCAGGGGTGCTGCAATACAAAACACATGTTAACATCCTTGTCACATATATATGCAAGAAAACAAGTTGCCCAAAATATTTTAAAAGAACTTCTAGTCTTCTTTTAAGAAAATTGTTTTTTTATTTCTAAATACTTAAATGCATCATAGCAAAAAAAATTTATGTTCAGATAACAGAAAAATAATTCAGAAGCAATCTAATTATTATGTTTTATTATGAACCTCTCATCCAACAAAGAATATGGAGCCAAAGTGCAAAATCTAGAAGATATTAATCTGCAGCAGAACAAAGCTGCTAGCAAGTAAAAAAAGATGATGCAATAACTCCACTACAAAGGGCAGCAAACATACTGAAGAACACGGTGAGCTGCCTCAACAACTATCACCTGGTAGCACTCACATCTACCGTGAAGTTCTCTAGGAGATTGGTTATGGCTAGAATTAACTCCTACCTGAGCAAGGACCTGGACCCGCTGCAATTAGCCTACTGCCACAACAGGTCTACAGCGGACGCAATCTCACTGGGTCTCCACTCTGCTTTGGAGCACCTAAACAGCAGCAAAACATACGTCTGGCTGCTGTTTATTGATTACAGCTCGGCATTCAACATTATCCCCTCCGTATTAATCAACAAGCTTTAAAAACCTGGGCCTCTGTACCTCCCTCTGCAACTAGATCCTCAACTTCCTCAATAGGAAGACCATAGTCAGTGCAGATAGCAATAACATCTCCTCCTCGCTGACCATCAACACAGGGACACCTCAAGGATGCATGCATAGCGCACTGCTCTACTTTCTCTACACTCATGACTGTGGCTAAGCACAGCTCAAACATCATCTATAAATTTGCAGAGGACACCACTGTTGTTGGTAGAATCTCAGATGGCAACGAGGCAGCGTACAGGAGTGAGATATTTCAGCTGGTTGAGTGGTGTCGCAACAACCTCGCACTCAACATCAGCGAGACCAAGGAATTGATTGTGGACCAGGAAGGGGAAGTCAGGAAAAAACACACTAGTCCTCATTGAGGGGTCAGCGGTGGAAAAGGATGAGCAGCATCAACATCTCGAAGGATCTATCCTGGGTCCAACACGTTGATGCAATTATGAAAAAGGCATGCCAGCAGCTCTATTTTGTTAAGAGTTTGAGGAGATTTGGTATGTCACCAAAGACTCTTGCAAATTTCTGTTGATGTATGGTGGAGAACATTCTAACTGGTTGCATCACCGTCTCTAATGCACAGGACTGCAAGAGACTGCAGAGGTTTGCAGACTCAGTCAGCTCCATCATGGGCACAATCTTCCACACCATCAAGGACATCTTCAAGACGCGTTGCCTCAAGGCAACAGCATCCATCACTAAGGACCCTCACCATCCGGGCATGTCCTCTTCTCGTTACTACCATCGGGGAGAAGGTACAGGAGCTTGAAGACCCACACTCAATGATTTAGGAACAGCTTCTTTGCCATCAGATTTCTGAACGGTCCATGAATCCATGAAAACCACTTCATTATTCCTTTTTTTTTGTACTATTTACTTTGTAATTAAAAGTAATTCTTATATCTTTGCATTGTACTGCTGCCATAAAACAACAAATTTCAAGACATACCAATCAGTGATAATAAACCTCATTCTGATCACAATACATGACACATACTGAATAAGTACCAGGGATCACCCAATCAAATGCTGCTCTAATTTTGCAAAGACATTGAGAAAGTGGAAATTGCCATTCAAAGTTTACATGTTAGAATTGCTCTTTTCCTTCAATTATTAAACTTGTACAAATAAAATTAAGTTAATTTACATATAAAATTCAAGATTACTCCTGCTACCTTCATCCTTCCTTCTTCCTCGTTTCTCTCGTTATGAGTGAATTTTATAATTTTTTTAACTGATGTAATCTATTCTAATAATTCTGTTTCTGGAAGGAACTCTTAAAAACCCATTATACATACCCCAGTGTTGTTTTTGCATTGTATTAAATTGACAAAACAGTTACAGAAACATTGCAATAGAAGCAGACCATTGAACCTGCTGTGCTGTATAGGGAATGAGGGTTTGAAACAAAGTGGACTACAAATTTTGATATACAGGCTAAGATCACTACTTCAGCTTTGTACTAGCTGCAGTACAATGACTAATCAAGGAACTGTCCCTTGGCTTTTCAATCAAAGATGCAAGACAGCATTTGTGCACAGATAAGCAAAGTAAACATTAAAAAAAACTGCAGATGCCAGAAAACTGAAATTAAAAAAAAACAGGAAATGCTGGAAACAGATTAGACTGCACCAGCAGAAAGAGAAACTATTAATGTTTCAGGTCCAGAACCCTTTTTCTCCTTCCACAGCTTTACCTGCCGAGTGCTCCCAGCATTTTTGCTTTTAATACACCATAATCATTTTAGTACTGTTTTTAAACATTGTAAATGATTTTAGGATTGAGAGATTTCAGCTACAAATCTAGACTATTCTTCTCAAAGACGGTTGAAAGGAAATTTAATAAAGGTGTACAAGATTATGGCAGGTTCAAATACAGTGACTAGTTACAAGGTGAGGTATAGGTGAAAAGAATGTGGGGAAAAGGAATCTTTTATTTCTCACACAGAGTGATTATGGTCTGGATGTCATTGCCTGCAGAGGCGGTAACACAATTTATTGAGGCTTTAAGAAAGGAAATTGGTTAGGCATTGAGAAAAAAATAATTTGCAGGGTTTCAAGGAAAGTACAGGGAGAATCTGTCTGAATAGATTGCTCCAAATTAGGGTAGACTTGATGGTCAAAATGGACTTCTTTTGTGCCATAACAATTCAATAATTCTACAGTTTTACCACAGTTGTTATTAAACAATAATGCTTTTTGAGGTAATTTAAGACGATGGCAGAAATTGCCTATTGCAATAAAATACTTATACACTAATGCAATAAAACCTAAGTACATGGCTGCCATAAGAACAACTAGTTAAAAAGAACAGAGCTCCACGTAGCACAGACATGACATAGATCGAAAAAACTAACAGTATGATCAAGGCTGGCTGAAACTCAGAAAAGACGACCACCTAACATTATCTTGAATCGACGGTTTTGACCAGATAAATGGAACCAAAGAAAGTGCATACTTTTCCACACTGATTAGTTGATTGAATTTGTTAAAGCATGAATTGCTGCAATAAATCTAATTTCTTCAGCAACCACTAAAATTTCCAAATCTTTTATGACAGATTGCCAGAGCTAATGGATCTTGAAAACCCTTTTTACATCAGCAGTGAATGTGCTTCAGCAAACATTCAAATGAAGCTAAGTGAGCTTCAATGCAACGGTCAACTCAAGAACAAATCTAATGCAGTGGGTATGTCAAAAGTATACAGGACACGAATGAAGGTATGAATTGTAAGGTATGTAGCATTACGTTCACTGGAAGTTGTTATTATTGAGGAGCTAGTTTCCCAAAATATTGAATATCGTTATGAACACTACAAAGTTTATTGACAAACATTATTAGTACATTCTTCCATTATCCCCAACAAAGCTGCTACAAACACAAAGACCTGACTATGGAAGAGCAAGCCCCGTGTGCTTACCTATAAATATAAACCTAGGAATGTACACAACTCTCTGGAAATACAAGCTTTGTTGAGTTAGAGTAAATGTTTTATCTCTATACGTAACAAAAAAACATCAAGTACAATGCCTAATTGCAATTGTGTCTCATTCGGAAACTGATGTGCCATTCTGTGCTTACTGATTGTTCATCTAGCTCCCTCAACCTAAAGCACATGCCCTACACAGTTTGTATGAAACCTAACATACAAAAACATTGGAAAGTAGTTGCAGGGCTCAGCTCAGCAATGCTATATGCTATATCCAAATATAGTAAATCAAACAAATATTAAATCTAAAATCCGTAAGTTCTTCACCTTGTCCATCAAGACTGAAATTTGACAATAACAATTAGTTTTCTTAACATCTATGCCTCAATCTGCAAGAAGGCAACCACACTAGATGGTTTCTTGGTACTGCCAGGAGCACAGTTATAAAAATGTTAATCCAAGTGTCCAACGAGTAAAGAATGGGAAGTTGGGAAGTTGAGGAGGATGGGGGAGAGGAAGATAAGAAATATACCCCTTCTGAAGAGAAATACTGCAAAGAGATGTTGGGGACCTCCAATTAACTGACATCCATTTTAATGGCCACTGAGTATAGTACAATAAAATAATGCAAGTTTGCAAGTGATGAACTTTTACCAATGAGAAATGAATTTAACTTCAGCAGCAGAATCCCACATTGCCACAGTGAAAATGTCATCTGAAATCAAGATAATCTACAAATAATTAGACTAGACTATCATCCATTGATTTAACATTCCTTGCCCATGAATAATTACTACACCTACTAAGAAATGTAAAAAAAAATTGAATAGTGTTGATTTTGTTTTGAGATGAAGATGTGCTTCCCTTATTTGCATTTCAGGGAATTTGAATTTCTTTTTTCACCATTAGAGAAATGTAGATTGTTCATTCTTCATGTTGCTAAGGCAGTGTGATCCACCATTCCTTATTCAATTTTAAATGGAAAAACTATGTGTGGATTGAGACCAACACACAATTGCATAAGCAAGGGCAAGGCATGCTGTATATGTAGGCATGACAAGCAAGGAGAAAAGGACAAGAGCAAACAAAAAAATGAAAAAAAATCAAATCTTGAAGACTGAAGGAGCAATATGAAGAGGGTAAATAATATTTTTATGTTCTAACTTCATTGATTTTATTAATTAAATTTGGAGTTCAAGAAAAACAGACAAATGATAAAAACTCTGTCAATTATACATGTTGCAAGAGGCAAGCTGTCAATAGCCAGAGAACATTTAGTATTTAAGAGTGGTACATTGAAATAAAATGATTACAATTAGATATTCACTGGCAAAGCCACAATTTAATGCCTAACCTAAAGGAAATAAAAGTTTGAGAATCCATTGTAATTTCCAAACTTGTTATGTTCATCCAAATGACAACCTACCTGAATTTCGCTTTTTCATGCACCCAAACATACTCCGGGTCTTTCAGACTTAGTCGTGCCAAATCCTTCACAGATTTAGTTTGAGTTGCTGAGAAAAGCAAAGTCTGACGTTTTGTGGGCAGATTTTCAACAATGGCATTCATCGTCTCAGAAAACCCCATATCCAAAATTCTATCAGCTTCATCCAACACTAAGAAAAGAAGAAAATGACATTTTAACAAAGGCAAAGATACTCAGCTACAGTCAGAATACGTTAGTAGCTGAAATCTACACATTATAACAGTAATTTAGACTGGCTATTATAAGCATGTTTTAAATACAGGTATGTTCTCTTCAAATTGTATACAATGCAGTTCTTAACACAAATCAACCTCACTCGAAAATTTCAAATATCCTTCAAAAGGATCTTAATAACATATTCTATTAAATTAAAGGCAACATTATCCCTTTTTAGTCCAACAAACCATCACACTGCCCTAGAGCCGCAAGGTGTAGCAATGAGTTGGATTTTCAATGCATTGCGTCCAAAGAATAAGGTATGTATTCATAACCAGATTTCCAACAGGCACTACAAGTTTATAAGAACATAAGAAATAGGAGCAGGAGTAGGCCATCTGGCCTTTCGAGCCTCCTCTGCCATTCAATAAGTTCATGGTTGATCTGGTTGTGGACTCAGCTCCACCTACCTGCCTTTTCCCCATAACCCTTAATTCCCCTACTATACAAAAATCTATCTAACTGCGTCTTAAATATATTTAATGAGGTAGCCTCTACTGCTTCCCTGAACAGAGAATTCCATAGACTCCCAACTCTCTGGGAAAGCAGTTCCTCCTCATTTCAGTCCTAAACCTACTCCCCCGAATCTTGAGGCAATGTCCCCTAGTTCTCATCTCACTTACCAGTGGAAACAACTTTCCTGCCTCTATCTTATCTATCCCTTTCAAAATTTTATATGTTTCCTCAAGACCCCCTTCATTCTTCTGAATTCCAGCTAGTATAGTCCCAGACGACTCAATCTCTCCTCATAGACTAACCCCCTCATCTCTGGAATCAACCTGGTGAACTTCCAATGCACTGCCTCCAAAGCCAGTATATCTTTCCTCAAGTAAGGAGACCAGAACTGCACGCAGTATTCCAGGTGCAGCTTCACCAGTACCCTGTATAGTTGCAGCATAATCTCCCTGCTTCTAAAGTCAATCCATCTAGCAATCAAGGCCAACGTTCCATTTGCCTGCTTGATAACCTGTTGCACCTGCAAACCAACCTTTTGCAATTCATGCACAAACACTCCCAAGTCTCTCTACACAACAGAATGCTGTAATCTTTCACAATTTAAATAATAATCTGATCTTCTATTTTTCCTTCCAAAGTGGATGACCATGCATTTACCAATATTGTACTCCATTTGCCAGACCCTTGCCCACTCACTTAACCTATCTCTATCTCTCTGTAGACTCTCCGCATCCTCTGCACAATTTGCTTTTCACTCAGTTTATTGTCATCAGCAAATTTAGATACAGAACACTCCATTCCCTCTTTCAAATTCTTAATGGACATTGTAAACAGTTGCACGTTTCCCACCCTTCGAAATGGGCTGTGATCTGCCCATGAATTACCTCAGCTCAGGTCTCCCTGGTAAGCTTTTCAAAGCTGCAACTTATTCTATCACCTATTAAAAAGGTATAGATCTTTAGCCATATAACAAACATTGCTAAGCATAAGCAACCCATTGTAACATACCTAACATGCAAGTCACTTGCTCATTTTAGCTCAATTTGGGTCACTCTCTGTTAATATCCAATATCCTTGCACATTACAATTCACAAATGGAACATCTGCTTCAGTGCCTGCCTCAAAGTCCAGCTCTCTAAATCACTTTGTGCACTAAACTTTTCACAGGGGCAGGGGGATGGGAACCAGACTGATAGGTCAGAGCTTGGATCATTTAGTGTATAAGTAGATGCAGAGTGTAGAAAGACTGAGGAAGGATATGCAGTTGAAAGGGCAAAATTGCAGTCAGTTGGATGGGCTGAAATGTGTCTACTTTAATGCAAGAAGTATCAGGAACAAGGCTGACGAACTTAGTTCCTCGTACTTACCCATGCTCTATGACGTGGTGGCCATTACAGAGACTTGGCTGTCGCAAGGGCAGGAATGGCTGCTGGATATTCTGGGGTTTAGATGTTTCAAGAGGGACGGGGCCGAGGTAAAAGAGGTGGGGGAGTGGCTTTGCTGATCAGGGACAGTGTCACAGTTATAGAAAGGGAGGATGTCCTGGAGGAATCATCCACTGAGTCAGTGTGGGTAGAAGTCAGAAAGAGGAAGGAAGCGATCACTCTTATTCTACAGACCCCCCCCAATAGCAGCAGAGACGCTGAGCAGATCAGGAGGCAGATTTTGGAGAGGTGAAAAAATAACAGGGTTGTTGTCATGGGTGATTTCAACTTCCCTGATATTGATTGGCACCTCCTTAGTGTAAAGGGGATAGATGGGACGGAGTTTGTTCAGTGCGTACAGGAAGGATTCCTGACGCAGTATGTGAACAGGCCGACTAGAGGAGAGGCCATACTGGACCTGGTACTAGGCAATGAGCCTGATCAGGTTTCAGATCACTCAGTGGGAGAGCATTTTGGAGATAGTGACCAAACTCCTTGACCTTTACCATAGCCTTGGAGAGGGATAGGAGTAGACGATATGAAAATGCATTTAACGAGAGGAGGGGGAATTATGATGCTATTAGGCAGGAACTTGGGAGCGTAAATTGGGAACCGATGTTCTTGGGGAAGTGCACAGCGGAAATGTGAAAGTTATTTAAGGAATACTTACCTGGGGCTCTGGATAGGTTTGTTGCACTGAGGCAGGGTAAGGATGGTAGAGTGAAGGAACCGTGGTTGACACGAGATGTAGAATATCTCATCAAGAGGAAGAAAGAAGCTTACCTGAGATTTAGAAAGCATGGATCAGACAGGACTCTGGAGAGTTACAAGGTAGCCAGGAGGAAGATTAAGAATGGACTTAGAAGAGCTATAAGGGGGCAAGAGAGGGCCTTGGCGAGTAGGATCAAGGAAAACCCCAAGGCGTTCTACACGTATGCGAAGAATAAGAGGATGACTAGTGTGAGGGTAGGACTGAGCAGGGATAAAAGAGGAAACATGTGCCTGGAGTCGGAAGAAGTAGGGGAAGTCCTTAATGAATACTTTGCTTCAGTATTCACCAGAGAGAGAGAGACCTTGATGTTTGTGAGGATGGCATACAACAGAGTGATATGCTAAGGCATGTCAATGTGAGGGAAACGGATGTGCTGGAACAATTGAAAAACATTAGGATAGATAAGTCACCGGGGCCAGACAGGATATATCCAAGGTTTTTACAGGAAGCTAGGGAAGAGATTGCTGCACCTTTGGTGACAATCTTTGTGTCCTGACTGGCCACAGGAGTAGTGCCAGATGATTGGAGGGTAGCAAATGTTGTTCCTTTGTTTACGAAAGGGAGTAGGGATAACCCTGGGAATTATAGACCAGTGAGTCTTACTTCAGTGGTGGGCAAATTACTGGAGAAGATTCTTAGGAGACAGGATTTATGGGCATTTGGAGAAGCATAGGCTGATTAGGGACAGGCAGCATAGCTTTGTGAGCGGCAGGTCATGCCTCATGAGCCTGACTGAATTCTTTGAGGATGTAGAGCAGTGGGTGTGGTGTACATGGATTTTAATAAGGCGTTTGATAAAGTTCCTCATGGAAGGCTTATTCAGAAAGTCAGGAGGCATCTGATCCTTGGAAACTTGGCTGTATGGATTCAGAATTGGCTTGCCCATAAAGGGTGGTGGCAGATGGGGTGTATTCTGCCTGGAGTTCAGTGACCAGTGGTGTTCTGCAGGGATCTGTCCTGGGACCCCTGCTCTTTGTGATTTTTATAAATGACTTGGATGAGGATGTGGAAGGGTGGGTTAGTAGGTTTGCTGATGATACAAAGGTTGGTGGTGGTGTGGATAGTGTAGAAGGTTGCTGTAAATTACAACAGGATATTGATAGAATGCAGACCTGGGCTGAGAAGTGGCAGATGGAGTTCAACCTAGATAAATGGGAAGTGATACACTTCGGGAGATCAAATTTGAAGGCAGAATACAAGGTTAATGGCAGGACTCTTAGCAGTGTGGAGGAACAGAGGGATCTTGGGGTCCACATCCATAGATCCCTCAAAGTTGCCACGCAGGTCGATAGGGTTGTTAGGAAGGTATATGGAGTGTTGCCCTTCCTTCGTCGGGGTACTGGGTTCAAGAGCCGCGAGGTGATGTTGCAGCTCTATAGAACTCTGGTCAGACCATACTTGGAGTATTGTGTTCAGTTCTGGTCGCCTCATTATAGAAAGCGTGTGGAAGCTTTAGAGAGGGTGCAGAGGAGATTTACCAGGATGTTGCCAAGATTGGAGAGCATGTCTTACGAGGATAAGTTGAGCGAGCTAGGGCTTTTCTCTTTGGAGAGGAGGAGGATGTGAAGGGACTTGATAGAGGTGTACAAGATGATAGGAGGCATAGATCAAGTGGACAGTCAGAGACTTTTTACCAGTGCGACAATAGCTAACACGAGGGGACATAATTTTAAGATGACTGGAGGAAGGTATGGGGGGGGGGGGGGGTGTCAGGGGTAAGTTTTTCTTTACACAGAGAGTGGTGAGTGCATGGAACGCACTGCCCGCAGAGGTTGTGGGGGCAGATACATTAGGCACATTTAAGAGACTCTTGGATAGACACATGAATGATAGAAAAATAGGGGGCTATGTGGGAGGGAAGGGTTAGATAGATCTTAGAGCAGGATAAAATGTCAACACAACATTGTGGGCCGAAGGGCCTGTACTGTGCTGTAGTGTTCTATATTCTAATCCACAATGTTTGTCCTTCACATGAAAAAATGTCATGGTCTATCAAAACACAGCAAGACAAGTATTATCATTTTCATATATCAACAGCAATGCATTTCTCAGATATGAGACTCAGACACCACTTCCACCTCTCATCACACCAGCTGTTAAAACATTACACCATTTATCTTAATTATTCTTATTAAACACAGGCAAACTTTGCATTTAATCTATCCTTGCTTCTGTTTATGCCCTAGCTTATAAAAGTAAAAGTACACAAGAATACAGAAAGCCCTTATCCATTTACTAGTTTCAAACCAACTTCAAACTTAAACCTGTTTCCTGTTGCCTAAATCAGGGCTTGCTTCAGAAAAATACTGAACGAGTCCACCAACAAGATGTGGCCCTGTCAGACTCCTTCCTTCACCTCAAATCATTCTGATAACTTCAATGAACCTTCAGACACTTGTATATCTTTTTACATATTAAGAAACATAAGAGGACTGACTCCCACATGAAAAGTTCATAATATCCAGTACATTGCAATGGAAGGCCAGGCACTTCTTAACAGAACAAGGTTCAAACAAATTAAAGTCATTGTTGCATACCTCTCAGAAATCAACTATAAAGTAATTAGAAGATGCACAGCAAAGTGACCACAGAAATAAACAGAGAAACGTAAAACACTTACATCTAATGAGTGGAACAGGAAAAACTGAATATTTCAGGCTCAACACATTCATTCAACAATGATGAATCTTACGTTAAAAATCAGAGGACTTAACCAGAAGCTAATTAGTTCAGTGGTGGATTAAGGATGTGCACTAGAACACCAAAATTCCGCATCACAACATCTCAGACAGTTGGATTCCAACTCCTGCTACACCATGAAGTACAGATCACATGCATCACTCAGCACACCACTAAAATACCCTGCTCACTGGTTGACTATTTAATGAACAGTCTAGAGCGACCAACTAACAGTGAACAATTGGCAGGAAAGGAAAGCGAGGAAGGAGAATGGAGACATTTTTGCAATTCTTTTGAATGACAAGGATCCATCAATCTACGTTATATCTGAAAATAATCAATATCAATTATGTTTGAAAATACTGTTTTTCCCACCATCACAAACATATTTTCCCAGACATACTTCACTGAGATCTTACATACTTACCAAGCATCTGAAGGTCAGAAGCATGGAAATACGATGTCTCATCCATATGTTGCAGAAGACGGCCAGGTGTACAGATGACAATATTGGTTTGATGGATCCTCGCCGATTCTCCTTCCAAATCCTATTGTAAGTAATAACGTGTATTAAAAATTACATTTAATTGACTACTACATTATACAATAGAAACAGGGCAAGAAAGAACAGATATAGGACTGACAAATTACCTAATTAAGTTTTCCATAAAGACTTTCCCTAACCTGACAGTTTTTTTCTCCAGTTGCAGCAGCCAAAGCAGAGGGGAGGAGCTAGCAGCTTTTTTTCTTAAAAACGTGTGATTGGCTAAGTGTGTGGCAACTCAGCCAATAAAGGTAAGGTAGGGTAAAGTGGAGCGGCCATTATGGGAGCCGATCAGTGTAGGAGTGGGAATCTGAGGCTTTGGCAAGGAGGCACAGGTAAGAACGGGTAAGGTTTTTTTTATATAGTAGTTAAACAAAAAGACACCAAATTACAACTAATTAAATTAAGTAGGAATGCAGGATCAGGTGATGTGTTGTAGCGCATGTGATCTTGTGTGACGTGGGAACTGGTAGACCCCAGTGTGGGAACTGGTGACCACATTTGCAGCAAGTGTTGGTTGCTCGAGGAACGCAGGCTCAAAGTGGATGACCTAGAATCTGAGCTTCAAGCACTAATGCATTAGGGAGGGGGAAGAGTTACCTGGATGTTGTGTTTCAGGAGGCAGTCACACCCATTAGATCAACTACTTCAAATTCGGTCTGTGGTCAGCAAGAAGAATAGAACACAATTCCCAGGGAGGTGATAGTAATCCTATACAATATTACACACATAGCCAGGCCTGCAGTACTGCGCACAATTCTGGCTGTCAAGTAAATCCAGGAATCGATGGGAAAAGGGGATGACTATTCTGCTACATGACCTAAGGTATCTACTAAAGGAACGTTCATAAGTTTAAATGTGTTACAGTGAAGAAAAGCCTGCTAGAAGATAATATTCATTTATTTCATTTTAAAGGATGTAGGCTTCACTAGCAAGACCAACATTTACTGCTCATTTCCAATTGCTCTAGAGAAGGTGCTTGTGCGCCCCTTTCTTTAATCACTACATACATTCAAGCTTTTTAAGTTAACATATACATAGAACCTCAATTTGTCTAGGCTAAAAGTCTGGAATTTCCACACTTAACCAATCCTCCATTGAGAAATCCTTCAAAATATACCTCTCCAACCACACCCGTCTTAATATCTATGTGGCTCACCGTCAAAATTTTGATTTATATTCACACTAAAATGCAGTGAGATATTTTGCCAATGAGGCCCACAAGTCACAAATCATTTTACCATGCTAAAGATGGTTGATAAAGTCTCAAAATCTAAAACCAAGATGTAGAAAAGGGAAGCACACAGACCGTGCATAGTGAATTATTTTACGCAGAGAGCTACAGAACACATTCAGCAGACTGGATATATATGCAAACAGAAAAAAAATTAAGTAAAATTAAGTATTTAAAAGTAATACACAGTTTTAAATAAATGATTTTCCGACTGGGAGTTGCAAAATGTTTCCCAATTCTAATTATGCATCTAATGTTTTTTGAAATACAATTTTGTGCTGAAGTTTCAAATGGAATAAATTTGCTTGCTAATTCTTAGGCGGTTCCTTGGAATCAAGAATGACTTGCGCAAAGAGCATTGATGTCATATTTCCAGTGCCTTGGGGTAGATACTGTAAGTAGCATAAATCTCAAAAGGATATATAGTGAACAGTGCCACAGATAGACTTGTCCTTGTATGTATAGCTGTTAAACCTTTTGTGGGGCAAGCTGCTGAAAATGAAAATGGCTAGTCAGCAGAGAGAGAGAAAAATGGGACAGATAGGAATTGTGAAGTTTTATATCCAGATATTTATAAAACCTCCAAAAACAATAAACATGTGAAGGAATGAAACACTGCAACTGTAAAATTTAAGTGTCAGTGTCAGAACGATTGACAAATAAGCAATAATTATCACTTATCATTAAAAATACTTAGTGACTAAATTTCCTGTAGCAAAAATTTCCACGTATAGCATGATTAACGTGGCAAAACACATCAACATCATCAAACAAAAACTGCTGCCAAATACAGAAAAGGATATTCAGGTCAATTTTTTGATCAAAGATGTAATTTCAGGAAGAAAGAGTGTGTTAGAGGTTTAGGCAAGCTATTCCAGAGCACATGATGCTGGCAGTTGAAGGCATAGCTACAAAGATAGAGCAACTAAATTCAGGGAGGATCAATAAGGCCAGAATTAGAATACACTTACCTCATAAGACTATAGGGCTAAAGAAATATAGCAAAGGGTAAGACCATGAAGGATTTGAAAGCAAAAGTGAACATTTTAAAATGGTAGTTTTGTTTAACCAATAACAAGGGTAAAAAGGAAACGATGAAAGTTAAGACACAGTAGCAGAGTTTTCTGTGAGAAATTTAAGGGGAATAGAATGAAGGATGCCACAAAAGGGCAGTGTAAGAATATGTTAAGGAAGTCATTCAGACATTATGCCTCCTTTGCTACACAACAAGATCACAGTTGACCCTATGCCTCAAATCCAGCATCCCAATGGTGAAGCAAACAATGAGGTACAGTTTTTACAAAGCTAATTTGGACACTTAAGTGCTTGGCAGCAGAAACTTTATGTATATTTACACATAGATAACAGGGAGAGCCAGAACTTCAATATTATTTTGACAACAAAGTCCAACCTAACATCCAAAAAATGCCAACTTTAAGACAAAATACTTGAAATTAAAAGATTGTTTTTCTTTAAATATTTTCATTTTTTACAAGCTGACCTAATTAACAAAGTGATGGAAAATAGTTCAAAAATTCAATAATCAAGACAATTAACGTTTGTAGTGATAAGGCTGGGAGAATCTGAACATTGAAGTTTACAGGTAATATTGCTAATTGTCTAACATATTTATAGCAAAAACCCACAATACATGTTCCCTAATATTTAAAATATTAGTACAACTTTGCATCTTGACTTATAAAGTACTTTAATGCCTACCTTCCCTCCTATTATGAGTCCAGCTGAAAATTCATGGTTTTTCCCAACTTTCCGCAGGACTTCGAAGGTCTGATAGGCCAGTTCTCTGGTGGGCGATATAATGAGAGCACCCATTCCATCTTCTTTAGTCCACTGCTGACGATAAAGACATTCCAGTACCTACCAAATGGCAAAAAAAAGTTGAAAACCAATTGTCTGATTAATGAGTTGGCAAAAAACAATTCACTTTCTCCTACTTATCATCAAGTTGTCTTTGAAGCAATTACCATGACCTTGCTGCAAATGTTGCAAATTCATTTTGAATTTGCATTTATATGATTACTTATTAAATTCACATGGGTATGTTTTTGGAATGTTTGAATTTGTCAGATGCACAATTGACACACAAAAGACCAAGATAAAGTAACTTTATGTTCCGTAAAAGAAATACCCAATTTGCCCTTCCAGCCAGTTCTGCTGTCCAATAGATTCCTTGCTGATCAATGAATTAACACTTTTGCCCTTTGTTCCTTAATAAGCTGTTTGATTAATTTTCCATCATAATTTATCTCCGTAACCAAGTATCATTTTATTAAAACTACAATGCATTCCCACTGCCAATATATCCTTCCTTTTATGCCAAGAACTAAATATTACTCCAGGTATGATCCAACCAAACATTAGCATACCAAACAGTGACGGAAATCTATAGAATGTAGAATAGTGTGTTCAGGAATTGCCTAATAACCAATATAATCATTCTAAAGACCGACTTACCATCTACACTGAACTTTACAATAGACTGAAATACTGCTGAAGCAATATTAGCCCATAGCCTAAGCAAATAAAATTCTAAAACCTCATTACCAAATTACACTATAACCAAGAACACCACAAATTTAAAGGCGTTAGCACAGAACATCGTGCCAGGCTACACTAACTTACTTGCCCTCTTCCACAAGGCTGTGTTTATAGAATAACAAAAGTAAAAATAGTAGTTCAGTTTGCAAAAGGAGACAATGAAGTACCAAAACCTTTTCACTTTCATTCATTACATTACTACTATGTTAAATAAATACACAAAATTAATTGATCTTCATGGCAGGGCCCACAGAGAACCAAGACCAAATGTAGGCTTCCGGTGAAATAGTATTAGAAGACTTGGGAATATGCAGATACAGCTTAGTCCTCATATTAAAAAGTAGACAGTCCATCACTTATATTTCTGAAAAATTTCTAACACCATAATTATGACAGAAATGGCTTATATATTCATCACATTGTATCTGCATCCTTTCACTAAAAGTGCACTTAGATAGAATTAAATTAAATAGATTTGTATTACAAAAACTTTTGCTTTATAAATATTCATTTTTGCTTGTGCCTTGGCCTATCAAATCAGTTTCACAAACCCTTGAATCCCAGTCACCTACAGGAATAAGGAATGCCAATGTCTTTCCAGATCCAGTTTTTGCAGCACCAAGTACATCTTTGCCCTGTAAGGCGAGGCCAATTGTCTGTTTCTGTATTTCAGTCGGCAGGCGATATTCAGCCTCCATCAAGCCTAGAAGAAAGAATACAGCTTTTACATATTTTTAGATCAGATCAAGCATCATTTCATTTGCTGCTTAATTCAACCAAGTTGTATTCCTCCCCTCTAATCAAATGTAAGTACTGCACTGAAAAAAAACTGTAAATAAAACATCTTGCAATATGAAGTGCCCAACAATCTGCTTAACTTTGGTCCTTAAATATTCCTATACCATAACACTCAAAATAATGTTACAGTTGTCAAAATGATCCTCAACAATTAAAAGTTATTTGAAAAAAAATATTTTAAGAAAACAAATGCTGAAACATATTGGAAAAACCTCACTTCCAATAGTTACCCATCATCACTTGTAAAGGAAAATGGTATTGGCTTGGTGGGAAGGGGATGCAAATATCTACTTACAAGTTTATATTGTCATTCTGCTCACACACGTTTTGATAACCAAATTTCTTCCAAAAATGTTCAGAAATAGTACTACATCATTCAGTGGTACCAGATCGAGTTTTCAGTGAGGACTGTATGGAAGCATCATTTTTTTCAAAAAAGAACTGGGAACTCTTCCTGTGATCATCACCAAATCATTTAGCTGCAGACTCAGCATTTAGTAGCAAATGCTAATAACTTTCAGCTTACTTCTGACAAAAACAAAACTTGCTTTTCTTTTAGTTTATGGTTGAATTCAAAGAAATTATTTTAAGAAACCAAACAAAAAAGTTCTAAAAGGTTTGAATTTGCCTTATTTATATAAGTTTAGGGCCTCAGAGCTGGGGATGCTGTCATGGGAGAGAATATTGACGTTAATTTGCTTAATATCTTAACGTTAGTTAATGTCTATATTTTTAAGTCGTCAGTGTGGAATTTCACAGGGAATGGGCAGGTGGTGATATTTTCATGTACTCGAAGCCCTTCTCCTTCTTGCTGCCATAGGTTATGGGCTCTGGGAGTGCTGTTGGAGGAGCTAGGCAAGGTACTGCAGAGCTTTTGTATGTGGTACACACTGCAGCCACTCCGCACCAGAGCTCAGGAGGATGGATGAATGGGAAGCAGGTTGATTTGTCCTGAATAATGTTGAGCTTGAGTGTTGCTGGAGCTGTGCTTATCCACCTGTGGGGAGAATCTATAATCAGACTTCCTACATCATGGAAATGCTTTGAGATGTCATGAGATGAGTCAATCAACACAGGATACCCAAACTCTAACTGCTGATGTAGCCACAGTATTCATACCATCGAGCTGAATTTCTGATGACTTCCTTGAGAACATTGGTAATAGCAGATGCAGAAATGGTAATGTTATTTAATATTAAGGACAGATGGTTGGGTTTTTTAGTTGTTAAAAATGGTTAGTGCATGGCATTTTCGCGGCACAAATGTTACTTGTGAATTATAAGCCCACATCCAAATGCTATCTTGGTCTTGCTGCATTCATGTATGGTCTGCATGATTTGTTGAGGAGTTACAAATGGAATTGAAGTTTGTTTGCAGCTGTTTGTACATCCTGGTGGAAGGGAAGTCATTGATGAAGCAGCTAAAGATTGTTGGACTCAGGACACTGCTGTATGGAACTCCTGCAGTGATATCATAGGCCTGGAATGATCGACCTCCAACAATTACAACCATCTTCTTTGTGCGAGGTATGACTTCAACCATTTGTGTATTTTCCCTCGATACTCATTGACCAGTTTTACTAGGGCTTCTTGATGCCGCAATCAGTGAAGGTCACATTGATATCAAAGATAGTCATTCTCATCTCACCTCACCTCAGGAATTCAGCTCTCTAGTCCATATTTGGATCAAGCTGCGATGAAATCTGGAACCAAGTGAAACCCAAACCAGGCATTAGGTTATTGGGGAGAAAGTGCCACTTGATTGTACTATCAATGATACCTTCCACCACTTTGGCCACAACTGAGACCAGTCTGAATGGGCAATAATTAGCTAGACTGGATTCATCCTGACTTTTGCACAGAGGACATATCTGGGCGATCTTCCACATGTGAGTAGTTGCCAGCGAAACAGGATGGCTGGAGACACTTACTTCTGGAGCTAGATCTTCAGTACCACAGCCTGGATATTTTCTGGTCCCGTAGTATTTGCTGTATCCAATGCTCTCAGCCATATGTTAGTAACATGAGATGGCTAATGTTGATTTCACATGGACTACATCAAAATGGCTGAAGACTAGCTTCTGTGATGGTGACATCTCAAGAAGAAGCCAAGGTGGAGCATCTAATCAGCACTTCTGGATGAACATTGTCTTGACTGCTTCGGCCTTGTTTTTGGCACTCACACTTTGGGCCTTGCCATCACTGACGATAGGGATATTCTAGGCATCACCTCCATCTCCAGGTAGCTTCTTAATTCTACACCATCATGCACAAATAGATATGGCAGGTCTGCAGAACTTTAATTGCATCCTTTGTTTGCAAGATAGTATGCAATGGACATAGCTAAACTATTTTCTGTCAAGCAAGGATATAATCCTGTGTTGCAAATTCATCAGGTTGGCAGCACATTTTTAAGTATTACCTTTATGTGTTCCCATTGAACCAGGGGTGACATTCTGGCTTGTCAGCAGAGTGAAAGTGCCAAACCACGAGGTTAGAGATCGTAGTAGTATACATTTCTGCTGCTGATGGTTCACAGCACATCAGAGACTCCTAAATTTGAGCAGCTAGATCTATTCAGAGGGCCACAATGGAACCTGCCTCCACCAAATTTGTAGGCAGTGCATTCCAGATTCCAACCACGTTATGTAAAAAAAAAATTTTCTTCATGACATTCTTAATTTTCTTCCTTTTTATTTTTGCCTGTGACTTCCAATCTTCAATGCCTCCACCAAAGAGAACAGCTTCTCCCTATCCACAGGGTCCATTTTATATTCCCATCAAATCTCCCTCAGCCTTCTCCGACAACAAACATGGTCCTAGCCTGCCTAAACCATTCTTGTAATTGTGGTTTCCTCATCTCAGGAACTATTCTCATAAATCTTTCCTGGCCCACTGTTCTTAAAAAGATTTAATATAGCTTCCCTCTTTTTGTACTCAATGCCTCTACTGACCAAGCCCAGAATTGTACAAGTCTTATTACAAGCAACCCCAACATATCAGCCTTAGGGGTAACGGAAATTTGCCCTTAGAGAATTCACAAATCATTGGCCAAAAATTTGAGATATGGAATAAAATTCACTCTTACAGAAATTATGTGGAAAAAGAAGTAAACACAAAATGTATTTTTTCCCAATTCACATTTCTTGACACATGCACAGATGAAGCAGCTTCAGGTTAAGTAAAATTGTGATACAGACTGTTTTCTAGATTATCATCGATACCTCTGCTCCTGCATCCTTATTAGAACAGCACCTTTTATCCTATGTTGCCTCTCCTCATTCTTCCATACAAAATGCATTACCTCACATTTCTCTACAATAAACTTCATCTGCCGTGCATATGCCCATCAGCCTGCTCATGCCCTTAGTTATCCATTGCTCCATAAATGGCAACATCTCCACACCTAACCTATCAATCCATTACATAAAGTAAGCCACTGATCAGATTAATCCTTCATCTTTCCACTTTCCAAAAAAAAAGGTCCCTTTTTATCCTTAGATATAACCTCAGTTCTGGTATCATCTCTGAGAAATAAACTACCAGAGACACTAAAATAGGCAATAAATCATTAAACATTCCATTAGCATTTTCTTACATTAATAATCCAAAAAAAAGTGTAGCGGTTGCTACCGCGGAATAAAACAAGACACTAGTCGGAGGATTGCCAAACAAGAACTGGTTTATTTTCCCGCCTTGCGCGGGCCTTTTAAGGAAGAATGTTCCCGCCCAAAGCAACCGGCAATGACGTAAGTACTACGTCATCAAGACTTTCCCGCACGCGGGTTGTCCCCGTCGCTCGGAAAGACGAGGCCCGCCGCCATCTTGGGCCTCGTCGCTCCGACGCCTCGCGACCCGACTGCCAAGCCGGTTCGCCCGACTAAACGGTGAGTCGCCACAAAAGTAAACTTAACAAGTAATCAATAGTTGTTAAGAGGGCAAGGATAGAAACAAAACATAACATTTAAATACATCATTGTCATCTTGGTCCTAAGCCTTTAAGCTTCAATGAAACAGAAAAAAAAACAGAAAAACTTGTCTAGTCTTTAATATTTTTCCCGTACATGGTTAGGTAATTTTGAAGCATTCACCATCAAAATATAGTCCAATTCCTTTCTCCTCAACTCTCCAGCAAATATACCATAAAGAAGATTCAGCTCTGATCTTGAAAGTTGCAAAAGTATACTTCAGATTATTAGTATAACAATAATTCTCACACTCTGAATTCTGCACTATTTTGGTTCCATCAGAAAAGTGTCAAATTAGACACACTCCTAACTTCCAGTTGAATGGGCACATTTTCCCCACGGGTCACTTATTGTTCAGGGGTCATTCTCACAAGTTTGAACCTTGTATGCATATTATCATAGTCTATATAACGTGTTTTTTTTATACAAACAGCAATGGGAAAAATAGGACAGTACATACCTTTAATAGTTTTTTTGGACAATGGAAAATCTGAAAATTGCAATATCGCGTTGGCATTTATCTGAAAGTCAAAAAAGGTATTAATTAGTACATTTCACAAAGATTTGCATATCTTTACACTCCTTATACAAGTTACAACTAGTTTCTTCGTCACTTTCCAATTGTTGACAATATTGGAAGCCTTTCAACTTTTCATCCAAATAGGGTAAAAACTTAGGAACCAACTTTTAGAAATCTGTATAAAGTCACACCCTTTCATCAAACAATCTAAAAAAAACTTTTTCTAAAAAAAGGCGTGATAAATGGTAAGTCAGGAAAACAAAGAGGAATATGGTAGGAAAATAATTTTATGAAAATTTGCATTGTGAGGAGAGTCTAAGGGAACTAGGGCTTTACTCTTTGGAGAGAAGGAGGATGAGAAGAGACATGATAGAGGCGTACAAAATTTTAAGGGGAATAGTTAGAGTGGACAGCCAACGCCTCTTTCCCAGGGCACCAATGCTCAATACAAGAGGGCATGGCTTTAAAGTATTGGGTGGGAAGTTCAAGGGAGACATCAGAGTAAGGTTTTTTACCCAGATAGTGGTTGGGCTGTGGAATGTGCTGCCTGGGGCAGTGGTGGAGGCAGGTACATTGGTCAAATTCAAGAGATTACTAGATAAGCACATGGAGGAATATAAAATAGAGGGACATGTGGGAGGAAGGGGTTAGATAGTCTTAGGTGAAGGTTAAAGATCGGCACAACATTGTGGGCCTAAGGGCCTGTATTGTGCTGTACTGTTCTATATTCTATTCTATATAAGAACTATATTCATGTTTCTGCCTCATTTGTCCATCTCCCAGAAACAACTGACCATTGTGTGCAAAAGAAACTGTATCAACAAGATTTTATTTTGAGTTTAATTTGAAGCACAGAACAACCAAATTCTTTACCTTTACGAACTATTAACTTGACAAATGGGTAATTATTTTGCAAATACAGACCAAGATAAAAATTTCCATGTTGGGTATAAATGACATGAAGCAATAACAAAATTAACATTTCTCATTTAAAAACACATACAAATTATTAATAAAAATACTGCTCTGGTAATTAAGAATCTAATTACTGCAGACTGACCACTCATTCTGTTTTTAATAGAAAATAGAATTTTAAATCCCTATATTGTCACACTAAAAATGTATCTGCAGTTTTTGGCCTTAACTGTAGGTAGGTGTTACAGTAGGCATTTCTTCAAAAATATTTGCTATTACTAACACGTGTTTCTGAGTACCAATTTAAAATATTTTAAAACTGAATCCATTGTTTCTACTACAACAAGACAAGATTTCAAAGACCAAGAAAATATTACAGGACACTCCCATGTATTTTACAGCCAAAAAAAGTTTAAAAGTGTAGTCATAAAACAAGGAAATAGACTTTTCTGCATGTGAATCATCTGTTCTAACAAACAGCAACTTAATAATGAACATTTGATCTGCTTTAGTTATCTGCTCAGGAATAAATATTGTCCCAAACATCAAAATCCCTGGGTTATTTATACAGTGTCATGGAATCTATAATATGCAACAGTAAAGGGGTTTCCTAATAATTAAAATGACTCCCAAACTTTAATTATCAAACTGTTTTTAGCCATCATAAGCTAAAGTAGCAAATTAAGTTACACCAGTCTAACTAACTACCTGGAAAATAGCTATAAAACTATGACCAATAAACTATGAACAAATGTTAATCAAGTTAGTAATTACAAAGAAGCATTCAGTAGTACTCAAAATAGTGCCTTACCAGTTTTTGCTCCAAAATGTTACCAATTAGCAGCCTGATCAGAGCTCTACATTTCCTGAAAGCTTTCCTTCTCAAATTAAGAATGTACAAAAATTAAAAACCAAATTACCATATTTAGTTTATTCACATGGCAACCTTGACAGAATTATTCATGAATACAAATCTAGGTGTCATAGGGTATTTGATTTATGAAAACCCTGGGCCAGAGATACTTCCTTTGTCCAAACCAACCCTCTCTACCATTTCTGCAACATAAAACTAAACTAGTTTTCTCTCTTCCCCAGTTCTGGAATGTTGGCCTTCCTTGCGAGGAGAATGGAGTATAAAAGTAGTCAGGTTCTGGTACAACTGTACAGGTCATGAATGAGATGGACTATGACTTTACGATCTACCTTGTTGTGACCTTGCACCTTATTGCACTGCACTTTCTCTGTAGCTGTGACACTTTACTCTATACTGTTATTGTTTTTGAAATGTACTACATCAATGCACTCTGTACTAACTCAATGTAAGTGCACTGTGTAATGAATTGACCTGTACGATCAGTTTGTAAGACAAGCTTTACACTGTACCTCGGTACAAGTGATAATAATAAACCAATACCGTATACAGTCTGGTTTCCTTTTTTAAGAAGCGAATACTTGTATTTGAGACGATTCATTGAAGGAGTGTTACGTCCTGGGATGAAGGAACTATGTTATGAAGAGAGGTTTATCACATTAGAGAACATAGAAAAGCTACAGCACAATTCAGGCTCTTCAGCCCACAAAGCTGTGTTGAACATGTCTCTACCCTAGAAATTACTAGGCTTACCCATAGCCCTCTATTTTTCTCAGCTCCATGTACCTATCCAACAGTCTCTTAAAAGACCCTATTGTATCCGCCTCCACCACCGTTGAGGGTTGAGCCTATATTCACTGGGATTTAGTGAGAGATCTGAGGGAGTTAAATGCTGAGAGGCTGTTTCCTTCGGTAATCTGGAACTACAGAGTAAGGTTTCACAATAAAGGATCACCATCTAAAACAGATGAATAGGAATTTCTCCTTTCAGAGAGTCATATAGCAAGGAAACAGGCCCTTTGGCCAAGTTGGTCCATGCCAACAAAGTTTCCCATCTAAGCTATTCCCATTTACCTGGGTTTGCCCCATATCCCTCTAAACCATGTACCTGTCCAAGTGCTTTTTAAATGTTATTAATGTACCTGCCTCAACCACTTCCTCTAGCAGCTCATTCCATATACAAATCACCCTCTGAGTGAAAAAGTTGCCCCTCAGGTTCCTATTAAATCTCTCCCCCTCACCCTCAACATATGCCCTCTAGTTGAATTTTTTTTAAGCCCAATATATAGGGGGGATAAACAGAGCAGTGATAGGTGGACAAGAGGGGAGGCGGGGTGGGCACAAGGTGGTGATAGGTAGATGCAGGTAAAAGACAGTGATAGGCAGATGTGGGGGAGGAGGGGAGAGCAGATCTACCAGGGGATGGGTCAAAGGTATTGAGGCAGGTACCCTATGGAGGGAGGGGAGGAGAGTAAGAAAAAAAATAGGTGAGTTAAAAAAAAGATAGGCTAGGAAAAGGAAAAGAGGCATTGGGGGGGGGGGGGGGTGGTTGGGTTACTTAGAGTGGGAGAACTCAATGTTCATGCCATTAGGCTGCAAGGTCCCATGACAGAAAATGAGGTGTTGTTCCTCCAGTCTGTGCTTGGACTTCTCCTGGCAGTGGAGGAGGCCAAGGACTGACAATTCAGTGATGGAGTGGGAGGGGGAGTTGAAATGACTGGCAACAGAGAGATGCAGATCACGGTTACGGATGGAGCGCAGGTGTTCTACAAAATGGTCACTTAGTCTGTGTTTGGTCTCGTCAATGTAGAGGAGGCCATACTTGGAGCACCAAATGCAGTAGATATTGGGAGAGGTGCAGGTAAATCCCCATCTTACCTAAAAGGACTGTTTGGGTCCTTGGATGGAGGTGGTGTAGGGGCAGGTGTTACACCTATGGTGGAGGCACTGGAAAGTCCCCGGGGTGAGAGAGGGATGAGTGGGGAGGGAGGAGTGAACTAGGGAGTTGTGGAGGGAGCGGTCACTGCAAAAGGCAGAAAGGGGTGGGGAGAAGGAGATATGCTTGGTGCTGGGGTCCCATTGGAGATGGTGGAAGGGGTGGAGAATGATGTGTTGGATACATAGGCTGGTGGGATGAAATGTGAGGACAACGGGGACCCTATCCCCATTGGATCTGGGAGGGGTGGGTCTGAGAGCAGAGGTGCGGGAAATGGCAGAGATGAGGGTGCTAGCTCTCTCAACCACAGTTGGGGGGAAGCCACGGTTAGTAAAGTTGGACATCTCAGATGTCCTGGAGCTGAAAGCCTCATCACGGGAGCAGATGTGGCAGAGAAATTGAGAAAAAGGAACAGCGTCCTTGCAAGGGACAGGGTGGGAGGAGCTGTAATCAAGGTAGCTGTGAGAGTCTGTGGGTTTGTAGAAGATGTCGGTGGATAAAGAATCTCCTGAGATGGAAATGGAGAGATCAAGAAAGGGGAGAGATGTCAGAGATAGTCCAAGTGAATTGGAGAGCTGGGTGAAAATTAATGGCGAAATTTATGAAACTGTCGACTTCCGCACAGGTGCAAGAAGTGGCACCAATGCAGTCATCGATATGGCGGAGAAAGAGTTGAGGAATGGGGCCAGAGAAGGCTTGGAACAGACAGAGACAGCATCTGCAGTCCTTTGTTTCTCTTATATGCCCTCTAGTTCTTGATTCCCCAAACCTAGAAAAAAGACTGTGCATTCATGATTTTATACACCTCTAAAAGATCACCCTTCATTCTCCTAAAGAAATTCATTTAATCTCAGCTGCCTGTACCTGACCAGAGCTTCTCTATCCCTCATCCAGAATTTCCTACACCTGCTCTTCACTCTAACAGGAACATGCAGACCTTGAACTTTCATTATCTCACTTTTAAAAGCTTCCCACTTGCTGGACATCCCTTTGCCCACAAACAACCTATTCCAATCAACTTCTGCAATTTTCTGTCTCATACTGTCAAAATTTGTCTTGCCCCAATTTGGAACTTTAATTTGTGGACCAGTTCTGTCCCTTTCCATAACTAATTTAAAACTAACAGAACTATAGTCACTGGTCCTAAAGTAATGGATCTTTGGAATCCCCTAACCCATAAAGTTAGAAACCAAGTCATTTAATGTCTTTAAGGCTGAGATTAACTAATCTTTGAATGATAGGCAAGTCAAGGATTACAGTGAAGCAGAGAAGTGTTGGTGCCAACATCCGATTAGGAACAATCTTATTGAATAGCCTTATGCCTACTCCTGCTACTTTTTTTTTTAAATGTTATGTTTTAATAGAGCCAGTCAATCAGTACTTGGAATTTGACAGCAACAGGGTGTTTAATTGGTACAATATTGTGAAAGGATTACCTATAAAGCTCCTCAAGTCTGTGAATGTACATATAGAAAATGTGTAATGGAACCTCTCTCCAATGAGAATGAGAACTCAAATGTCTAGGTGCTTTCTGATCCATGGACTGACACAAAACTGTATACAAAATTCCAGTACAACACACATCCACGTCCACCTCCAGGGCAATCTACTTCAGAAAGGAGCCATGCAAATGCCACAAGCATCTGTCTTGAAGCATTTCAAATAGATCAATGAGGCCAAGGAGTCATTTATGGTTCTCGAACCATAATCAGACCAGAAACTAGAACCATGATGTAGAGATGCCCAACGTATGAAACAAAAGAAAAATAATAAAATTAATAACTGACCTTGCATTAATTACTATTTGGAGAAGAGTTCCAAATTTCTACCATAAAATTAGAAATGCTTCTCAACTCCACACTTGAAAGATCTTTACTATCCTATCATTTCCCTTAAATATCTTAAAAATTTCTATTAAATTATTCCTTAATTTTCTAAATTCCAGGAAATCCAGGTTGAGCTTCTATAACCTCTCCAATTTATTCTGAGTCCATATCAACCTTGTAAGTCAATATTGGTCTATGTTGCACTCTATCCAATATGTTCCTTCTAAGATGAGACACTCAAAATCATTAAAATTCCAGGTGTGTTCTATCCAGGGCTTTGTACAACTGTACTATAATTTCTATCCCTTAATTGTCTTTATATATAAAGGCAGTATTCCATTGGACTTTTTGATCATTTTCTGTACCTTTCTTTCATATTGGTGGAATAGGTAGAAACTTCAATTTCTACCCATTCACTGGTTTCCCTCCTCATATTCCATGGTCCACTATCCTCCCTTATCATATTCCATCTTCTTCAGCCCTTTGTTACTTCCATGTATCACATCCCAACTTCTCACATCATTCCCACTCTCGCCCTCCCTCGCCTGCCTATCGCCACCCTCACCTGGATCCACCTATCACCCGCCATCTCTTGCTCCACCCAACCTTTTTATACTAGCCATCTCCCTTTTCTTCCCAGTCCTGATGAAGGGTCTTGACTGAAGTATAAATTGGTTTATTATTGTCACATGTACCGAGGTCTTGCATGTACTTGTACTTGTCTTGCATACCGTCCATACAAATCATTTCATTACAACAGTGCATTGAGGTAGTACAAGGAAAAACAATAACAGAATGCAGAATAAAGTTACAGTTACAGATATTGTCTGCCTGCACTGCACTTTAAGGCGCAAGGTCATAACAAGGTAGATTGTGAGGTCAAGAGTATCTTATCATACTAGGGGACCGTTCAATAGTCTCATAACAGCGGGACAGAAGCTGTCCTCGAACCTGGTGGTGCGTGCTTTCAGTGTTACGGACTCAGTGAAAGTCCCTTTAAGATAGAGAGTGTGTGTGTATGTGTGTGTGGGGCGTGCTTACGTCAATAGAAGATAAAGGACGTAATGACGTTGTTGAAGAAGAAGAAGAAGAGAGAGAGAGAAGGGAGAGAGACACCAGCCTGCTTGTTTTCTCTATCGATGGATGAGAAACAATAACTGTGTTTGCTACTGAAATCCATGTATGGAAGTTGGAAGTAATCCGGTGGAGTTCACTTTGTTGCTGACCTGTAGAAGGAAACAGGTATTTGTGTGTGGACGACCATGGTTCGGATGCTTTTCGGGGTGAGGAAGTCACTACCGAGTAAACACTGAAGTGTCGTTTGGGTTCCATCGTGGAACATTTGGATTTCGTATGTACTCTCTCTATGTTTTTCTACATCTACATCTTATCTTCAGACAACGGTGGTTGTTGAAGAAGCCCTTGCTCATGTTTCACCTTATGGCTTGCGGAACTGAACTTTAAGAACCATTCAGGAACTGGGAGTTTTGGACTTTGTCACACACACACACGAAGAGTTTAGTTTTGGGGTTAACGTTCGAGGTTTAACATTTTTGAATTCTAACATACTAACATTTTTACTTTTATTTTACGTATTATCATAAGTAGTGATTAATAAAATAGTTTTTAACACTGAATCATGCTCAGTGTGTTTCTTTTGTTGCTGGTTCGTGACAAAATTGGGGTTTTTTTTTCAGTGTTAAAAACTATTTTATTAATCACTACTTATGATAATACGTAAAATAAAAGTAAAAATGTTAGTATGTTAGAATTCAAAAATGTTAAACCTCGAACGTTAACCCCAAAACTAAACTCTTCGTGTGTGTGTGTGACAAAGTCCAAAACTCCCAGTTCCTGAATGGTTCTTAAAGTTCAGTTCCGCAAGCCATAAGGTGAAACATGAGCAAGGGCTTCTTCAACAACCACCGTTGTCTGAAGATAAGATGTAGATGTAGAAAAACATAGAGAGAGTACATACGAAATCCAAATGTTCCACGATGGAACCCAAACGACACTTCAGTGTTTACTCGGTAGTGACTTCCTCACCCCGAAAAGCATCCGAACCATGGTCGTCCACACACAAATACCTGTTTCCTTCTACAGGTCAGCAACAAAGTGAACTCCACCGGATTACTTCCAACTTCCATACATGGATTTCAGTAGCAAACACAGTTATTGTTTCTCATCCATCGATAGAGAAAACAAGCAGGCTGGTGTCTCTCTCCCTTCTCTCTCTCTCTTCTTCTTCTTCTTCAACAACGTCATTACGTCCTTTATCTTCTATTGACGTAAGCACGCCCCACACACACATACACACACACTCTCTATCTTAAAGGGACTTTCACTGAGTCCGTAACATCAGGCTTTTGCATCTTCTGCCCAATGGGAGAGGGGAGAAAAGAGAATGTCTGGGGTGGGTGGGGTCTTTGATTATGTTGGCTGCTTTACCGAGGCAGCTCTGTCCATTTTCCTCCACAGGAGTTCCTCCAGCTTTTTGTGTGTTGCTCCAATTTCTACCCAAAAGGTTTCAAAATCCTACTGTAAACTGAAGTCACAGTAAAGATGAATTTTTTTCTTACATATTTTATAGGATTAGATTGTACATTGTCCTTTCTCATGCTCCCTTTAAATTCACCTGGTTCACTGGAAAGTTTATAATACTACTGTATGATATCTAAAAAAAAGGTGAATTAGAAGCATGTTGGTGTATTAATAGGGATAATATCCAGCAGTCCATAACATCTGCAAATCCAGCATCACTAAACTCATGAGAGTGCCAATTATCAGAATTTTTTTGTAGTAACTGAGAAATGTGGACTATTAATCTAGGAAATGCAATTTCAGTTCCACAATTAAACTTATCGTTAAAAGTAACCAAGTCCATTCATATATATCCTTTACATAATCCCTAGATAGAACCCCACACACCAATATGGTTGAGCCTTATCTGCCCTCTGAAGTAGCTTAGCAACTCACTCAGTTAATTTAAGCTGACACATTACTACCTCTTAAAATTGGACAATAAATCCCAGCAACACACACGTCAAAAATGAATGAATAAGACAAGCATAATAACTATGAGTACTTTATCAAGTCGACTTTTGGAATGTCACAAATTATGCAGCAAATAAAAAAAGCCACTGAAATTAGTAAATATGTAGCTAATACAAGCAAGAATCTTGATACAAAAATATTGTGATACCTCCCCTTAGTACCAGAGCTCCATTCATGTAGTCAAGGAACTCTGATCAACAATATAATACAAGGACATGACAAAACTAAAAAAGGCTTACAGAAATGCAAAAGGAAATCCAGCTGACCAGGAGAGCCATACATAGAAGCAGCAGAACAACACAAAAGTGTTAAAAGCCAAAAAAAGAGATTATGAAAAAAAATGCCAATTTTCTCAAGGGTGACAGTAAAAGTTTTCGATTGAATATATTAGAAGGTAAAACAGCAGGCGAGGGAAAATTCAGGCCCAGACAAATGTGGATGACACAGAAACCACCTGCAAGAGAACAGGATACTTGTCAAGCCAGTAGTTTATAGCCAGACTTCACAGCAGAGGAGACAAATATCACCAACACAAAAGAGACTTAAAATTATTTCATAAGTTTGTTGTTAGAAAATGATAATAAAGAGACTAAAGATAAGTCTTTAGATCCTGCTGATTTGCACCACAAAGGAAAGAAGAGAAAGCCTCCTCTTCTTTAATGGAAATATCGAAGAACATATAACTGTACAGGAAGGAACAACCCCTTTGACCCACAAAGTCTGTGCCAAACACAATGCCAAATAAACTAATCTCTTCAGCCTGCATATGATTCATATCCCTCCATTCCCTGCATATTCATGTGCCCATCTAAACGCCACTACCATATCTGCTTCCACCACCACCCCTGACCATTCCAGGCATCTACCTCCTCTGTGCAAAAGGAATTGTCCTGCACATCTCTTTTAAACTTTCCGTCTCTCACCTTAAAGCTATGCCCTCAAGTATATGAGGGTTCTACCCTGGCAAAAAGATTCTGACTATCCTTTCTATGCCTTCATAATTTTATAAACATCTATCAGGTCTCCACTCAGCCTCTGATGCTCCAGAAGAAACAATCCAATTTTGTGCAACCTCTCCATATAGCTAATACCCTCAAATCCAGACAGCATCCTGGTAAACCTCTACTGCACCCTCTCCAAAGCCTAGACATCCTTCCTGTAATGGGGCAACCAGAACCGCACACAATACTCTAAGTATGGCCTAACCAAATTTTATACAGCAGCAACGTGACTCCCTGACTCTTATACTCAATGCCCCCAACCAATGATGCCAAGCATGCCATATGCCTTATTTAGCACTTTATCTACTTGCATTCCACTTTCAGGGAGCTATGGACTTGGACGCCAAGATCCCTCTGTACATTAATGCTGTTAAGGGTCCTGCCATTAACTGTATAATTTCCACTTACTTGGAGATTATTTAAATATTGGAGAACTTTTAAAAATAATTTTAAAATTAAATTTGAGATGATTTAAAAATTCTCTTAAGTTTTAAAAAATTATCTCCAAAGTAATTTGGAGATGTTGAATTACGAAGATTATTTAAATGGATAAAATTTAATTAAACGTCTATTTAAATTAATTAATTAATTTGAATTAATCAATGTCATAAATAGTAAGGAGGTAATTTGCTCAGTATAATAATACAATGAAAGCAAGGTCATTCAAGTTTGAAATCTGGAAATTCTTTATACAATGAATAATATAAATCCATAATTCTCTTCTCTGTGAAATGTGATTCAACTGAACTTACAAAATTATATCTTTTGTTATGCTATTATCAGGGTCAAAAGAAGAAGGTCAGGAAAATTGGATTAAGGTACAAATCAGCCATGGTTGAACTGAACAGAGGCATAGTCAAAGGCTTGAATGATCCATTTCAGATATATATTCTTCATGAAAGAGTTCAGATTAATTTGACTATTTTTCAAAAATGAAGCTACATAATTTACAGGTTACAAAGTTGCTTTCAATCAAAAAACACCAGGTGCAAGTTAAGCAAACTACATCAAATTAATATATTTCACCATCACATTATCTTGCTAAATACATAACCTACCATCTGTAGAATCATACACAAATAGTTACATCATCAAGTAATTACCGGTTGCCATCGATAAATCGCTTGCTAGTTCTTGCTCCACCCCTTACCTCCACCTTTTCATACTGGCTATCTCCCCTCTATCGTTCAGTCCTGATCAAGGGTCTCGACCTGAAACGTAGACTGTCCACTTCCCTCCAAAGATGCTGCCTGACCCGCTGAGTTCCACCAGCATCTTGTGTGTTGCCGTGGAAGACGAGTTGCTTTGCAAGGTGCGAATAATGATTTTTTAATATCACTAACTCTGTAGCCCCATGACAACACACTATATCGTACTGCGACTATTACACCCAATAATACTATTATTTCTGTACACCACTGATGCTTCGAAAGATGCCGCGGCCCAATTCTGTTTCCATGGATACCGGATCTGTACGAAAACTGAACTGGGCTCCACACGACGCAGGGATCGGCCCAGCTGCATCCTTCATCACCAAGCGGCCGGGCCGGGCCATGTCCCGTCGCTCTGCTGCTCCTACCTGGGGATAGCGTCGAACCAGCCTGGCGATCTGCTCCCTCTCCAATAGCCACTCGGGCTTCCGCTTCTTCCTCCACAGCTTCTTCTTAGCCTTTCTCTTTTGATATTTCTGCTTCCACTTTTCATAGTTGTCAATGATCTCGCCGCGACTGGCGGCGGCAGCCGGGCCCCCGGTGAACCCCATGCCTGAAAGTAACGTGGAGACGGTCACCGATCCGTCGCACCGTGATGACGTTAGTGGTAGGAGCGGTCGCGTGCTAGTGACGTCAGGTGCCCGAGGGTCATTGGCACCATCTGTTTGCAACCCCTGTGTCAGGTGGAGGCATCCGGAGCAACACACCGGGAACTCAGCGGACCAGGCAGCGTCTATGGAGGGAAGTGGACAGGCGACCTTTCGGGTTGGGACCCTTTATCTGGACTGAAAGAGAAAGGGGAGATAACCAGTATAAAGCGATGGACCTTCTCATACTCCACCTTTCTACACCAGCTACCCCACCTCCAACTTTCCATCCTGGCTATCTCCCCTCTATCCTTCAGTCCAGATGAAGAGTCTTTTATTTTTTTATTTACAGCGTGGTAACAGAACCTTCCAGCCCAACGAGTCCACGCCGCCTTTTTTTTTAAACCCAAATTAACCTACCCGTACGTCTTTGGAATGTGGGAGGAGACCGGAGCACCCGGAGGAAACCCACGCAGACACGGGAGAACGTACAAACTCCTTACAGATAGTGACGGGAATCGAGCCCCGATCACTGGTGCTGTAATAGCGTCGCGCTAACCGCTACGCTACCATGCCGTACTGTGTCTCAACCCAAAACGTCGACTGTCCATTTCCCTCCACTGATGCCACCTGACCCGCTGAATTCCTCCAGCATCTTTTGTGCTGCTACAAGTAATGTTTAATATAGTAAACTCCGTTCATCCGACGTGCTTGGGATTTTGAAGGTGTCAGACTAGCTGATTTTTCCGGACTGAAAAATCAAAGCAAAACTGCAGATGCCGGAAATCCGAAACAAAAACAGAAAATGCTGGCAAGGCTTAGCATTTCCAGCAACATCTGTTCTGTTCATCCGATGTCATGAAGTGTCTTCGAACTGAAACATTGACTTTTTCTCATTCCAGAGATGCTACCTGACCTGCAGAGTTCTTCCAGTATTTTCTGATTTTTTTTCCATACTATTGGATGTTATTCCTATTAATATTTCAACATACGTAATTCACCTTTTAGATATTACACAATAGAATAATAAAGGTTTCAAAAATCCAATAAGATTAAAGGCAGTGCCAGAACCAGGCCCTCAGCCATGAAAGGAAGCACAGGAATGGGGTTATCATTGACTTAAAGGCAACATTGGAATCAAGGCCCCAATGTGCAAAAGGGTGCACAGGAACCATGGCCCCTGTGCATTAACGGCACCATGCGAATCAAAGACCCTGTGATTCTAAAGGATTGAGTGAAAGAGAACATGGGAATTGGGACCCTGGTGAGTGAAGGCAAGCAGGGGAATTGGGGCGTCTGTGCATCAAGTCCGATGTCAGGATTGAACCTGGATCCCTGTTCCTGTGAGGCAGCAGCTTTGCTAGCTGCACCACTGAGACACCCAAACTGTCAAAGAAATGTCATAAAATGTTTCACAGTCATACTTTAATAAAATTTGACACTAAGCTGTAGATAATCAAAAGCTTGGTTAAAGAGAATAAGGGAGTATTTTCTTTAGTTTTGACCCTTGGTAGCAGAAGGCAAGGACCCCAATGATGGAGCAATAAAATTCCAGTATGCTCAAAAGGCCAGAATTTGAAGAATGCAGATATGTCAATATTTTAATGCTAAAGTGAAATCATTGGATAGTATGGGAAGAGAAATGAAGAAACTTGTGAAAAAACAAATAAGAATTTTAAAATCAAGCTTTGCTTAACCAGGAGCCAGTATTGGTCAGCATGCATTGGACCATTAATGATAAAAATCAGAATCGAATGATCAAACTGTGGAGAAGAGGAAGGAATGATAGTGCCTGTGGGATCCAGGGCAAGTTTACAAATTAGATCTGAAATTGTCTTCATGATGGGGGGAAAAGGTGACGGTTAAGGTTGTTTTTGCAGTTGGAAGTCTATGACCAGCAGTGTACCACAGGGATTGGTGCTGAGACCCATGCTGTTATATAAAGTGAATGTCAGAGGCATACTTAGTAAAGTTTGCAGATGACACAAAAATCGTTTGTTAGTGAGGACATTCTTTGGCTACAGAAGGATATTGAATAAGATGGGCAGGAAAATGGCAGATGGAAGTTAATCCAGAAATATACAAGGTGATGCATTTTCCCAGGACTAATAAGGTTAGGATACACACAATGAATGGTAGGACCCTAAGAAGTACTGGTGTATATGTCCAAGGATCCCTGAGGGTAACAACATAAGTCGATAAGGTGGTAAAGAAGGCATAAGAAAGGATACTTGCATTCATTAGTCAAGGCATGGAGTTTAATGTGTTTCTATATAAAATATTATTTAGGGCATAAGAATGTGATTGCAATGGAGAGGGTGCAGAGAAGATTAATCAGGATGTTGCTTGGGATGGAGCATTTCAGTTATGAGGAGAGACTGGATAGGCTGAGTTTGCTTTCTTTGTAGCAGAAGAGACCGAGGGGCGATCTGATTGAGGTTTATAAAATTATGACAGGTATAGATAGTGAGAAACTTTACCCCTTAGCAGATCTGCCGATAACCAATTAACATCGGTGTAAGATTATGAACAGAATATTTAGAGGGGATTTGAGGAATTTTTTTTCATCCAGAGAATGGTTTAAATATGAAATACACTGCCTGAGGATGTAGTGGAGATAGAGGCTCTCACAATATTTAATGTATTTAGATGGGCACCTGAAATGCCATGACATAGAAATCTCTGGGCCAGGTGGAAAATGGATGCATATGGGGACCAAAGAGTCCATTTCTGTACTGTAACACTCTTTGACTTTATCAAATGGCAATGAAATGCAGAAATATCAATAAAGCAATGATGCACAACATATGGCCCATGAGTTAAATCGTATCTGGCCTGTGGGATGTTTTTCAGAATCAGATTTATTATCACTGTTTTATGACATGGAATTTGTTGTTTTGCAGTAGCAGTACAGTGCAAAGACATAAAATTATTATAAATCTTAAAATAAATAAATAGTGCAAAAAAAATGGAATAATGAGGTAGTGTTCATGGGTTCATGGACTGTTCAGAAATCTGATGGCGGAGGAGAAGAAGCTGTTCCTAAATTGCTGAGAGTGGGTCTTCAGGCTCCTGTACCTCCTCCCTGATGGTAGAAACAAGAAGATTTTCAGTTTTTATCTGATCCATCTCAAAATTCCTCACTCCAATTCAAAAGGCAAAACATTTCACCAAAAATATTAAATAATGTAACTTCCTTAGAGCAGTGAGCTGCCTGACATCATCATTCTCCTTCCAGCCTCTCAGGGGCAATTAGCGATTGGAAATAAGTGCTGGTCTTTCCAGCGATGTCCACATCCCAAGAATTGAGTAAGTAAAAAACAGAGGATTTACAAGGAACAGAGCTGTTGGAAACTTAGACCCAAAAGATTGCTTTTAAAAATATCTAATTTAACAAACACTTGCCAAAGTCCCTTATCTCCATTTAGATTTGGACACTTGTAATGAGGGAATAATAAGAGATCTTGTGGTTAAGGATCCCCTAGGAAGTAATGACACAACATGGTAGAATTCTGGATTCAGTTTGAGGGCAAACACCTGAGATCCAAAACCACTGTCCTCACCTGAAATAATGGCTATTACAAAGATATGAAGGTTGAATTGTCTAAAATGGACTGGGCAAATAGGTTAAGGGATATGTCAGTGGATGAACAAGTAATTAAACAGCTAGTTCATCATGGTTAGCAGAAATTTATACCAATTAGTAAGAGGAATTCCATGATAAAGGTGAAATATCTCTGGTTAACAAGGACGACCAAGAAAAATATTAAATTGAAAACTTGAGCTTGCGAAAGACAAAGCCTGTTTTTTTTCCAGGAACCAGCAGCAAGAGACTAAAAAGCTAATAAGGAGGGAGAAAATTGATTTTGAAAGAAAACTGACAAATAATATCAAAATAGACAATAAGGACCCCTACAGATATATAAAAAGAGGGTAGAAGCTTTGAAAAATGAGAAGGGGGACTTAATAATGAGAAGTAAGAAAAGTTTCAGATAAGTTAAACTTTGCATGAATGCATGATGATACTTTGTGTGAATGTTCAAAGTGGAGGACAAGGCAAATATCCCAAAGAGAACAGATGGGTTAGTTTCAAATAATGTGAGAGCATGCAACAATTCCTGTCATAAGGTTAAGGTACTGGAAAAACTAATAGGTCCAAAGGTAAACAAGTAGCCAAACATGATGGATTTCACCCAAGGGTTTCAAAAAAGTGGCTGCAGAAATAATGGATTCATTGGTTGAAATATTTCAAAACTGGAGTTTAAAATCAGGAAAGAAATAGCTAGTCATTTAGAAAAGTTTAATGCAATCAAACCAAGTCAACATTTATGAAAGGTAAATCATGTTGGCAACTTTGCTAAATTTCTTCAAACATGTAAAAAGCAGAGTTGATAAAGGGAACCTATAGATGTAGTGCATTTAGATTTCCAAAGGGCATTTGACAAGGTGCCATATAAAAGGCTGATGCACAAGGTTGAAGGTATTGGTATTGGGGTAAGTATGTTAGCATGGATTGAAGACTGGTTATCACGTAGAAGACAGAGAATCAGAATAAATGGGTCTTTCTCAGGCTGCAAGGTTCTAACTAGTGGAGTTCCCTTAAATAAGTTCTTAGCCTCAGTTATTTACTATTTTTAATTAATGATCTGGAGGAGGGGGGAAAGAGTGCAAGGTATCCAAATTTTCCAGTGACACTAAAATAGAGCATGTTGTAATGAGTATATTTGTAATATACAAGAGGATACAGATAGATTGAGTGAGTAGGAGAAAACTTGGTAAATGGAGTTTAATGTGCAAAAGTATGAGGTCATTTATTTCCATTAATTAAAGGAATCAAAATGCAGACAATTATCTAAATGGAGAAAAACGCAAATATGATGTGAGAAGTTCAGAGGGATCTAGGCGTTCTTGTGCATGAATCACAAACAATAAGCACACATGTAGAAAGATAAATGGCATATTAATTGTTAGGGATTGGAGTTTAGAAATTGGAGTATTGTTACAATTTTATAGGGTGCTGGTGAGACCACACTTGGAGGACTGTGCACAGTTTTGGTCTCCTTATGGAGGCAATAAATCAATATCTTACCAAAAGAGATTCACTAGGCCAACTCCCAGGATGAGAGGGTTTCCTATCATGAGCACCTAAGGAAGTTGGATCTGCATTGTTTGGAGTTTAGGAGAATGAGGGGTGATCTTATTGAAACATGTAAGGTCATTACATTAGGGTAAACGTTGGAATGTTTTCACTAGTTGGAGAGCCTCGAGAAAGAAGATGTAGTTACAAGAACAGCTTCTTCGCCTCCGCCATCAGATTTCTGAACAGTCCATGAACACTACCTCATTATTCCATTTTTTGCACTATTTATTTTGTAATTTATAGTAATTTTATGTCTTTGCACTGTACTACTGCTGCAAAACAACAGATTTCACAACATATGTCAGTGATAATACACCCGATTCTGATGATGAGGGGCTGGTCATTTAAAACTGAGTTGCATAAGAACAACTTCTTGCAGTAGAAGATGAATTCCTGGAATTCTGTACCCTGGAGAGTTGTGAAGGCTGGATCTTTGGAAGTATTTAAAGAGGAGGTAGATACATTTTTGAAAGATAAGGCAATTCAAGGCTATGGGTGACTGGCACAGAAGACGGGTTGAGGCTGGGGCAGATCAGCCATAATCATTTTGAATGGCAGAGCAAGTTTACGGGGCCAGGTGGCCTTCTTTGGCTCATACTTTCTTATGTAAATCAATAAGCAAGCATTCCCTGCACTCCCCATGAGCTGGACCGGGATCAACTGATGGACTCCAGATTATACATGTATGGAATCATCAGAACTGCAGTCCCAGCCTGAAGTGTCTAGTGTCAGAGAGCAATCACTGACAGTTCCACCCAGACAATAAACGTGGAAGTTGCTGTCATTTATGGATGTTTATTAGGATAATCTCTGAAAGTTTCAATGACTTTTCCCTGCAAATTTAAATCCTTACATTGATTACGGCACACCAATCCCATCCATTAATACAAATTACATATTAAACAGATCAATATTGCTTACTAAGAAATTCCATCTGACGTACCTGATTGAATTAGAATCTTAAAATCAGTCAGAAAGCTTCCACGATTCATAAGGAATATACAATAATTGATTTTGTTTTATAGTTATTTTTCTTGTAGTTTAGTAGACAAGAGTACAGAGTACAGTTCCAGAAGATCAGTCAAGTCCAATCATTTTGAAAGGAAAACTGCCTTGCCCTTTACAGAGCTATTAAAAACATGCAAATAATTTTTATCCATGAGTAACTACTTGTAATAGTGTTTTTTAATTGGTCACATTATAATTGGGGTTATAATTAAGGGCAGATAGTTTATAAATCAATTTTTAGACAATAGGCACCTTGGTCTGATTGCCCGAGTACACTAATTGGTATCAAGGGATTGTTCTATTAGAACATATGGGAGTTTTCTAAACTAATATCTATTGATTGCAGAACCATTAACGCAAATCTGAGCAGATCGCCACTAGCAGCTTTCTGCAAAGGTGTGAAAATCCTGCACTCATAGGTTGAATGCCAAGGGGCTTCAAAGGGATATAGATGAGCTGACTGAGTAAACAACGTGGTAGATGGAATATAATGTGCAAGTATATCCACTTTGATAGCACTTATTAACTGGTTAGAGATCGAGAAATATTGACGTTCAACAGGACCTTCATTGATAGCTAACTTGCAGTGCAGCAAGCAATTAAGGCAGCAAATGATATATTGGCATTTATTGCAAAAGAATTTGAATACAAGAGTAAAGGTGTCTTATTACAGTTACATAGTGCCTTGGTAGAAGCATGTCTGGAGTATTATGTTCAACCTAACCTAAGAAAACAATATATTTGGCATAGAGGGAATGTAGTGAAGATTCACCAGCCTGTTTCTTGACAAGGCACCATATAAAAGGCTGATGAACAAGATTATAGGAGTTGATAGAAAGAGCTGATAAGATGACAATCACATTTCCCTGAAAGATCCAGTCTAAATAGTCTGCAACTATTAGTGGGTCTTTTCCCATCCTACATGTGATGCTATGCCATCTAAATTTTCAGATCTTTGGCATTTAGCAGCACTGTGAATCTAGCTTGTTGCTTACCTTTTCTTAAGACTATGGTAGCAGTCCTAGGCTTTGGTAACACCAGCAAATTGAGCAGGTATGTATTTCTTCAAGCATCACAATACTGTAATGTTGCTGGTAGGCTTTGACAGTATAATAGAGGAGAGATATGGAGCTTAGCAAAACTGGGAGTGGTAATTAGCATTATACAGTTAGATCAATTTTCTTTCTTTCTATTCCCCTGGAATAACCCATCTTTGCAGAGCTCCCAGGTTGGATAGCCAGCCTCGTATCCACCTTCTCACCTTGAGCAGATAGGAATGTTGTCCATGCAGATTCCCTGACTTTCTGATCAATCTGCATACATCTTACTCATGCCCTTGACCAATTATTTTCCTGGTCCCATTTTCACTCCTACAACCGATGTGATTCTAGCCTATCTGGGCCACCTGACCCTGCCCAGATATTGGTTACTATAGAGACATCAGTCACGTGAGAGCGCTTCGGAGCAGCAGAGGTATAGTCTGGGTGTGTTCATCCTATGGAATGCATGTAGCAACACATAATACATTCTGCTAAGCCTGTCATGTATTCATTTTTCCCTTGGCCATACTACAAAGCAAGTGGGTGGATAAAAGTCAAAAATGTAACGATCAACTGGAGTTATACCAAATAAAAACAGAAAATGTTGGAAATGCTCAGTAGGTCAGGCAGCATCTTTGGACAGAAAAATTGTGTTAATGTTGCAGTTTGATGACATTTCATCAGAAGTTATACCAGATCACTTGACATGAACCTTTAAGAATAGTGCCTGTCTTCTGGATTTTAATATTTATATAAATAATGTCTCAGAACCTCCAGTCAGGGATGAATTTCTGGAGAATCACCATGGAAATTCATTGTCATAATTTTTATGGCATTTACTTTGGGGAGTTTGTCATTTGTTTAAAAAGTATACAAATTAATTACAAGTAATTTAATGTGCTAGAAATTGCAAGTGGCACAGCTAGTAGAGCTGCTGCCTCAGAGCTCTAGCAACACAGGTTCAATCCTGAACTCTGCTGCTGTAAGTGTGGGGTTTGTACTTTTCCCCCATGTGTTCTAGTTTCCTCCCAAATACCATAGATGTTCTGTTTGGCAGTTTAATTGGCCACTGTAAATGACCCCTAGTGTAGTTCGGTGATAGAATTAGGGAGAACTGACAGGAATGTGGGAGAATTGGTTGCAGGGAAAATAAGTGGGGAAATGTAACTGCTCTGAGAGCTGGCATAGGCTTGATGGACCTAAATTGGCTCCTTCTATGTCATAAGGAAATATGGAAATGGAAATATAGACATCAATTAATAAGATCTAGCTCAAAACGGGGTAAACATTATCAATGCCTAAGTGCCTTACAGTTACACAAAGGAATTGACTTCAATAAAGAGTTAGTCCTGATGAAGGGTCTCAACCTGAAACATCAGCTGTCCATTTCCCTGCATAGATGCTGCCTGACCCACAGAGTTCCTCCAGATTTTTGTGTGTTGCTCAATAAAGAGTTAGAAAATTACCTTTCTGCCACTAAGTTCCCACAATTGGGTAATAATTCTCAACATTCTTCTCCTTTCCACCTCTCCTACGCACAATAATGGAACTATATTCTAAACAAATTAACTCTGGTGCACTAAAGCACTGTATATTATTTTGGAGAGTGCCAATTACATCATCCGATATACATTAAGGAGAAAATAATTTGATAAGTAAGCTTATAAATGATACCATCTCAGCACTTTGTAACAAATTAGGTCAGAAGTAGAAGTATAATCAGGATTCTGTAAGAGTTCTACAAAAAATACAAGTGAGCCACTTGAAGCTAACCGAATACAGCTACTTTGCTTTCTGCATGATTATAGCACATTGTGGAAAAAAGAGCAAGATTTGCAGTTATACAGTACCTTTTGTAGCTTTTTCAAGATTCCCAAAGTATTTTAACCCAAAAAAGTACGTCTGAAGTGTGGTCATTGTTGTAACCTAGGAAACAGGGCAATCAATTTGTACAAATCCCATCAATGACAACATGAGGGACAAATTTTAAAGAGGAAACCAGGAATAAGCATGTATCGCACTGTACACAACAAATAGTATGAGTGAACCCGTCTTTAGGTAGCAGCCTCCCCGCAATACTTCTTCAATGCCGAAGATAATGTAATTTTGTAACGCAGAAAGTGGTCTACATTAATATAACATCTTTCATTGCCTTCCATGACTGAATATTGCCTTTGGACTTACTTTGAAAGACGGCACTTCTCAATTCCTGCACTGGAACGTCAGTCTAGATTTTTGTCCCCAAGTTTCTGAACTAATTCCTGAACCTGGAATCCTTTAACATAAGGTGAGAGTCTAGCAAATATGATCAGAGTTGGATTGTTGCACCCCTGCTTCTTGTTATCCTAGGTAACCTGGCCAAAACGTGTCCCTCAGTCACAGAGACTAAAACCTAGATTATTTATTGTTGGTAGGAGTTTGCTGTGGGTTTCCCAGGCTGCAGCAATGACCGCCCTTCAAGAGTTAATTGTTGTTAAACCCTATCGAACATCATGAAAAGTACATGAAAAGCGCTGTTTTAATGCAAGTACTTTAACTGCGAAATGAAACAATCGTCTTCATTGAAGAGGTGTTAAAGGCAGGTTATTCCCCAATG
The DNA here is from genome assembly GCF_009764475.1 of Pristis pectinata. NCBI lineage: Eukaryota > Metazoa > Chordata > Chondrichthyes > Rhinopristiformes > Pristidae > Pristis > Pristis pectinata. The sequence goes on from NC_067415.1 coordinate 32,535,966, forward strand.
AACATGGTGTAAAAGGATTCCTGAGCACCATGAATTCACCCTTATCACTAGCAGTCTCTTATGGTGTGCTTTTTATCTTCCAAGACCAAAATATTTGCTTCGGAATTAGGGTGCGGTCATTTGTTATTGTTAAAAGTTAGCTTACTTGAATGTGGCTTCGATTATTACGAATCTTAAAGCTTCCCAATAGACGTGTATTAGATTTCACTCTGGAAATGATCAGAAAAATGGAAAACGATTTGCAGTCGGATCTGTGAAGGTATTTTCAAACTTAAATAAATTTCAAAACGCTCCTTTTTTTGTCGTGTTTTGACGAGTTGCATTTGGCAGGTGTTCGGCAATTTAATTACTGAAGGAGCTGTCAAGAAAACATGAGTATGTATGATGAGTTGGGAGGGACACTGCCCCTCCTAGTTCCAGCAGACAGTATTTTTTTTGCCAGAATTTGACGAGTTCCTACTGAACGGATACAGCTATTGAAAGCTAAAGGTCTGTGCAACTCAGCATATTCTCTACCTTTTAAATCTAAGGGTGCTTGGTGACGAATATGAGTGTGCTCGGAGATGGTTTACGGGCTCCTGGATTAAGGCAGTTTGAAGCGTGCGCTCGGGGTTGAAGCAGACCTTTGCTCTGCAGATACGAGCAGAAGCAGAAGAGATTGGCGGTGCGTTGATTAATAGTGACAAAATATTTCAATAAGTGTTAATTGCAATAAGTTAAGTTTGTTCCTACAATTAGCTAACACTGACGTGCGGCTACTCAGGTGTTGCTGTGATGTTACCCTAAATTCGAAGGCAGGGTTGAGAAGGAACATTTTTAAAGCCTGCTCGAACCAGTTATGAATGTTTTTGTGAGGTGGAGCCACTTTTTGAAACAAACAGATTCTCTGTTTAGAAAGTTCTTTCCAGTTTGCAGTCACTGTGACCCTCTTGATCGACCATGGGGGTTGTGGCCCGTTCTCTAATCTTAAGAAAGTGTGCTTCATTTTGCTGCTGCGAATTTTTCAGGCCAGTCACCTCCTCATTCTCGGAAAGGCGGAAGTTGTGCAAAAATTGGGTATAATGTTATAGCATTAAACTTTCTTCGTTCCCAGTTCAGCGCGTCCCAGCAGAGGAGAATGGTGAAACACAAGGGGCGTTCATTCCTCCTGCACACGCCCCCACCACCTCGTAGTGGTCCTATTTAAAAATCCCAGATGAACTGGGAGCGCTTTAGCCGCAATATTCATGGGGTATTGCACACTCCACGGAGAAATGTCAAAAGCAGAGATAGAACAGAACAGCACAGGAACAGGCCCTTTGACCCACGTTGTGCCGAATTAATTAAGTTAATGACACTCAATTTCTTTTATCTGCACATAGTCCATACCCCTCCATTCTCTGTATATTCATATGCCTATCTATGATGATTATATGCCTTAAACGCCTCGATCATATCTGCCTCCTCCTCCACCACCCCTGGCAGCGCATTTCAGGCGCCCACCACTGTGCGTGCGTGCGTGCGTGCGTGGGGGGGGGGGGAGGTGAAAAAGCTTGCCCTCATACTTTTCCCCCTTCACCTTAAATGCATGCCCTCTAGTATTAGACATTTCGACCCTAGGAAAGACGTACCCACTGTCTATGTATGTTATAATTTTATAAACTTCTATCAGGTTTCCCCTCAGCCTTTGCCGCTCCAGAGAAAACAACCCTAGTTTGTTCAAGTTCTCCTTATAGCAAATGCTCCCTAATCCAGGCAGGATCCTGGTAAACTTTTCTGAACTCTCTCCATAGCCTCCACATCCTTCCTATAATGGGACAACCAGAATTGAATGCAATACTTCAGATGCAACCTAACCAGAGTTTTATAAAGCTGCAACATAACTTCCTGACTCTTGAATGCAGCACCTCAACTAATAAAAGCAAACATGTCATATGCTGCCTTTACCACCCTATCAATAGGGTGAAACCAATAAAACTTTTCATTTTGTCAATGGAAACTAAACTTCTTCACTGGCTTCTCCAATGTTATTGGAAGGCTTTATGGTTGGTGACACTGTTGTTCAATCTGTTAACCCAGGTATATATGGTTATTTGGGAAATTCAAATATATATAATTTAATTTTTGATCAGTAAATTACACATAGATATAATTGCTGGAAAAGTGATCTCAATGCATGCCCAGGTGTTTAACTGGGAATTTGACCTTTCTTGAATGTTTTTTGGTAAAACAACTTGATAAAATTCAGAAAATGCGATGTTTATTATATCGCTGTGAGTGTTTTACTCCCACACTCACAGCTTATTACTTCTTTGCTAAATTAACGTGGTGAAAAGGCAGGAACATTGCCATATGATTCGGAAAGGTAAACACTGTGTAATCAGTTCCAGCAATCACCATTAGCACTCCAGATCAATCCAGGAAAAAAGCGCACCCTGCGATGAGCAACTCCAAATAGTACAAAGGCAAGCAGTTCTAAACTGCAAGAAAAATCTTTGTTGTGTCTCATAAATTGGTGGCAAAATTCCAAAATATGACGAAAGAAAAAGACTAATGTGTTGGTGGTAAATGTGTGTTACCTAAATATTCAAGCAAAATGGGCAGTTTCTATGAAAATTTGAGTATATGGCTAGACGTATAGTCACATGCATGTCTTTGACAAGATAGCTATTTGTAATGGACAACAATGGTTTTAGTACAATAATATTTTCTCTATCAGTATTTATAGCAAGATTACTGAGCCAATGAAAACAAAGCCATAGAATGGTAGATGGCAGTTTGAATATTAATATATATTCGAACAGTATAAACATCCACTTAGGACGTGACATCTCAACTGGCTCCATGTGAGTTCACAATCCATCTTGCATTGTGCCATGGTATTGAGGAGCAAATCATGGGCCAAATTTTTTAGTCCTCTTAACTGATAAAGGGCACTTGTCACCATGAAAATCAAACAGATGGTATGTATGTAATTTGTAGGGTTTTTGTTAGGATGGTAAGGAAATTTAAGTCCCCCCGTCCCTCCCCATCTCAACATAATTAATTTGGGGGATTACATGAGCATATATACAGGCCTTAAACTGTGTCAAGCTACCATGTTTTTGGTGACACCTCTCAATGGACATGGTATTTCAATTGTTTGGATTCCTTTACCGTTTAATAATGTATAGGATACCCAGTCAGAATAAATCCAAATCTACTGCCTCAATGTATTATTTAAACTATGACTCACTTTCCCATCTCTCTCTCCTCTTGATATTTTCACTTTGATGTATTAAAAGGAAGCTTAGCAGATCAGTTAGCCCAACCCCAGTCTCACAGTCATCAATATTCTCACAAGTCACTGCTCCTCTGCCACTGATCGTGTTTGGTTACACTGCAAAAATAAATGCCACTATAAAGTTACCAGCACCGATCAGAATTGTAAATGACATAATTCACCCACTTGCCTTTGTGCTTTTTCTGTCCTAAGGTCACCTCACAGTACTAGCCCAGTAACTGCATATTACATGAACCTCGTGCCATTTCCCCTGGGCAGCATTTTAGCAATCCCAGTATTTTGTTTTAGGGCATTGCTGGACAGCTGTTAGATCCTGCAAGATCCTTTACACACTGGTATCCAGAGCAGTGACAGCAGCAGATTGTGTTTACATTGCACCAAACTGATTACCATGTAAACCGTCTGAGATTCCACTACAGAACTGACACATTAGAATGGCTGATACTTCTGCTGCAATGTGGGTGCAACATTAGATGCTCATCATGATTTGCTCCTGAAGTATATGAACAAAGTTGGTCATCAAGTCCATACTTGGAAAAGATGGCTTCCAATCTTTGTGGTGCTGGACTCTTCCACACTCCTTGATGTTTCATGCTTTCTGGAAGGGTTCCCACCCAAAAACTATTTTATTTCATACACCAATCAGCTATCTTGTGTGAAGGCCTCATCTGCAAAAGAACTCCCCTAATGCTGAGTGAGCATCTGCACTCTCCTTCCTCCTGCCTTGATTTCAAACCACTGGTGCCAGGCATCTCACCACATGCAGATTTCCCTCTCTGTACTGTTCTCTGAAGTACGTGTAGTGTCACTATCTGTCCTTGTGGCTGCAAGTATGAAATCAATAGTGAATTGCTATTCCTAAGGCTTTGGTTGTTCAGTACATGAAATGGGGGGATGGGTGAAAGTGGGGGTGGGGGTGGGGGTAGGGGAGGACAAGGGAAACCCTGTGATGCAGGTGGAAGTAAAAGTAAGAACATAAACCATCTGCAGATTGTATATCAGCAAAGTGAGTAGGTTAAGGGGTATACAAGATGTAAGAGTGGGGATTGGCTAAGAGGATATCCAATATCTTGAACAGTTTTGGATCACAACCTCAATAATTCCCATCCTAATAATGAACAACCATATTTTCTGTGCAGGTTTGGACATGTAGGCACACCAGTCCACCTCCTGTCCTCCCTTCCTCCTTCCAATTGTGAACCACCTTTATCCTGCTAGAGAGGAGAGCGAACATCAAGGTATGTTGTGCAGTCTGTTTTGGGGAATTGACTGTGTGGGTGAGTAGTTAGCAAACTTTAAGAAATGGATTTGAAATTTGCACCATTTCCCCAAGTGGTTGCAGTGGAACATATGCATGTTAGATGTGAGAACTTTTTGGTTGGTGTGTAATGAGGGTGTGGTGTATTAAAGAATGTCTAACTATAGTGGAGTCATTGGTAGGAATTGCTAATTGGTTTACTATTGTCACATGTACCAAGATACAGTGAAAAGCTTTGTTTTGTATGACATCCAGACAGATCAAACCAAACATGAGTACATCAAGGTAGAACAAGAGGAAAAAGCAATAATGTGTTTTATATAGTGTTACAGTTATAGAAAAAGTACAATGCTGGTAGACGAATAAGATGCAAGGGCCACGACGAGGTAGATTGAGAGATTAAGAGTTCGTCTTTATCATGCATGTTAAATTTGCAGATGCATTAATTGATCTTTACCATCCATCTAATTACTGAGTTTCTTGCAGCATTGCATTCAGGTCCTTGGGGCTTCTGATTCCTGGGATTAACCACCTCACCCTCTTTACCTGTAAGACCTCTGATTTTCCAAGTTGGAATAATATGTGCTATTACCCTCACCATTATTTGTCACAAAATCTGATACATAATGCCTTCATTGCTGTAAATGGAACCTATAATGAAAACATAAAATATAGTATATTCTTGCAAATCACAGAACTACCCGGCCCCAAAATAAAAACAATGCATACTTATTGAACATGTTAGCCATATACATAAAAACAATGAATACTTATTGGATATACTAGCCATATTTAAGTTTTCCATGTCTATGACAGCCTATCGTCTTTGATAAATTATTTTAAATCTTAATGAAAGTTGCAGAGTTGGATACATTTAATACAGGTTATTTTCTCCTGATGTGCCAGCCTAGTGATGCTGTAACACAGGATTACATGTATGCTAAATGGCAAAAACATCATGTAACAGACAGAGCAAAGCAATCTCACAATTAATGGAGCAGATCAAAATTCTGTTGCCCTTCACATCTAATTCTCAATGGTCTCGAACAATCAAACAATTAATGAGAAGAAGAGGTCCAAGAATATATTCATCCTGAGCAGTGGCAAGGTCAATGTTGATGCTAAAGACAAAGCTGTCACTTCTGGCTGAAGCATTCAAACCATGTTCAGCCAGAAATGTCAGAGAGGTGATCTCTCTTGGCTTCCTCCTGAGATTTGCACCCTCACAGAAGCTAGCCTTCAGTCAATTCAATCCAATCCATGTGATATCAAAGAATGACAAAGGGCACTAAAAATAGTAATAGCAATGGGACCAGACAACATTGCAGTTTTCGTATAACCAGTGTTCTACAGCCAGCTGTGCCTCTCACCAAACTGTTCCAGTCAAACTACAACAGTGGCATCTACCTGACAATGTGGACAATTGACCAGATGTGCCCTGGCCACAAAAAGCAGGACAAATCATCAGCAAAGTAAATGTAATGTGTCATCAACAGTGCTATCAGTCAGCATTTACCAATAATCTGCTCAACAATGTCAGCTCTGGGTTTCACCAGGACCATTTGGCTCCAGACCTCATTGCAGCCTTGATCCAAATGTGGAACAAAGAACTGAATTCCAGAGGTGATGTGAACATGACTGCCCTTGGCCTCAAGGTAGCATTTGACCAAGTGTGGCATCAAAGGTCCATGCAGTCAATGGGCATCATTGGAAAAACACTCCAATGGTTGGAGTCATACTTCCCACAAGGAAAGTAAGTTGTTGTTGCTAGAGGTCAATCATCCCAGTCTAGAACATGACTACAGAAATTCCTCAGGGCAACATCCTATGCCCACCCACCTTCAGCTACTCCATCAATAACATTCTTCCATCATAAGTCAATTGTGCAATCATCAGCACACTATGTTCAATTCTATTTACAAATCCTCAGCAAATGAAGCAGCCCATGGCTACATTCAGACACAGCCTTATTCATGGTAACTGACAATAAGCGCCAGATAACATTTACAGCACAAAAGTGCCAAGCGATAACTTTCCACAACAAGAAAGAATTCAAGCATCTATCCTTGACATTCTATGATCCTTGGCATTATTATAATCAAGGCCACCACCATCGACATCCTGGGAGTCACTGTTGACCATAAACAGCAATATGAAGACAGTGGCTACAAAAGCAGGTCAGAGTTTGAGAAACACCTAAGATGCTCATTAATAGTAGAAATGGAAATCATTCTTGCAGGAGGTAAATACACTTAAAATATTTATAGATCAGATTAATTACTTACATGGACAGGCAATATACGTGTTCTATTTTTGTTGAGGCTGAAGTCCTCTTTCCCTTTTACTGGTTCCTCTGTAGAATCTTTGTCTGCAACAGTACTGGAACTTGGTCCCAAGCCAATGAAATGGGTTAACAAGTGCTGCACATGAGCATGGTTGACTTTTAGCAACACAAACTATGCTGGAGGAACTCAGCAGGTCAGGCAGCATCTATGGAGGGAAATAAACATTCAATGTTTTGGGCTGAGACCCTTCATCAGGACTGGAAAGAAAGAGGGCAGAAGCCAGAATAAAAAGGTGGGGGGAGGGGGAGGAGCTGGCGGGTGATAGGTGAACCCATGTGAGAGGGGGTAGGTGGTAGAGGGGTGTGGGAGTGGGAATGTGGGAATGATGTGAGGAGTTGATAGGTGGAAGAGGCAAAGGGCTGAAGTCAATGCTTGGCATTTACTTCCTTTTTGCTAGAATGTGCTTAACTTGAGATGGATGTCTCATCAATTTTTCACACATGCAAGATCATGATAATTGGAATTAATCATTTTGTTTTGCAATAGTAGTTTAATATTTGGAATTTAAGTGAACAGCTCCAGTGACCCAGGTATGATCCTAACCTTGGGTGCTGTCTGTATGGAGTTTGCAAGATTTTGCTGTAATCTCGTGGGTTTCCCTTGTGTGCAATTGTTTCATCCTCCATCCCAAAGATGTCAATTGGCTGTTGTAAACTGCCCCTAGTTTAGATGGGTGGCAGGAGAATCTGGAGGAGTTGATGGGAGAAGAGGTTACAGGTAAACAAGTGGAGGAATGGAGCTGATGGGAACGTTCTGAGAGCTGACATGGATTTGATGGGCTAAATAGCAGTCTTCGATGTTGCATGAGAATGTAGAATATTAGTGAAGTGTATTGCAATTTGCTCAGGACTGTAAAATAACTTTTAAGGATTTGGGTATATTACATAAAATGTCCTTATCTGAATGAACAGGTTAATTTACAAAGTACAAATCCAGAAATACAATAGTGCAGATGCTAAAAATGTGAAATAAGAGATAATCCGAGAACTATGCTGGAAGCGTGGCAACACTTGCGGGCTGCCCCCAGAACACTCTACACAAAAGATGCATTTCACTGTGTGTTTCAATGTACATGTGACTAATAGAGATATCTTATCTTATAAGATGTTTCAGGCCAATTAACTTTCATCTGAATTGGGAAAAACTAAGAATAAATTACAATTTTTCTCAAATGTTCTCAGTTCTGAATAAATATCATCAACCTACTACATTGATTCTGCTTCTCCGTCCACAGATGCCACATACCTCTAAATATTTCCTGCATTTATCGCTCCTAGCTATTTTCCTATATTAGGTGAAGGTGGCCCTGCTTACATTATGTGCACAGGGTTAATAATCTACCATTATTACTGCTGCCGGTAAATATCTTGCATTTCTATGTCATCTACACATTCCTAATTTATTTAATGGAAAACTCTCCTTCGGATGTTGAATAGTAGGTGAACCAACAGAAAGCAAACCAATTCTTTGCATCTAGTCACCCACTGCTGTGTATTTAATTATGTACATAAAACACATTTCATTAAGATGAACCTGCTAACTTTTCACACTAGATGGTGCAACGGAAGCAAATTTGCAATACCTCAAATTACTTCAAGCAGAGCAGTGATCGGTGCTCTTTTGTCTCCTCTTTTGTCACTGCTCTGCTTTTCCCTCCTATATATTGGGCTCCCCTTTTTCTTATTTTCAGCCCTGAAGAAGGGTCCTGACCCAAAACATTGACCGCCTGCTCTTCTCCACGGATGCTGCCTGGCCTGTTGAGTTCCTCCAGTATCATTGTGTTTATCATCTAGATTCCAGCATCTGCAGTCCTTTGTTTCTCTAGGTCTAAAGGCATGGCCAATCTGTAATATCTGTTACCATAAACCCACCTGTCCATCTAGAATTACTACAGCACAGGAGGAGGTCATTAGGTCCACTGAATTTGTTGGCTCTTCACAGGGCAATTCAATCAGTGCCAAACGACCACCACCACTGCTCTTTCCCCAGAGCCCATAAACCATTTTTCTTCAAATACCTATCAGATTCCCTCTTGAAACCTTGATTGACTTGATTTCCACCAGTTTGGGAAATAGTGTTCCAGATCATAGCCATTCTTTGCCTGAAAAGTTTACCCCTACTTCTCCTTTTATCCATTATTGCATCCTTTAATTGTTAAAAAGATATGGTAATGGTAACAACCTCTCCCTATTTACCCAGTGTAAATAGTCATCATGTTAAAAATGTACATTCCTTTGTTGAAAGGAATGAAATGCTATCTGCAGTCAAAAAAAGTGAATATTCATACCAAAGCACACATTTATGAGACCTGGATTGTAGACTTGTTTAATGGTGTCATTAAGAAAGCATTTCAAAGGCACTCAAAGACAACAGCTGAAAATTAGTTTGACTTTGCTTGCACACAGACTTAATAATAAGATTGAAGGCATCATTAATTATTCCATCAGGGCACTCTTTCGACTCATCACCCACCCAAGAGGCAAATATGCACAAATCAAGCAATGATGACTGATATATTAATTAGAAAGAGACAATAACAACCCAGAGATTGGAAGTGGACACTGGGTAACTCTTTGTTAGCCTTGTGTACCAGATTAGTTATAAACTGATAGAATTTCCTAATGCTTGGAATGAAGCTAAATACCATAGTCATGGATGGTCAACTATAAGGACTTCCTCTAACATTAATTTCTTGTTTGTGGACTCAATTCCCACACCAGGAAATGAAAGTAAAATCTAATGCTCAGGCAATACTGTGAGAGGATTCCTTTGCAATCCTTCAGGTGACATATTTGCCTGTCCATGAGTGACATCTTCCTATGATATTACCCAGGACACAATTTCCCCAAGAATCTGGTTTTTTTTTGTACTGTAACTAAAGCATCCAAAACAAATTAACTGAGGTTTTATATTATATTTGCTGTTTCTGGGATCTGGCTTATGGCTATCATGTTTTCCTATATGACAAAAGTGATTGTGCTTCAATAGTAATCATTGAAACTCCTCTCTGCAGGTGCCTTTTAATGCAATATCATATTTCATATTAGTGAAAATGGGAATTTTGTTGATTATTCTAACAGGAGTGGGACCATACAATTTGTGGCACTTAGTTTTGTGTTCTTTCTAGGTCCTTTCTTGTTGGGGTAAGTACAAAGGCAGGTTGCTGTTCCTTCCTGGGTTATGAACACCCAACTGATGGACACCCCATTACATGCAAAGGGCATTTGGAAGACTGGCGGGATGGATGGGGATGGATTTGCTGGCTATGGCGGGGCTGAAGGCATCTTCTGCTGGGTGGGAAGGGGGCATTTCTGTATTCCTTCGCTCTCCAAAAAACGTAGTTTCCTCATTGATGCTTTCATTAGCCTTGCCTTGTACACTGCCCATCTCCTGAGGTGATCAGAGATGGGGTTTGGTATGGGAACAGAATCTTGGCAGCCGCTTGAAGGTCTGATTTCCATCGGCATCTTTCTGGATTTTCTTTTCATCATTTTCCAGTAACGTATTGGAAAAAGAAATGAATTTACTGTTTGTCTTTAAAAGTAGTGTTAAAGGGTAGCACCAATGAAAGATGATTAATGCACGAGTCACAAATTGCTCTTCCCAGTATCTAAGCAATAAAGAGTTCATTACTTTGACCATGTCTTGGGAAAATACACTTTCACAACAAAAACCTTTTGATCTGTGTTGGTCCATGAACAATAGAGGAACTGGCCATTTGACTAAGTCAGAGAGGCTTTACAAATTAGGGAATTGGACTTCTGAAGCTAAAATATTGTGCATGTAGATGGGAGCTGAAGGGCAAGATGAAAAGAGATCATTCTCTTCAAATGAAATATGATCCACTGATTTGGGTCTGTTGTCACATTTTCTATTATGTGTTATACAAGTATGATGTATCAACTGAACTAAGTCACAGTACTCATATGTGTGGTGGAATAAGTTAGCCAATGAGTTGACTTTACCTTCTCCCAAAGTTAACTTCAGGGAGATGAAAAATACCCAAATATATGATCCATGTTCATTTAGGACAATTACAAGTTCATTTGGCACAATGTGAGTCTACTTCCTTGTCCTACACGCTAGACTGATTGCCACCATTAACCCATTAAAGATAACTGCACCAGAATCATATTTCATAATATTCACCAATGTCATAAGGAACCAGTCAACGTTCATGAAGGGCATTGTATCAGAACTTTGAAACTTTCATTTCCAAATTTGCGGATGACACCACCGTAGTGCGTCGAATCTCAAATAATGTTCAGTTGGAGTACAGGAAGGAGATAGAGAGCCTAGTGACATGATGTCATCATGACAAACCTTTTCCTCAATGTCAGCAAAACAAAAGAAGTGGGGGGCAGTGCACTCTCGCCTATTTAATGGTACTGAGGTCAAGAGGGTTGAAAGCTTCAAGTTCCTAGGAGTGAACATCACCAATAACCTGTCCTGGTCCAACCATGTACTTCCTAAGGAGGCTGAAGAAATTTGGCATGTCCCCTTTGACTCTCACCAATTTTTATTGATGCACCATAGAAAGCACCCTATCCAGATGCATCACAGCTTGGTATGCCAACTGCTCTGCCCAAGACATTACCTCCACGAGTTAATGATGCAGCTCTACAAAACTCTGGTTAGACCAAACTTGGAGTACTGTGTCCAGTTCTGGTCGCCTCATTATAGGAAGGATGTGGAAGCATTGGAAAGGGTGCAGAGGAGATTTACCAGGATGCTGCCTGGATTGGAGAGTATGGATTATGAGGAGAGACTAAGGGAGCTAGGGCTTTACTCTTTGGGGAGAAGGAGGATGAGGGCAGACATGATAGAGGTATACAAAATATTAAGAGGAGTAGATAGAGTAGACAGCCAATGCCTCTCCCCCAGGGCACCAATGCTCAATACAAGAGGGCATTGCTTTAAAGTAATGGGTGGGAAGTTCAAGGGAGATATCAGAGGGAGGTTTTTTGCCCAGAGAGTGGTTGGTGCATGGAATGCGCTGCCTGGGGTGGTGGTGGAGGCTGATACGTTGGTCAAGTTCAAGAGATTGTTAGATAAGCATATGGAGGAATTTAAAATAGGGGGATATGTGGGAGGAAGGGGTTAGATAGTCTTAGGCGTGGTTTGAAGGTCGGCACAACATGGTGGGCCAAAGGGCCTGTATTGTGTTGTATTGTTCTGTGGTTCTAAGACTACAAGAAACTGAGTTGTTGACACAGCTCAGCACATTACGGAAACCAGCCTTCCCTCTATGGACTCTGTCTACACTTCGCTGCCTCAGTAAAGCAGCCAACATAATCAAAGACCCCACCCACCCCAGACATTCTCAGACCCCCCTCCCATTGGGCAGGAGATACAAAAGCCTGAAAGCATGTACCACCAGGCTCAAGGACAGTTTCTATCCTACTGTAATAAAATTATTGAATGGTGCCCAGTACAATTAAATGGACTCTTTATCTTACAATCTACTTCATTATGGCCTTGCACCTTATTATCTGCCTGTAATGCACTTTTCTCTGTAACTGTGACATTTTATTCTGCATTCTGTTATTGTCTTCCCTTGTACTACTTCAATGCACTGTTGTATTGAAATTATCTGTATGGATGGCGTGCAAAACAAAGTTTTTCCACTGTATCTCAGTATGTGTGACAATAATAAAACAATTTACCACTGGTTTCCCTGGAAGTGATCATAAAGTTGCTGCAGATTTGTCAATACTATACAGATGGCAGACCTGTACCTTTGCAGTACTGGTTAAAATCTTGGATGAAGTAATTGTTTCTCAAGACTTTATAAAGGTGGATTAATGGGAACTCTTAAAACTTATCCATTCACAAATTAGAAAGTTGCACGTGATTAGAGAAAAATATTTCCTCATCTCTGCTTAATTTTGAACTTTGCACAATGATATAATCCCTAGTTTCTAATGAGTCCTAATCTAATCTAATTACTTTCCTGGTATGTCCTCTGAGAAATATGTGCAGAGATTATAGCAGTTAGCTATAAAGTGTATTAAGGAGAGGGACATCAACTAGCAGTTGAGAAGCAGTCTCACCTTGGGTGAGCAGCTACAGGCTTGACAGTGGCTGGGAGGGGGACTGTGGTCAGGAGGAACGATTGTTGATGGAGGGGAGAAAGTGGAAAGGGAGAACTAGGAGGGAGGATGTTGTAGGAAAGTGGGGAGAGTGCAAGAATAAGAGTGAGAGAGCAGAATAATTGAAGGGTTGGCAGGAGAGGAGGAGGAGGAGGAGGAGGAAGGATAGCAGCAGGGTAGAGAAACAGTACAGGGAAGGCAGGGAGTTTGTGGTTGAAGCAGGGGTTGAGAGGAAGGGAGAAAGATGGAGAGAGTGAAAGGGTACGAACTAGAAATGGAAGGGACTGAAGAAGGGAAGTTAAAAGACTGAGGGAAGAAGTACAGGAGAAGGGTAGTGCAGGGGGGTGGGGATGAGGAAGCTAGTGTGTGTTTGTGGTTAGTATGTAGATAGGCAATTGCATGGTTAGAGTGTGTGCGCACGTCTGTTTAATTTGTCAGAATCGTTCTGGACCTCCTTGCCATTGGACCCAGACTTTGCTCTGTAAAGACTATGCAGCACTGGTGTATAACAGCCACCCAACATCTTTTAAAAAAAAATCCACACTGCTATCTTCCTTTTCTTTTTCAATCTTTTTATTAGTTTTCAAATTAATACAGATTAATATATCAATTTTTATACATGTAATACAAAGATCAGGAGAACAATCATGACATGGGTAATCGTAAAGAACAATAAAGTATAAAAAAATCTGTAGATCCAACGATCTGTTAGTGAATGAATATAATGTAAAAGAAAAAGATTTATTATAAAATAAAAGAAAGAAAAAAATCCCCAAAACAATAAGAAAAATTATAAACAATATCAAACCAAACTAAGCTAAAGAAAAAAAAACAAAAAAAACTGGACTAAAATTTCACACTGGTATCTTCCACTCTTCACTTTTGTAGAACATAGTCATCCTTGACCCCATGGTTCTGCCTAAGAAAAGACTTTTGCAGCACCTCTAATATGTCATTCAGGCTGAACGTTTTCTTACTGATAGGCTTCCCTCTAGAACAATCCCCAATCAGTCCATGAGTAAAACAACAACTAGCTACATTTATAAAACATCTAACATAGTTAAACTTCTCAAGCCATTGCACAAGATTTATGAGACAAAATCTGTTGCTAGTCAACAGAAAAAGAAATTAAGGTGGACGACTGAAAAATGTTCAGAGATAGGATTTTACAATTGTTTTAAAGGAGAAAGGGGAAGTAGAGAAGCATGGAAATTTATACAGGGAATTTGAAGCTTAAAACCTAGGCAGGTGAGGGCACAGCCACCAATAGTGAGGCAAAGGAAATTGGAAAGGATGCCAAACCATCAGTGGGTGGGCTAGGCGAAATGATTTAATCTTCATAGATCTGGTTTGAGAAAGCTTTTTAAGAGAGAAGTGGAGAAGTGAAAAAATTTATTAAGAAAACAGAGGTTGGGAGCATATAATCATGGTTCCTGCATTATTTACTTTGAATAAATAATGTGCAACCATTATCAAATATGTACAATTCTGTGACAAATAGTTTTGCATTACAAAGTATTGTATTGATGCTGGGAGTTCACACAGAGTGCCGTTTCTAAAATGCCAATGTACGAATATATAAGTACAGAGGTAAAACTCCATAATTAAACCTACTATATTGCAAGGAAATACTACAACTAATTTTCTCAAGTGTAAGGAACATGGTTCCCTTCAAGTGCTGGAAGCCCTGATGGAACCAGTGGAAGGGAGGAAAGCTGGCCTGAATCTGCAGCATAGGCTTAGAAGGTACTCGGAAGAAATGGCCTCAAAGGTCCAAAACAGGACATCAAGCCTGAGGGTCTGGATGTAATGCTACATGATATTGATGGCCTCATCCACAAGATCTTGCAGATTAGTGTCACTCTTTCATGAAGCTTGTTGGAGATGAGGTGTAGCATTGAAGATAGAAAGACTAAGAAAAGTGTTGGGTAATGAATCAAGACATCAGTCTGCACTGAAATTGGGTCCATTAGGGTCATGACTATCACCCAATCCACTTTCTCATCTTCATCATCTTAGTCCTAAAACAATGATGACTACAGAAATACACAAAAAATGCCAGAGGAACTCAGCAGGTCAGGCAGCATCTGTGGAGGGAAATAAACAGTTGATGTTTTAGGGCAAGAGCCTTCATCATGACTACAGAAACATTACCACAAGTAAATCAATATTGAAGGACCCCACAGAATTAGCTCTTCTCACACAATGCCTCACAGATAATCTGATGATCCCAAACAAAAGGAGCTGCAGAATGTCCACAGTGAACGAACTGCCTGGAAGTCCACAGATGCTAACTGCAGTGAAAGATTCGAGGCATCTCTATCAGAAAGCACCAGGAATGGTTTGATGAGTAAGACCAGGCAGCCAGGAGTTAATTAACCACCAGAGCAAGGCATTCTTGAATTGGAAATTCCATCATGCCTGAAGGGAAGAAACAACTCTACAGACATGTAAAGGCTAAGATTCCACAGAGAACCATGACATCAAGAACAGATGGTAGTGTACAGAGATAAAACTAAAAGAAAGCCAACAATTTGCTGGATTCAGTGCTGTCAAGACTACCTGTGGCCCAAACATCCAAGGGCCCATCCCACTGAGAGAAAAGAACAGAGGTGAATTTACTAAGGACAGAGAAGCAATCAGCATCCACTGGAAAGAACACTTCAGAGAACTTATAAACTGCATTTCCATCCTTGATGTGAGTGCCATTGGTTGCATCCCAAAGCAAACTGTATGGTTCAGCCTCATCCCCAGCCCCCATCAATAGGCCTTGGGAGTAGACAGTTTCCCTGCTGAAGTTCTAAAACATGGCAGAGGAACTACTCAAATTGAAAATCTTATCCCCAGTCTCTGGCAATATATCTCAGTACTCAGAGGTGTTCTAATCATAACTATCTTCAAGAAAGGAGAGAAACCCGACTGTGTTAACTTCAGAGAAGTCTACCCACTTATTGCCACAAAGAAAGCCATCCTTCTCAACGACCTCCTACCAGTAAGTGAAGAGCTGCTCCCTCAGTAGCAGTGTGGATGCCCTCAACCTACAGCAGTGGTTTTCAAAAGGTGGGTTGTTGCCTTTTAATGGGTTATGGGTCATCGAAAAGGATCAGGCAACGGTCAGTCATGTGCGGCCAAGGAGTGCAGAAAACACGTGGGAGAGAAGAACTTCGTGACAGCACGGTAGCGAGAAGCCCAGAGAACTCAGGGGAAAGTTAGGGGAGAGGCCAAAAGGGAGGGTGGTTCCTCAGATTGGAGAACTGATTATCCTGCCTCCACCCTGGTTAATCTAACTCGCCCATGCTAGCGGCGTTTACCAGTGGATGACATATCTTCATATGACATACCTTTTAGGGTTTAACTAAAATTGCACTTACAATCAGATTTTTAGTTACATATATGTTGTTAATTGGTCGCGAATTAACCTTTTTGATTAAATTGGATCACCTAGAGAAGTTTGAAAGCTATTGACCTAGAGGCACA